>NC_067145.1:55812906-56187073 GCF_903995435.1 Acomys russatus
GACTCAAAAAAATTCAGTATGACCTACTATTCTCTGTTTCTAACAGAAGGCAATGATGAGTTCTTTAAAATATATCTAGACTATGCCACATATGTAAAATTGGCTACTTTAAACCACCCCATCTACGTAGACATTAAACCTGTTCAAGTTTTTATTTCCTGAAGGGCTTTCTGCGATGCAATGCAGTGGTATTTCTGGCTGTACCATAGTCTTATTTCAACATGTGACTTCATTGATCAACTTAGCTACATCCTCAAATATAAGTTGTGGGATGTCGGGTTATGTGATATCTCCATTCTATTCTGATTTTCAGCTGATAATATTGCATGATTTTTCCCCCTCATTCTCTGGCTTCTCATGTTTTCTTTCAAAGAGTTTGAATTTGTAGTGAACTCAGGAGGCCATACATCCCACCTTGATCTAGTGTGAAGTCCCCGTTGGCCTCCATGGAAAATAACTCGGGAGGAATGAGAGATGTGTTGGCTGAAAGAAAACCTCATAAATTGACAAGCTTGTCCATCTAGTTTTGAGACCATCATTAAGACCCTCAATAGAGATGTTCCTAGAGGCGGACAAGAGGGAGCGTCAGGGGGATTTTCTTCCTTCAGATGTGACTAAAACAAGAAAAGAACCACGCTGCCTATTTCTTGCTTTAAGGAACGTTAGCAGCAGAATGGGAAAGATTTGAAGGAATTTCTCAGCTGCAAAATTTCACTCCAGGGACTATTTCTTTGAGTCGACTCTGGCTACTTAAATTGAAAATGAAATTAAGCATTTTCAGAGAATTTTCTGTTCCTCCCCTGCCAGCAGCTCCCAGATGCCTGCACTAGCAAATGAGTGGCTGGGTAAAATCCAGCCTTCAGGGGTCCGCCACCGTCTCTCTTCCTTTCAAGGGTCAGTGACTATTTATCACATTGGACTCAATCTGTCCCATGCTTCTTTTCTTCTATCATGCAACTTAAATTTATTTGAAAAACCAAAAAACTCAATAATTGCTGATATTGAAAATGACTCAGCTGGAATATTTCATTTCTGAAAGTGGTGTCAGTGATGAGTCAGAAGATTAGGATTAGTGATGAACAATATTTAATTTTAGAACACATTGGTATGCCTCAGTTTCTATCTAAATGCATTAGGAGAAAATGGTCTTACTTCTTCTAGATTCCCTATGGCTCTCAAAGTGCCCAGAGTTTGACTGGAGATTATATCTACATTGAACAAACCTATTAAGAGACAATAGTACCATATTTTGTCTTTTCAGTAAAAGCAAAATATCATTGGAGAGGACACAAATTATTTTATGTAAAAGCCTTCTTTTCTCGTTGTTTTTTTTTTTTACTTTGGAAATATATATAATTTTTTCAGATTACTTCTCAATTGTTATCCCCTCACTTATATATTCCCATTCCTCTTCTCTCTCTCTCTTTGACCCTATTTCTGTCCCCTAGGTCTGTGACAGAAGGGGACCTTCTCCCCGACAATATGATCACAGCCTATCAGGTCTCATCCTGGTAGCCTACTTACCCTTCCTTTGAGTGCCACCAGGCCTCCCCACCAAGGTGAAGTGGCCAAATAGAGAGCACCAGAGTTCTTATCAGATTCAGACCCTGCTCTCCACACAACTGTGGAGAATGTGGTGTCCGTTGGCTAGATCTGGATAGGGGTTCTAGGTTTACTTTATGCATTGTCCTTGGTTGGTATAGTTGTTTGATCAGACCCTCCTGGGTCCAGATCCACCATCCTTGATGGTCTTCTTGTAGGTTTTTCGGACCCTGTGGATCCTTCTATTTCCTCTTTCTCCCATACCTCTCTCACCTGGAGTCCCAATAGAAAATCCTAGCATCTATCCCAATCTCCTACTAAGTGAAGACTTTCAGGAGGCATCCCTTTTGGGCTAGTGTCCAATTATAATTGAGCATATGCCATATGTATTTTTCTGGGTCTGCGTTAAATCACTCAGGATGATCATTTCTAGTTCCATCCATTTGCCTGTAAATTTCAGGATTTCCTTGTTTTTAATAGCTGAGTAGTATTCCATAGTGTAAATGTATAACAGTTTCTTTATCCATTCTTCTACTGAGGATCATCTAGGTAGTTTCCAGATTCTGGCTATTACGAATAAGGCTGCTATGAACACTATTGAGCATATGTCCTTCTTTTGTGGTGGAGCATCTTTTGGGTATATTCCAAGGAGTAGAATAGCTGGGTCTTGAGGTAGCCCTATTCCTGGTTTTGTGAGACAGTGCCAGGTTGATTTCCAAGGTGGTTATAGAAGTTTGCGCTCCCAACAGCAATGAAGGACTGTTCCCTTTCTCCACATCCTTACCAGAATGTGCTGTCACTTGAATTTTTTTTTAATCTTAGCCATTCTGCTGGGTATAAGATGGAATCTTAAAATCCTTTTGATTTGCATTTCTCTTATGACTAAGGATGTTGAGCATTATTTTTTAAGTTTCTCAGCCATTTGATATTCCTTTGTTGAGAATCCTCTGTTTAATTCTGAGCCCCATTATTTAATTGGGTTATTTGGTCAGATGGTGTTTAATTTCTTGAGATCTTTGTATATTTTGGATATTTGTCCTTTATCAGATGCAGGATTGGTGAAGATCTTTTCCCAGTCTGTAGGCTGATACTTTGTTCTTTTGACAGTGTCTTCTGCCTTATAGAAACTTCTCAGCTTCATGAGGTCTCATTTATTAATTGTTGACCTTACAGCCTGGGCTGTTGGTGTTCTATTCAAGAAGTTTTCTCTTGCGCCAATGAGTTTCAGGCTCTGAGACCTAAACCTCAAAAAGAACCAACAAAGAAAGAGAATATCAGACCAATTTCTCTTGTGAACATTGGTGTACAAATAATAAAATACCCACAAACTGAATCCAGGAACACATCAAAAATACCATTCACTCTGACCCAAGAAGCTTCATCCCAGGCATGCAGGAATGGTTCAATATATGGAAATCCACCAATGTAATCCATCATATAAACAAACTGAAAGAAAAAAACCACATGATCATCTTGTTAGATGCCTATAAAGCATTTGAAAAAATCCAACACACATTGATGTTGGATGTCTACATGTAGATAAATACAAGCAGATCCATATTCATCACCATGAACAAAATTCAAGTACAAGTGGATTAAAGACCTCAACATAAAACCAGAGACACTAAATCTGTAAGAAGAAAAAATGGGGAAGAGCCTGGTACTTTGGAATACCTTATCTCATCGCTTTGGCTTAGATCCTGGCTTTTTCGTGTAGGTCCCTGGATAGGGCTGTGGAAGAGCCTTAAGTCACTGCAGTCATGCCCTGATGAATAACACTTCACCATGTTCTCCTTCTCACCTTTGCTTCCTGCGCAGGAGGTATCATTGTATCCTGCCATGCTTCTGTTATGCTACGCTTCTTTATGACAGCCCAAGGCAAAGGGCCATCACATTGTGGATTACAACTGTCAAAACTATAAAACAAAACAACCTTTTCTTTCTTTAAGGTGATTTTTCTTGCAATTTTGTTATCATAGCAGACACCTTAGTAATACACATGGTATAAGTGAACTGGGGTATGTCACATGGTTCCTAGAATCTCAAACAACTGTTTTTCACTGTTGTCTGTCTGGTTCATTTTTTTTTTAATGTTTTTTATTAATTTATTCTTGTTACATCTCAATGTTTATCCCATCCCTTGTATCCTCCCATTCTTTCCTCCCTCCAATTTTCCCATTATTCCCCTCCCCTATGACTGTTCCTCAGGGGGATTACCTCCCCCTGTATATGCGCATAGGGTATCAAGTGTCTTCTTGGCAACCTGCTGTCCTTCCTCTGAGTGCCACCAGGTCTCCCCCTCCAGGGGACATGGTCAAATGTGAGGCACCAGAGTACCTGAGAAAGTCATATCCCGCTCTCCACTCAACTGTGGAGAATGTTCTGACCGTTGGCTAGATCTGGGTAGGGGTTTAAAGTTTACCGCCTGTATTGTCCTTGGCTGGTGCCTTAGTTTGAGCGGGACCCCTGGGCCCAAATCTGCCTATCATAATGTTCTACTTGTAGGTTTCTAGGACCCTCTGGATCCTTCTACTTTGCTATTCTCCCATGCTTCTCTCATTTAGAGTCCCAGTAGGATGTCCTCCTCTCTGTCCCAGTCTCTTGGTAAGTGAAGGCTTTCGTGGGATATGCCCCTTGGGCTAGTATTCAGCTATAAGTGAGTATATACCATTTGATTCTTTCTGCTTCTGGGTTAACTCACTCATTATGATCATTTCTAGCTCAATCCATTTATCCACAAATTTCAGGAATTCCTTGTTTTTAATAGCTGAGTAGTATTCCATAGTGTATATGTTCCACAGTTCCTTTATCCATTCTTCTAATGAAGGACACTTAGGCTGTTTCCATGTTCTGGCTATTATGAATAAGGCTGCTATGAACATAGTTGAGCAAACTTTCTTGTTGTGTGCTGGAGCATCTTCTGGGTATATTCCAAGGAGTGGAATAGCTGGGTCTTGAGGAAGCCGAATTCTCATTTTTCTGAGATAACACCAGATAGATTTCCAAAGTGGCTGTACTAGTTTGCATTCCCACCAGCAATGAAGGAGTGTTCCTCTCTCCCCACATCCTCACTAGCATGTGGTGTCACTTGAATTTTTGATCTTAGCCATTCTGATGGGTGTAAGATGGAATCTCAGAGTTGTTTTGATTTGCATTTCCATGATGACTAAAGAGGTTGAGCATTTCTTTAAGTGTTTCTCAGCCATTTGATATTCCTCTGTTGAGAATTCTCTGTTTAGTTCTAAGCCCCATTTCTCAATTGGGTTATTTGGTTTGGTGGTGTTTATTTTCTTGAGTTCTTTATATATTTTGGATATTAGACCTTTGTCAGATGTGGGTTGGTGAAGATCTTTTCCCAGTCTGTAGGCTGTCACTTTGTTGTCTTGACAGTGTCTCCTGCCTTACAGAAGCTGCTCAGCCTCATGATGTCCAATAAAAGGTGCTCCGGAGGAATCTCCATACCTGATCTCAAACTGTACTATAAAGCAATAGTAATTAAAACAGCATGGTACTGGCACAGCAACAGGCTGGTTGATCAGTGGAATTGAATCGAAGACCCAGATATGAATCCACACATATATGGTCACTTGATTTTTGACAAAGAGGCCAAATCCATTCAATGGAAAAAGGATAGCATCTTCAACTAATGGTGCTGGTCTAACTGGAGGTCTATGTGTAAAAAAATGCAACTGGATTTCCCCGACCCGCAGGTTCAGTTATTCGTGGAGCGGTGAGGAGGGTCGCGACCTGTGAATAAAAAATGGGCGAGAGAGACGACAGGGCCCAGGGAAACATTGCTTGTCAAGGGACGTTTATTGTAAGGGGGTATTCAAATTTAAAGTGAGCTTCTGGGAGGGTGGGGCTAGGAAGGAATGCAGTGGAAAGTTACAAAATCTTCTGGGCCAGGCCCAAGGGCAGCAGGTGTGGAGTGGGGCAATTATTCAGAAGTCGCGATACACCGAATGTTCTTTTTCTCAAGGTCAGGATCTTTTGTGGTTTCCACGCAGAATAATTATCTCAAGTATGCAGACAGCTGTGGCTTTCAGCAAGCAGGGCCTCTCAGACACTGGGGCAGGTCAGGCAAGGTCCTATGGCTCCTGACAACTGGACCCATATTCGTCACTTTGCACAAAACTCAAATCCAAGGGATTAAAGACCTCAACATAAAACCAGAGACACTAAGTCACTTAGAAGAAAAAGTGGGGAAGAGCCTGGAACATATTGGCACAGGAGACAACTTCCTGAACAGAACACCAATGGCCCAGGCCTTAATGTCAACTGTCTGGTTCATTTAAGCAGACTTCATTTAAGCAGGCCAAAGATGCTATGGTTTCATCTTTATGTCCCCATACTATTTAGTTTAGATGCTTCTTGCATGCTATTTTACTGGAAGATGAACTGTGACCTAATGGTCAAATTTAAATGTGTCCTTACTATCTCTTCAGTGTATGCAACAGTTAGCAGTCAAGTTATAAGGCACATTAATGACTGGGTTCTGTATGCACTTTCTTCACACAGGCAGCCTCCTAGACATGGTTTTGATCTATAACTTTAAAGATAAGGAATAAGTGAAAAGAAGCCATCATTTAACTCTGTCACAACCTAGATTTGTCCATGTTTTCTTACATTCAACTCCACATAGGAACATTTGAGAGGGAGAAGCCTACGGCGTTTATACTGTGTTTTCAATGCATCACAACAGGTGATAAATGATGTCTGTGACCTGGCGACTATTAAGATGTTGACTGTAAGAGCTTTCAGGTGAAATGGCCTCTTTCAGCTTCATTAATAACAAAATTAATTAATGGAATCTGCTTTTGAGGATGCTTAAATACTGTGTGAACAGAACAATCTCTATCCAAAATGTTTGGCTTCCTCAACAACCACTGACTAAATAACTTCCATATCTGTGTTTACAAAGTATTAATCTATTTAATTATCTATGTTTTAGTTATGTATAGAGGCTTTCATCTTCCATTCTTCTCCTCCTTGATTTTTTTTTACCAGATTTAAATTTTTGAATGTTGCTTATGACTAGTATCAGTCAAATTTTGTGTATTATAGTGTTTTTCAATCCTTTGAAAATCTAAATTCTCTTTTTAGAATATTAACTGAACTTATCCTTCATTTATGTTAACATCTTCTCTTTGTTTGCCCCACTACCTAGCATAGGCTTCCTGTGAACTGTCTCTAACAAGGTTCTTCATGGAAATTTAGAAATCTCTCTCTGCTCTTTTCTAGCAGGGCTAAAGGATGTATACTAAATGAGTGGAGGACACATCACAGAGCTTTTGCTCTGGGATGCTAACAGTCAGTGATACTACACCTGGCATTCCTACAGTAAACAAAACAGCTTTTAAAACTCAAGCTTTCAAAGCTCATTAATGTCTAGACACAAGAACTCCATTCATTGCTAAGTTCATCTCTTCCAGGAACTTCCTCCGCACTTCTCAGATACTCCTTTGAATCGCAACAGTAAAGACAAGGCCATTAATAATGATGTCGTAGTTATTACCAACTGACCAAGATTAAACCAACATTTATAGCATTATGGGCTGGCTGCATAGGCCAGAGACAATCATAGAATACCTATTTATCACAGGGCACTGGAGAGGCCTTTCCTGAGAATACTAGTACAAAAACTATTTTAAATTGTATCACATAATGTATCAATCCATGTGATAGTTCACATTTAAATCCTAATAGATCGGGTACATTCTTAGGAAATGTTATTATTCATGTTGGCTAATTCACAACTAACCAGGTGGCACAAATTCAGATTATATGTTCAATTACTTTGGAATGCTGTTTGTCTTCAGTTTCTGTCACCAGCCAAATGTTCCTTTGTCTTATATGTGTAATGAATTTTTATGGCGATTATGGAACCATAAATCACCATAATTTTGACCTTCAGTAACATATTCTTTCTGTCTAATATCAATTAATTCATAAATTTATAATTTCTAAATGCCACCAAAATATTTTAAAAGTCAATGGTTATATTTTACACAGCTATATGTAATTCAAATTTAAAGATTATTTTCTCCTCTATAAATCCCACCAGCATGAAACTGAGCACAATGTCATGTAAAAACAATGCAAAATTATTTCCATCTTCTTAAAGATATTTTTGTTTGACATAATAAAAGACATTTTTTCCTTGAAAAATTTTCTCAGTAAAAAGGCAAGAGATAATTTTTATTATAATTTCCTTCCAAAAATACCAACCTCACTGACATTTTACTCTCACATTTTAGCTATGAATTTAGGTCTTAGGAGTGAGGCTTTGAAAATACCCTGTTTCAGTGGAAAATTTCACTGTAATGCTGAAAGGGTTATCATGCCTTGGGCAACAGCGCCCTCTATGTTCCATCCCCCCGATAATGACTGTGCATCTTCCCCAACACTGGGCACTTCGTTTTGTGACAAATATTCTCTTAGAAACAATACTGAGATGTTGCAGAACATTAGTATATAAGGGTGTGGGTTGCTTTTTTTCTTCATAATGCCCCTTAATACTTAAGCTTCTCTTCTGTTATTGTGTTTATTTTTAGATTGATATACTCAAGTCTAATTTTAATTATATTTCATACATACTATTAGATACATGTATCATAAAGAACCAGGTTCAAGAGACAGAATAACAAATTGGATACATTTCTTTTTATCTGATACTGTAGAATGTATTGATGCTTCACTAACAGAGTACTATTAAGCTGGCTAGAAAGTTTGAAATAAAATAAAATAAAAGGAACTATTATAAAAAGGGAAATGAAATGTATATAACAGAAAGAAGAAAGAACTGAAGAGTCATTTATTCTGGACACTTCAAACACAACTAAGCAACACTGAAAGCCATAAAGTGCTGCGTTGGAAACTGCAGTGAAACCTGTGGCTCAAGGTGATACTCTCCAGCTCAAGGTGATACTCCCCAGCTCAAGGTGATACTCCCTAGCTCAAGGTGATACTCCTCAGCTCAAGGTGATACTCCCCAGCTCAAGGTGATACTCCCCAGCTCAAGGTGATATACACCAGCTCAAGGTGACACACCCCAGCTCATGGTGACACTCCCCATGTTGCTTTGCTGCTGTTTGGGAAAGTAGAACCACAACAGCAGAGCACCCCACTGGTTCCTTATTGGACACCCATATCCTTTCTGTGGATTCAACTCGACTTTTGAATCTTCCAAACAACAGTTCCAGAAGGTCCCTCGGCATCCCCTTCGACAGAATACATTCCAATTATGTTATGTTATTATTCTGCATTGTGTAACAAGTTGCCAAGTTTCCTGGTAACAGATGGATTCTTGAGACTTACACTGTAATACTTGTATATAAAGAGTTTTCTTGAATATAAATGTAGTTATTTTCTAGAAATTACAGTTAAATTTGATTTTATCCTGTCCCTTTATATACAATTTGTAACATAATGTCCAACAAGGCAACTCTAAAGAGGAAGTTTGAATACAAACAAACAAACAAACACACACACACACACACACACACACACACACACACAGGAAGAGGAGGGAAGAAAAGAGAGATAGAAAAAGACATTATATCAGAGGATAACAAGGTAGGATAAAAATATATTCTAAAACAAATATTTGTAACCACGCAAAAAGCAAATTAGTTCACCCAATTTCCTATTCAAATTATGTCCACGGCCACATAACTGAATCAATCCTTGTCTATTTCCTTTAGCATCAGACCCTCTGGAGCTGGAG
Source organism: Acomys russatus (assembly GCF_903995435.1). Lineage (NCBI taxonomy): Eukaryota > Metazoa > Chordata > Mammalia > Rodentia > Muridae > Acomys > Acomys russatus. Next base: position 55,822,175 of record NC_067145.1, read on the forward strand.
TTAGAGGTGGTTGTGACTGCCATATGTGAGTGCTGAGAACTGAGCGAGGGTCCTCTGCAAGAGCAGTATGTGCCTATAACCACTGTGTCCTTCCTCCAGGCCTATCTTTCTCTGTAATTTTATAATGAAGAATATGTATGTATGTATGTGTGTGTGTGTGTGTGTGTATTTTGCTCAATTTATAGCAAACTTGAAATGCAACCAAATATTACATGGCTCCCAAGATTTTGCTCTTTTTTTAAGTATTTATTCTTATTTTTATGTGTATGAATGTTTTGGCTGTATGTATGTATGTGCACTGTGTGTGTGTGTGTATGTGTGTGTGTGTGTAAGTGACTACAGAATCCAAAAAAGGGCATCGAATCTTTCAGAACGGAAGTAAGAGATGATTGTGAAGCTACCATTGTGTGTGAAGAACTAAACATGGGTCCTCTACAAGTGGAGCTAGTGCTTTCAACCTCTGAGCCATTTATCCAGCCCCAAAGAGATGCTGTTTTTAGCCCGATGGCTGCACTGTCTACTTTTTTATGATTCAGCTCCTAAACAAGTTTCTCAGAACATATATAACACATGTCATATGTGAAATATCATGCTTATATGAAATATAATAATTTATAATTATATTATGCATAAACAAATTATTTAAACAAAAATATTCTAGAGAAAAAGACATTTGTCAAGTGGATCATTGAAAGTGTTAAGAACTACAATATAAAAATGAGCTTTGCAGTGAAAAGCTACATTCCCATGGCCAAGAACAGAAAATAGAAATATATTTGAAGATACACAGCAGAAATACAAAGCATTATACACATATACAAAACATAGCAAAAGAGAGAGAGAGGGAGAGAGAGAGAGAGAGAGGGAGAGTTTTGAGATTTGGAAATACATTTTATCTCAATGTTTATTTTTTTATCAAGGAGAGTACTAAAGCCTTGTTTTTGGTAGAAATTTATAAAACTTATTAAAATTAAAAGCTGCTTCTAGAGGCACTGATCACAATTGTCTGTGGGAAAGGATAGGTGAAATCTACCCACTCCGGAGATTAGGACTATGTGAGAGAAAAATGTAAAGAATAAAATATAATTTTATTTTTGAACATTAGGTATAATGACTGTGGTTAGATAATAGAAACTACCAATGGTAATAAGAATTAGAGAATTGTTTATATTAAATTCTATTTCCCTGTTTTTAAATATGTTTTTTATTTGTTAAAAATTAGAAAGCAGTTCTCAAAAGTAACATTTCTTTTTTTTGTTCGATAATTGGAGTTTCCTTAAGGAACTAGAGTGACACTGCTGAAAAGAATGGAACTCAAAATAAATAAGCATATTAGATGTTGTTTTCTAAGTAACTTCTGCTTATATGTAAGATTATAACAATTAGACAAAATCAAATTTAGGAAAAAAATTCATGTGTGTTTGCTTATGAAAAATATGCTTCCCTATGATCTGAAACAAGTGACACTATGTAATTAAGGGAGGTAATTTAATACAGACCAATTACAATACAGTTTTTGGAAGTAGAAACTGTCATTCCTCACAAGAGAGAATATAGAATCAAAGCATTAAGGAGAAATTAAAAAAATGAAATAATTTTGAGACACTGTCATCAAAATTCAAAACATAATTTTACCGCAAAACAAATCAAGGTCAATGCTAGCTTTTTTATTTCTTTGTTACACTCATCTCTCCTTCATTTTGTTAATGCCTAACGTTCTACCAAAGCATACTTTCACTTGCATAAATTCCCCAAAATTGTTCAAGAAACTCTCCTGCCATCAAGAGACCTGTATCTACTCTTGAGTGTTCTATAAATAGCATCACAGCCCTGCCAGGCTCATAAAAACTCAAAATCTCAAGGGATTATAATAATATTCATTTATTAGATACAGCGACTCCATATCACCAAATCTGACCTAACCTAGGAACCTATCTCTGCTTCCAAGGTGCCAGGATTATATGTGTGCCGCTGTCTCTAGCTATGTGCATGTGACGATTTGAAGTGTAACTGGCCACATCAGCTCATATGATTGGAAACTTGGTCCCCAGTTACTGGAGCTGTCTGACAAAGATAAGGAAGTCTGGCCTGTTGCAGGAAACGTGTCACTAAGGGTGGGCTTTTAGGTTTTAAAAGATCCATGTCATTCCCGGTGTGCTCTATGTCTCTTGCATATTGTTTAAAATGTGATCTCTCGGCTGTTCCTGTCAACCTCTCTCTCCTCTGCCATCATTGAGTCTAATTCTCAGGACTGTGAGTTCAATTAAGTGCTTTCTTCTATAAGTTGACTTGATCATGGTGTTTTACCATAGCAATAGAAAAGTAAAAACTAGACATTCCAAATGTGTAGTAGTTCAACATTACTTGCCCCAGGCACTCTAGATTTTAAGTATTGGAACACAAATGACATAGACTTTCAGTTGCTAGGCTGAAAGTACTGCCACTGTCAGGAAAATGGTCTTTTCAGTGTTGACAGCCGGAGAAAAAAGGTCCTAAATCAGACAATAGCATTTATAACTTTGCTCTGGGATACCAAATTATCATTCATTTTATGACTCAAGGAAAAACTGAATAGCAAAGTATGAAAGCTATTGAAGACAGTTATAATTGAAAACAAACAAGATGGTGTCTCACGGTCAGTGCACTATAATAGGACAAGTAGGGATTGAAGAAGTGGCTCAGCAGTCAGGACCGATTGCTTTTGTAAAAGACTCAAGTTTTGTTTTCAGAACTCATGTTGAACAGGTTGCAAGTCTCCATAACTCCAGGGACTCCAAAGCACTCTAATGGCCTCTACAGGTACCTGCACCCAGGTGAGTATACACACACACACACACACACACACACACACACACACACGTAAAATTAAGTCTTTACAAAACAGAACAAGCTAATTATTATCTTGCTGTCATAGTTCTTTTAGTACTCTAATGAAATACATAACCACAGAGATCAAGGAAATAGGCAGATAAATCTCACCAATATACATATGCATGTATGCAAATATGCAAGTCAATAATCAATTATCAATAACCCATCTCCATGAGAGACATGATAAATGGTCAGTTACCTACAAGGAAGTACTTTATATAATTAATTATTAATATTAACTAAGTGAACAAGCATTCAATTATCAGGTTATTATAAGAAACTTTAAAATTCTTTTGAAAAGATATTATCTCTCATGAATCTAAGTTGTTTTAGGCATGGTTGTGAATCACTAGCTCCAATTATTTCAAATACATATTTCTTGATAAATATGAGTATTTGTCCATTTTTAGTGTCAGGAAACTTGAGTATCCATTGATAACTCAAGCATATTTGTTAAATATGGAATCTTTAAATATAAAGACTAATGTAGTCATTTCTGAATGGTATTCTACTATTTCAAGTGACATTCCAGTTGTCATTTTTTTTTCTTTGCCTGTTTTGCCTAAGCCCGGTGACCTGAGACTAGTCATAATTTTAAGAAAAAAAACACAGTGATTTCAAGTGGATACACAGATAAATTCAACATGTTGAACTGATGCTTAAATAGCAAGAATATTTACATAAAAAGAAATCCTGGAAGCTGTAGACATAGCTCATCAGTTAAGAGCCCCTGCTGCCCTTGCTGAGGATTCAGGTTCAGTTTCTGGCAACCACAGAGGGAACATCGCAGTTACTGCCTGTAACTCCAGCTCCAGGGAATCCAATGCCCCTTTAAGGCCTTTCCCTGCATGTGCACATATATGGGCATATAGGCCTATAGACAAAAAAAAAAAAAAAAAAAAAAAAAAAAGAATAAATCAAAAGAAAGGAATTATAACAGAAAAATTACAAGTAGTGCTTTTTTTTTTTTTTTTCAAAACTTTAACATTAGAATATAGTTACATTGTTGAGCAAATGTCCCTGTGGTATGGTGGAGCATCTTTCCGGTATATGCCCAGGAGTGGTATAGCACTTTCTGAGAAAGTGCCAGATTGATTTCCAAAGTGTTTGTACAAGTTTGCACTCCCACCAGCAATGGGTGTGTTCCCCTTTCTCCACCTCCTCCCAAGCATGTGCTGTCACTTGAGGTTTTTATCTTAGCCATTCTGACAGGTGTAAAATAGAATTTCAGTATCATTTTGATTTGCATTTCCCAAATGATTAAGGCCATTGATAATTTCTTTATCATTTGATATTACTCTGTTGAGAATTCTCTGTTTAGTTCTGTACCCTACTTTTTAATTGGTTGGTTTAGTGGTGTATAATTTCTTGAGTACTTCATATATTTTGGATATTATCCCTTTGTTGGATGTAGGGTGGGCTCTATTCATAATAGCCACAATCTGGAAACAATTAGATGTTCCTCAACTGAAGAATGGATAAAGAAACTGAGGCACATTTACACAATGGAATACTACTCAGCTATAAAAACAACAAACAAACAAAGGAAATCTTGAAATTTGCAGGCAAATAGAAGGAACTAGAAAAGACCGTCCTGAGTGAGGTAACCCAGACCCAGAAAGACATACCTGACATATATATATATATATATATATATATATATATATATATATATATATATATATATATATATATATATATACTCACTTATAAGTGATATTAGCTCAACAAAGATGTACCCTGAAAGAATCTACCCAGCAGGAGATAGGGACAGAAACTGGGACTCCTTGCAGCTGTAATCTGGGCAAAGTGCTGCAAGTTGAATAAAAGAGTTGGGGGATGGAAGGGGGTGTGTCAAGAGCTCTCAAGGAGACTATCAAGACTAGGGGATATGGGCCCAGGGGGGTTCTGCATAAACCAATGCACCAACCAAGGACATTCAAGGGAGAAACAAGACTCCTTGTTCAGATGTAGCTGATGGACAGCTCATTCTCCACCTGGGGAAGGGGGAAGGGAGCAAGGAAGAGCAAGGATTGCCTTTGACAAGAACTGTGGTGACTGCAATTTGATCACTGCCCCTTGGCAGAGAGGCCCTGTGGGAATACAGAGGAAGGGGATTCAGGCTATCCAGATGAGAGTTGATAGGCTGTGGTCAGAAGGTAGAGTAGGAGGACCCCACCTGTCAGAGGTCTAGGGGAGGGAAATGGGATGGAAGAGGCATTGAAGGTGGGTACAGGAAGATAAACGTGAGGGGATTACAATCTGGATGTAATGTGAATAATTTATAATAAAATAAAATTAAAAAGAGAAAACTAGAAAAAAAGGAAAGAAACTGTGGTACATTAACACAATGGAATACTACTCAGCTATTAAAAACTAGAAATGATCATCTTGAGTGAAGTAACCCAGACCCAAAAAGACACACATGATATGTAGTCACTTATAAGTAGGTATTAGCCCAACATAGATGTCCTTTGGGAGACTCCACCCAGCGGGGCATAAGGACAGATGCCAGGATTCATAGCTTGACCCAGATGGAGTGCTAAGGGTGGTATGGAAGAGTAAGGAAGGGGATGGAAGGACCTAGAGGGTTCAGGAGCCACACAGAGAGACCATCAAGCCTGGTGGACCTGGATCCAAGGTTCCTTACACGAACTGGATCACCAACCAAGGACAATGCATGCAAAGAACCTAGACCTCTATTCAGATCCAGCCAATAGAGAGCTTACTGTTCAAGGTGGGGAGAGGGAAGGAGCAGGGACTGCCTCTGACATAAACTCTGGTGCCAGCAATTTGATCACTTCCCTTTTGTCAAGAGGCCCTATGGGCACACAGAGAAAAAGGATGAAGGCTACCAGGATGAGACCTGATAGGCTGTGGTCAGTTGGTGGGGGAGGAGGGTGCTACTCCTCAGAGATCTAGGAGAGGGAAATAGGAAAGGGGAGGAATGGGGGAAACAGGAAGATAACAACCTAGCTGTAATGTGGATTAAATATAATAAGATAATTTAGTAAAAAGTGCATATTTACATAATGTCATCCCTTTATTACCTTCCTCCAACCTTATACAAAATGCAACCTCAGATTAACTCTTAGGCATACATAAATATAGAAATACGACCTGGTCGATCTTTTTAGTGGTGCTTACATCTGGAAGCAGCTCGTGGTACTTTCCTATGTGTATCTTCAGCTTTGGCTTACTTGAGAGAGGAGCAAATTCTTCCCAAATGACAGAGAAAGAGAAAATATGCGGACCTGAGTTGTCTTCAACCAGGGCCACTTGCTGAGCCCGGTCTTATACTTCCCCAGAGAAGTCTCATGGCACAGCATGGATGAAACCAAAGTCAAGGGGGTAACTTGAGATTTAGCGGGCTTCTTTAGTTGAAATTTGGAATTCTAATGATACCAAAGTGTTTGGCATTAAACTGCAGAATCATCCTACTCAAAGACCAAAAGCAGGTTGAGACAAAGCAAAAGAACCCAAAGTGAAAGGCTGCACACAGAAGCTTAATGACTTCATGACTGGAAGAAGATACAATTAGCTACTTTGGGGATATTTTTTGAAGTATCTCTAAGACTCAAAGATGATACATTACCAAATTGAAAAGCCATGTACGATTTGTTCAGATTTTCTCTCAACATTTTAGGAGGGGTAATTCAGATAGGCACAGGCATAAGTGGACTGAAAAACACACTTCACTTTTAAAATTGAAAAAAGGGAAAAAAAAAAACAAGCATAAAATAAGTGAGCATGTGATACATTTCTGGAATTTAAGGAGATAAAAGGAGATGGTTCCTTTTCTGTGAGGCTGACAGCAGGCTTTGAAATTGACAATTCGTTCTAAGGGTTAGGTGTTTGGCTAGAAGATACTTCAAACTTAGATCAAGAAGAAACAGGTGCTGGAGGAAATTTAAAAAGTAAAGTAGTGTCGATGTTGATAGAATGATATTTTTGTTTTGTTTTTGCTGCCATTTGGATCAGAGATCATCAGAAAGTAATTTACTTTGGCATTCCTCTTCTCTCATAATCTATTACATTTAGGTCATCACCAAATACTATCAAAAGTATCCTCAAACAAACAAACAAAGCAGATCCTGATGCTGGGTGTGCTGGTACCTGTTTTTTTATCTCAGCACTTAGAGAGCAGATATCAGCAAACCCCCACATGTGAGTAGCTAGCCTGTTCTACACAGTGAACTCCAGTCTACCCAGGACTACATAGTGGGGCTCCACCTCAAAAATGAACCAACTAAATCTATCTATCTATCTGTCTGTCTGTCTGTCTGTCTGTCTGTCTGTCTGTCTGTCTGTGTATCTATATATCAAATATATATATTTATGGTATGTTATCTAAGCATTCCAAAGCCCTGAGTAGACACACAGGTCACTGTTCCATAGGTTTTCCTGAAATTCTTTCTTCCAGTCAAGCATGCTATTCACAATCACCTTCCAATGTTTGTCGTGTGTGTGTGTGTGTGTGTGTGTGTGTGTGTGTGTGTGTGTGTGTGTATTAGGAAACACTGCTCTTAGCTTTAAGCCATCTTTCTTATTCTTTGCAAAGGGCACAATGGTCCCTCATTGTTTTTCTACAAAACTATGCATGCTAATTTCTTTTTTTCTTCCATTTTCTTTTGCTTTTTTCCCTTTCCTTTCAATTTCTTTTATTTCCTTCTTTTTCTTTACAACACTTTCTCCCCTTTTTTCTTTTCTTTTCTAATTACATTACCCACGTGTTATATTCAAGTCTTTAATAGATTTCCTAATATTCATACCAATTGACTATAAAAACTACATTTACACAATCCATTGTGGTATTCACTCCAGAAGCCTTCAACCTAATGAACAGAAGCAGCCACACTTTATTTTTTTCAGTTAGGCAGACTGTACATCCTGTTCATGTGTGGTGCTTTCTTCCTGTACTTTCACATGGTGTTAGTGCTATGGGAACTCCCTGAAGCTTCTGTGGTGAGGGGACTGTTACCCTTCATGAGGCCTCCACACCCATGACCAAAATTGCCTTTCAAATTTGCTAACCACCAATACCATGATATGGGTCATTAGATTCCTACACAAGAATTTTGGGGACAAACAAGGAATCAGAACACTATGGTATGTTATCTAAGCATTCCAAAGCCCTGAGTAGACACATGGGTCACTGTTCCATAGGTTTTCCTGAGATTCTTTCATCCAGTCAGGCATGCTATTCACAATCACCTTCCAATGTTTGTCATATATGTGTGTGTGTGTGTATGTGTGTGTGTACATATATATATATATATATACATATATATAATGATACATGATGTAAGATATACTGTGTATGATAGACTTCTAGCATATATAGTGCATCTATACACTATGTTCAATATATTTATTCTATATAATATACTAAGTATCATATATAAGCATATATATATATGTTTGCTTTTTACTGTTCTACTATTCTACAGTGCCATGTTAAGGACACAGCAATGATTTTAGTTTGTTTTGTTCTCACAAATGCTTAATGTTTTATAGATTATTCATTAAGGAGGTCATTTGTTAATAACAGTTGAAAAAGGGTGCCCAAGACATAGCTCAGTGGTTAAGAGCATGAGCTGCACTTCCAAAGAGTGGTCCTGAGCTCAATCCAAGCAGCTACACGGAGGCTCCGATTCATCCTTAACTCCAGTTCCAGGGGATAGAATGCTCCCATCTGGCCCCCAGGGCACTAGGCATGCACGTTGTACACAGATCATATAAACATTAATACCCATAAAATAATAAAATTGAATACATAATAAACAGCGAATGGTGTATATTAATAACAGTTAAGAAATGAAGACTTGCTTTAAAAGAGGATTGTAAGTAATATAATTTGATTTTTAAATATTTCAATCAACTTTATTGAAGTGTTGTTTTAGCTACTTGACGTATTATTGACAGATGACAGAATCTTTTGGAATAGAGACTTAGCAGATACCAAGGGGAAATTTATGTTGCTTGTTTCATCTCTGTGCACATCCCTTTTACTATGGTTTTTATCTGTTGTGTTTTATTCTTCCACATGATTGTGATGTTCAACCTAGCCTCACACCCACAGTCATGGAACCACTGCTGCTAGACTGAAACCTTAGATATCAGTGATAAATGCCTGCACTCAATACTTGGGGATCTGAGACCAAAAGTTGCTGAGTCTGAAGAAGTTTGGTAGACCACAGAATGAGTTCAGGGGAACCATGACCAACATAGCAAGGCCCTGGCTCTATCTGTGTATCTATCTATGTATCAATGTATCTATCTATCTATCTATCTATCTATCTATCTATCTATCTATCTATGCATAGATATATAAACAAAAACTACAAAGTCTAAAATCACAAGGCTGAAATAATTATTTTCTCTATTAGTTGTTGAAAATCAAGCATCTATATGAGTCTATTTCTGGATTTTCTATTCCACAAAGCAGTTAATCTATTATTTATATTATAGCATTCATTATATAGGAATTCACTTGATAGGAATTTTGACATTGGTTAGGGCAAATCTAGTATCTGAAAGGTTTTCTGGTACTACCTATTTGAATTCTAAAGTTCATTGAAAACCAGGCTGCTGATTTTTAGAAAACAAAAGAAAAAAACTGCTAGGGTTCTTATAGGAAGGGCTCTGGGTTTTATTTTATATTGAACCTTCTAATATGTGACATACTATATTAATTTTCCATTATTTAGTATAAATTGTTTCATTGCCATTGTAGAGATCACAGATGTGGAATAGCAATCTCTCCTTAAATGTTTATCATTTAAGGTATTCTTCTAAATGCCTTCATAATATTTTGAGGGGAGGGTTTGTTTAGGTTTTTTTTTTTCAGGATTTTTTCATACATGGTAAAATAAATATAGCTTTCTTCTCCATCATTGTCCTAGGCTACCCTGTCAAAGTACCACAGAGGAGGAAGCTTAAAAACAATATGAATTTATCATCTTGCTATTCCATAATGGAGATACAATGTCAAGTTTTCATTGTGCTCTGTACTTCTTGAGAGCTATGGAGTCCTTCCTTGTCACTGCAGGGCAAACTTGATCGTCACTGCTTTAGGTGTTGCTTGATGGTGTATTGTTTTGTTTTGTTTGATTTTCCCTTGGGACTTAGTATGTCACTGGATATGAAACATTTAATCTGTATACTGATTGGTGGTGATGAAGAAAGGAACTGAAAATTGTGAGGAACCATTGGTTAGTCCTGTCTTGTACCTAGTGCTAAGTAACATTTATAAACAATAAGAAGGGAAATAAAATGAAAACAATGTGTCATTCAGACAGTGATTTTGGCTTTCAAAAGTGTACAAGCATTTTCAGTGTAACCATTTTCTCCTTATAAAACTCAGTCATACTTTTGTTCTATATTAATATTTTTTATTTTACATATACATTTATATTATTACACATATATACAACAAACTACTTAAAGCAAGAGGAACCATAACACAATTGGGAATTATATAAATGTTACATTGTTAGTGTTTCGGCTTTTTGTATTCGGCAGCTTTGAAGAAAACATCTTATTTAGATGAGTCTAAAATTCTGAATGTAAATCAATATCTAGCATATCTCGTTATTATCAACTTAAAACATCTGTCTAGACCTAAGAGCATCTTAACCCCTAAACAACTAAGCTTAATTGTAGAACTATACTATCTGGTCTCCAACCCCATTAGAGACTTGAGAAGGAAAAAAATTGATTACCTGAGTATACCAGGAGTGCAGGTTAGTAGAAATATATAAGAAAGATAGAACAAAAAGTAGATTAGTGCATCTACTCCTCAACTTAATACCTCAGTTATCAGTTACAAGGTTATTTTTAATTCACTGGTATAGAATTTTGTATATAGATGCAAAATAAGTTTAATTCTAGATACAGTGGTATAGAATTCAAATGTAAGATTATTCTTCACACTATATATATATATATATGAATTTCTACTCTAATGTGAGGTATTGTACCCATATAACTCAATTATAATGCAACGTTTATTTCCAATATTTTGAAAGTGCTATTGCAGGCTGCTTAGGATAAATAAGTTATACAAGTTAATTGTTAGTTGATCAAACCATGATCGTATCAATTACTAGTGTTTTTTATCACAAGACTATGCATCTTAGGTGCAACAGATAGATATGATTCTGTAGAAAGATAAGGCAAAATAATTAGGTAAGGTCTTCAAAAACCTCAGAGACATACAGAATATGGCATTTAATGTTTTTATTATTTCAGTCATAGTTTTAAAGTGTTGATGAATTCAGTAGCAGGAAATACGGAGGCACCAGTTCATAGGCCAATATTCACACATTTTACAAAGGATAAAGTTTGTATTGGTCGGTTTACTATATGTAAATGAAATACCTGAATCAATTAACTTATAGAAAGAAGATATTTATTTTATCTCACAGTTTAGAAATGAGGATTTCTGCCCCTGCTTACACTATCTCATTGCTTTTCTTCTCTGACAAGTGAGACTGTGCTAGAAAGAGCTCAGAGGGAAACAAACTTGTCACTCATGAACCGGAAATGAAAGGAGAAAAGGAAAGATCAAGATGCTATGATACCCAGAGAGAGGATGCTCTTGGTCAACTAATGGCCCCCAGTGACACTTCCCTTCTAAGGTCCACAGCATCTCCCAAAGAATGCCAACTTGAGTACCAAGTCCTTAACATGTGGACCTCCAATTGAACCACATCCAAACTACAGATAGGTCTTATCATTCTAAAATCATTTCAGCTTGGAATGTATCCCTGCACCACTCTGTCTCAGAATGTGTATGCTGTGGTAGCCTTTACTCTTTCATTGTGAATCTATCTATAACATCTAATTTTGTGTTGGGTCTTTAATGCATAGTTCTCAGTGTGTTCATATTGTAATTTTATACTCTCTCTCCCTCTTATTATATTCACTGATCTTATATTGGTGGATTGGAAGCAGTATGCATGCAAAATTTATAGCAATTACTGCTTTGAGTGTTAATAAGTATTTATTCTCATTTTATTAGCAATGATGCTATACTGCATTACAAAAATCTGTGAATTGATACTGCCCCTCCAAAAACAAAGCCTTTGAAAGAGTTGCCAAAAGCACAAGTAAATACAGCTAGCTTCTTTGAAAATTCCTTACTAAAATAAACAAATAAAGGTTGCTAAGGAAAGTTTTCAGTTACAATGACAGATCATGAACAATAAAGAAATGTGATATTTCCTCTACAATGTATGCATGAAGATCATTCTGCGAGCCCCTAAATACATTTTATTATGTTAGCTTTGTTCCAAAAGAATGTGTCAGAGCCCTGACTTCCAGTAACTATGTTTCTTTTTCTTTTCCCTAGAGATGCTCGATAGGCGCTTATAACAGACAGAAGCAGTTTGTTCCAAGACCTAAGACGATACTCTGATATACAGGTTACCAAGAAGGTCATCCTTATATCTAGGTACAGGCCTTCAAGTCATGTATGTGAATAACAATTGGTCTGAAAAAAAATCAATAAAATGCAGTACTAGTGACAAAGGTGATGGGATTGTAGGATAACAACATGATGGCTGGTCTTAGAGCAGTGAGCTGTTGGGTGTGAGATTTCCTTCTGAATGAACTGTGTGATTAACTAGTGTGCTTATCCCCGGGTGGCAACAAGGATGCTAAGGTGTCAATCAATAAGATGTATCATGGCAAACGTTCAAAGACTCTGTGTTAAAAGAACACGTGATCCTTTTTCTGATTATGAAACAGATACTAGTTTTCAAGTGCTAAGAACTGAAACCTGGAGGGATTTTTGCTTTGCCCTCTGATATCAACTCCTGTGAAGTGTTTATTGAGACTTTGTAACCACATTGCTCATTGTTTTGTAAAACATACGATACAAATAAGACTGTTAAAAACGATCCCTAAAAGTTCATGGTTAACTGAAATTTATGGAATGACTTAAATTGAGGTGCCATGTCACAGCCAAGTGTTTAAAGTAAACCAACAGGAAGCTGATAGGCCCTGCACCTGAGTGCAATGCTGGATCCACACAAATTGCTGGAAGTGAGAATAGTGACAAGTTGGAACACAAAAATAAAAGTTCTAAATTCCAGCATCTAATCCTGAGATCCCAGGGCATACATGTAACTAATTACCATAACTTTGTCCTCTAACACACGCTGTAACGAGCTGGAGGCTATATTTTGATCCTTTTTTTCAATGGTTTGGCTCCCAACCACAGGCGGAAGAGTAAAAATCATCCAGTCCATTTTCCATGATAAGCACCACACACAGGGACAACCTTAGAAATGCTTATTTATGAGAAACAGAAAGAAGAGTAGAAACAACACAGGAGAGATAGATTAGACACGCCTCACATCAAAAGAGGGTGATGTCTTCTTATTTTCTTTTTAAATATTTATGTATTTATTTTTATTTAACATGAACAAGTGATTTGCATGCATGAGTGTGTGTGTACTGCATGGAAGCCTGGTTCCCACAGAGAGCAACAGAGCCTGCCAGATACCCTGAATTGGAATTGATGGTTTTGAGCTGCAATTGGTGTACTGTTAACTGAACCTGGATCTCTGCAAAAGCAGCGAATGCTCTTAATAGCTGACTGACCCATCTCTGCACAGCTCTGTGTAGCCGTGGCTGTACTAGAAGTTAATGTATAGACCAGGATGATCTCAAACTCAGACATCTGCCTGTCTCTGCCTCCCAAGTACTGAGTTTAAAGGCGTGCATCAGCGCTGCCCCAGCTAACTTTTTCAAGTTTATCTCTGTGTATGTGCGGTGAGATATATAGATGCATGTGTGTATGGTTGTTTTTGTGTGAATGCGGGTATAGACACGCCATGACACACACGGGAAGGTCAGTAGACAACTGATGTAAGTTTTCAGCTTTCACTTTGAAACAGGGTTTCTTGTTTGTTTCTGTGTATATCAGGCTAGCTGGCACATAAAATTACGGGCCTTTCCTGTCTCTGCCTCCTATTTGGCCTTTGGAGCAATGGCATGATATGTGATTGCAACTGTATCTAGCTTTATGTGGATGTTCTGGCATTTGAACTCAGATTCTTATGACTGCAAAAGTAAATGCTGTGTATGTATCACAGATCTGAAAGCCTTGGAAGTCGTTTTACTTATCAACATGTAAAAAGTTTGGGTATGAAGTGTTTTCTAAACAGGCCTTGCACTGAAAGCCTAGTCCTGAGCAGGTGGACCTGATCACAGAGAGGCAAGGAAGGGGTCAGAGCTCTGACTCCATCAGTAGACCAGTTCAGTGATGCAGTCAGAAGGTATGGACATTATTGAGAGATGGGAGAAAGCATCTGAGGTGCCCGTGCCTTTCATATGTCAGGTCTTAGGTCACCAGAGACATATATTCAAGAGCTAGCTTGTTTGTTGTCCTTCACTGTTTCTATTTTTTTTCTCTGCTTCTTGAAAGCTATGAACTAAACAATTCTATTCCTCTATATGTTCTATGCCATGCTGATTCTTCTTTATCTCAGGCAGAGAGGAATGTGGCCAGGGAAATGCGGACTGCGATCTCTGCAACTGTGAGCCACAGTAGACCCTTCCTCCTGTAGGCTTGTTTCTCTTAGCTATTTGTCACAAAATGTCTAACATAATAGATTAAAAACTGTGACATACTGTGAGTGTGTTTATTAGGTCTAAGTTGGCCTAAGGAGAATATTTTATGTGTAGATCCCTCAGTTTTGAGATAATAACATCTTGCGGCTCTATATCAGAGGGAGGAAATAATGAAGTAGAACAACCCACAGTTCAGGGTCACCACCTGAAATTTGGAAAAGTTCATTAGTTATGGCAGTTAGCAGTCTGACCTGAGATTCCCCTCCTGACTTCCTCAGCATTTGTGACTTAAAAATGGTTAGACTTATTACAAAATATAACTCAGGATACACTGCTTGCCTAAACATATGGAAAGCCATGTTTAATTTCCAGTTCCATACAAATATGGTTATATTCTGAAATAAAGTTTTTTAAACAGTATACATGTCAAAATATATGAGATGAATTAAACAACAAATGGGTTGTCTACAACTGTTGTAATATGCAAAGACGCAATTAAGAAACTAGTTTTGAGAAAACAACTCTCCCTAAAGTATAGAAAAGACTAAAATAAATATAAAATGACTGAAAAATAAAGTTCTTTGTAAAATCAAAGAAGCAAAATGATTGGTACATAGGAGATGTTTGTAGAATTATGAAACCAAATATCATCCAAATGAAAATTTTGAAAATACAAAAGACAGTTGCAAACAAATGACACAACCTACACAATTTATACATCCAAGTCCAAGAGAAACTGAAACTACTCTGAGACAAGGAAATAAGAGTTATGCTGGCCTTAATTCTGAAAACCTTGTCACCTGAACAGAAAGTATATTTTGGAGTCATAGGTTCAGGTGCTGCAGCTCTGAAATGCAGAAGAAAACAATCTTTGAGTCTGTACTTTGTACTTGAAGCAATGTTCCTGTAGATACCCAACATCCATTTAAATTTCATGTTCCACTTTAACACTTCTATCTTTAATTATCTTTAGGTACTCTCATTAATATTGATTACTGATATATCAGATTAGTGTGTATCATGACTGTAATTGTCTAATATTTATCACATCCATCCTCTCACTTCTTTTCAATATGTGATTCTCTGATAGCAAGTAAGCATTCTGTAATCATCACCTTATCTCAGCTTATCAAAGATCCTTCTATTTTTTTTTTAAAAAGGTGTAATTGTGTGTCTTAAATATTCTAGTGCACATTTTCAATTGGCTCATCTTCATTGTAAAATTGGATTATATAGATTTGCATTTACTTTTGTATTTAATTACATTTGAAGCTGACTCATATAATATTTTATTTATAAGATTGAGTAATGCAATTTGGGATGATCATAGTTTACTAGTAGTTGAAGACTGGTTTTATTTTTATAAATAATCTATGTAATGATGTCATTATCTCTTATTATTTCCTACACTTCTCTTCCAAATCAATGAGAGAGGGCCTGTATTTATGTGGGGCACTATTTTGACTTGCATATCTATAGTTATTAGTTATAAATCATTTCTCCTGGTTATACAAATACTTTAATTAAAAATGTATTCATTTCACTCAAATAATCTTTATTACTTTCTACTGTACTACTATGAAGTTCAAGCAAGTAGTGAGGTCAGATTCTCCTCAGTTGAAAGTTATTTTAAATTAACAACTACACTGTAATAACCTGACACTGTACAATGATTTAACTAGTCATTGCATGACACCAAAGGTTAGATGAAATGAGGTTTATTTACAAATGCAGTTTTTTGTTGTTTAAGAAATTTTAAGTAAAAGGAAATATATACAAAGAGTCTTGGGGCTGGAGCGATGGCTCAGTGCTTAGGAGCACTGGTTGATCTTCCAGAGGACCTGGCTTCAATTCACCACTGTCTGTGAGAACAGTTCCAGAGGATCCAACACCCTCACACAGACATACATGGAAGCAAAACACCAATGCACATGAAATTTAAAAAAAATATGTCAGCTCTCTTTCCAACGTGTGTGTTCCAGAGATTCAACTGAGGTCCTAAGACTTCATGGCAAGTGTCGTTCTTCCTGAGTCACCTGGCCCATGCTGGACTCTTCTTACATATCTAATTTGCTGAAAACTCATGTGTTAGATATGCTTTATTTTTTATCTCATCACTCCTCCATTAACTTCTTTCATTTCCTTCACTATGATACAATTACAGCTTTAATTCTATGTTGTCGTTGTTGTTGTTTTATCTTAAGCTTTACCACGAACTCAAAGTTGATAGATAATAAAGGATTTTCAACATATGGGAGTCACTACTAGAAGAGAGGGACTTTTTGGAGAATATCATGACTGTAGATAAGGTAGAAATATTTCTCCTACATGTCACAGTCGGCTAGAGTAGACTGTATCTTTGCTAGTTTTAAAGTTTACAAGAGAGCCCAGCAGATAAAGACAGGTGCTGCCAAGAGCAATGATTTGAGTTCAGTATTATAACCCTTCTTGCTGGAAAGAAAAAACCAATCCCTTTGCCCTTTATACGCCTTTCGTGACATATGCATGCCTACACACACACACACACACACACACACACACACACACACACACACACACACACACAGCCATACAAAATTAACAAAAGCCTTCCCTGGTAAATGATTATCTTTCCTATTGAGAAATGATAGGCATGTTTATTTTCTTTTTGAAATACACAAATTAGTTGTTCAAGGCACTTTGTTAATTCCCACCCCACACTAGGCTTCTTTAATACAGTCCAAGAAAAGGAAGCATCACTTCTTAATCTTGGAGAGAAGTAATTCATGAGAACACAACAACAATGCAAGGCCTGGCTATTATTATACATATATAATAATTTTTAAGGCACAAGCACAAGCTTAAAGAACATTCATATAAGCAATAGGGCACCATTACAATAAGGAAACCATTAATTATGTTATAAAGGTCTGATCTTCCTGGAAAATGTCACTTCAAAATAAACTTCTAACAGTTAATTATCAGTGATATTTAACTTGTACAAAAATTAAATATCACCATATAATCCTGTGACCATTTTATTGCTTTTGTAGACACTTAAGTATTCTAAGGGTTTTCAAATAACAATGCCTCTTGCCAAATTCTCAGTGTTGTGTGAGGAACCACATGATGTTTGGGTGGCATGTTTTACAAAGAGACTTTTCAAAATACATGGGAAAAGTGTGCATTATTTTCAGTGAATAAATATGAAATTATACTGTGTTCTGAAAGCTGTTCTATCCATAACAGTTAGTTTTATTAAATATGAAATATAGTGCTTAAAAGTAATAGAATTCTCTAGTTCCTATTTCAGCCTTGGAGACACTATGAATATCTGTCAGAATTCAGAAATGCTACTTTAGAAGTAAAATTCAGAAAAAAAAGAAGCAAAATTCAGTGAGTAATAAGTTCCCCAACTGTGCATGCATGATCTCTAGTTGAAGTGCTGGCCTCTGCAAATTACTTAAACGTTCATGGTATGTTTACTCTATGCACTTTGCTATAATGCTTGAAATTATGTTTATTCTCTTATAGATAAATTTAATGAATAAAGGTATTCTTGTTGTCTAGCAATTCCATGACCAATAGGTCAATTCAGTGATCACATTGTCACAGGCATTCTATGTCAAAGTGTCATATCCTTATAGCAGTGCTCGTAAGCACATTCCTCCACATTGTAAAGGTATACTGCATATAACTGGGTACAACATACCAGTATGCTAAGTATTCTATTTAGGTATTTATTTGGAAGCCATATTTGGATGTCTGGGCATCATCCTCTATAATTATTCGTCATTTTTAAAATTTAAAAATATAATTAGCTCTCTCTCTCTCTGCATGTGTGTGTGTATGTGTGTGTTTATTTATTTATGTATGTTTATGTGTGTGTTTATGTGTGTGCTCACATGGGCATGCTGGCTCATGCACATTCCTATATGGAAGATCAGAGAAAATTTTGCAAAATCTTGTTTTTGTTTTCCACCAAGTTTTTCTTGGACCCTGAATTCAAGTCATTAGTTTTCTGGAAAGAATCTTTACATATTGAGCCAGCTCATGAGGACTCTGTCCTCAGTATTATCTGCTTTCTTACTTTTAAAATTTTAAATATAATTATATCCTTTCCCCATTATTTCCTCCAAACTCTCTCACTGTTCTTTCTAGAAATGATGGCTTCTGGCCTCTTTCATTCTAATATTGTTACACATACATACAATACTATATGTATGCATATAATTTCAGGGTTTTTCCCTAGGGAAGACCATTTCTCCTGTTCTGAGTCTTCCTAACTTCCTGTGTAGTCTTTATCTAGGGTTGGGGCCTCTGGGGTTTCCTCTTCCACATTGAGATGTCTGCTGGTGCTGTCCTTGTTTAAGACTTGTTTTATCAGCCACGGTAGTGGGACTTCGTGGGTGTAGCTTCTCTGACATGATCTCAAAGAAGACAGACACCCTGTTCTTCAGTGTTTTACATTCTCTTGATCTTTCTGTACTCTGTGCATCAATGCTCACTGAGCTTTAAAGGCAAAGCTGTGCTGTACATGGATCAGTTCGGGTTGGACATCACATGATCACATTTTCTCTGTGTTCTGGTTTCCATATTGTTCTCTGGCAAAAAGAAGTCTCTTTGTGCAGAGGTAGGATCTACATCTACCTATGGATATAAGGTGAGTGCAGTAAGGAAATATGTTGTTTTAACAAAGTGGCAGCTGTAGGTTCTCCTCCAAAATCTATTAGCACCATCCTTGCACTCTTAGTGCATTGTGCCATGCTGGTCAAGGCTGTAGTTCACAGGCATCATAGCTGAGTAAATTATTTGTTCCACACATGTACACATGTGCGTATGTGTCCACACATACACACATGCGTGCACACACTTGGAAGCTCACAGGATGCCTTCTGGTCCCATGACAGCTAGTCCTCATGGAGGTGGCTTTCAGATCAGATGTAACTGCAATAACCTGTGTCCTGTGTTCGAAGTGCATGGTGACTTCATCAATTGGACATACTATGAACTGTGGAAGGAAACGAAGGTCAACAGCAATAGCTATAATTTGGGGGAGTCTCCTGAATTCCTCTGACAAACAACTAATAATTGGGCTTTTCACAGTGGTGGCGTTGTAAGATAGGCTATACCTCTGGCATGGAACATTGTCCCAACCCAAGTGGGAAATTTTCATTTAAACTATGCATTCATACACATAGTCTCATGTGCATTATATGTAATTTTAGGTAAACATATAATATTATTATGACATTTCAGACATCATTACTGTTGTTTTATATCATCCTCTCTTCTGTGTGGATTTTCCTCCTGTTATTTAAAATAATTATTTGTGTTGTTGTTGTATTTTCATATCATGTAATGTGTGGTGGGGGCATGTGTGTGCACAGCATGTGTGTGGAGAGCAAAAGATCACCTTTGGAAGAAGTTTCTCTCCTTCAACCGTGGGTTCAATGGATCAAACACAGGTCACCAGTCATCACGGGTAGATGTTTTCCCTACTATGCTACCATGCAGGTGGTCTTAGTGAAGATTTCTCTTACCGTAGAGAGACACCATGGTCATGGCAACTACTTATGAAGGAAAACACCTCACTGGGGCCAGCTGAAAGTTTCATGGGTTTAGTGTATGATCATCATGGATGGAAGTGGTGGCATAGAGACAAACACAGTGCTAGAGAAGCTACATCCAATTGTAAGACAACAGGAAGAGAACATGCCACACTGGGCATGGTGTGAGCATCTGAGAGCTCAACTCCCACTCCTAGTGGTACAGTCCCTCCAACAAAGCCACACCTACTTCAACAATGCCATCCTTCCTAATAGTGACATACCCTATAGGCCTATAGGGGCCATTTTTGGCCAACCCACCACACAGGCCCTTCACCTTAATTTGTGACACAGTCCTTAATTGCTGTGTAAGTTCACTAAACATTTTGGTTAGGCTTATCAGCCATCACACTCTTGGGATCCATTTCTCTCAATTTTACAATGGTGGAGTCATAAGAACGCACACCCAAGCTTGACGTTTTACATGAATATTCAGCCTTTGAATTCAGTTGCCTCTACATAAAGTGCTCAGACCTACGAAACCACTTCTATGTCTCCGTAGTTGTCATTCACAACGTTATGGTTGTACTTATAAACAGGTTATTCTGTTAAAAATGGAACATTAACACCCTGAGAGGCCTTATACAGCTCATGGTTACTTAATCTCTTGATTGTATCTTGATGTAGTAGTTGACCTGCAGTATCTAATTTTGTCTAAAAACAGTGTAGGAATTCTGCACAATGACAAAACACATAGTGATACATTTCTCAGCTATTGCCATTGCTCCAATGATATATTGTAGGATGATTATCTCAATTATGGTACAGAAAAGAATGCATGAAAACTTTTTTCTTTCTTTCTTTTTTTTTTTTTATTAATTTATTCTTGTTACATCTCAATGTTTATCCCATCCCTTGTATCCTCCCATTCCTCCCCCCCCCCGCCCCATTTTCCCATTATTCCCCTCCCCTATGACTGTTACTGAGGGGGATTTCGTCCCCCTATATATTCTCATAGGGTATCAAGTCTCTTCTTTTATTGAGAAAAATAGAAGATATTATATTTGTTATAAATACTAGGATTTTGCTTGCTTGAGCTTTCTAAATTGAAATAAATTAATTGTGGGCATTTTATAATTTCCATCCTAGTATGATATAGCATTACCCGAACAAACATTTCCAGAACCGTCACAGTCAATAACCTTCTTCAAAAATCTGTCTATGTGTATCTGTCATGAAGGGAATGTGTGTGCATGTGTGTTTCCATGCATGCGAAGACTGGGAGTTGACATCAGGAATCTCCCTCAATCTCTCACCGCCTTATCCTTAAGAGGAACCTCTCACTGAAATCCCGTGATCAGCCAATCTATGTGGTAGATTGCTCTGGGAATCTGCTTTCTGGAACTGTGTGTGGCAGGCTGTGCCCCTCTGGCATTTGTCTGGGTTCAGGGACAGATGCTCTAGTTGTCACTCTTGTACTGCAAGCCTGCTGCTCCATTGAATGATATTCCCACCCCCACTCCCTCTCCTAACTTCTTATGACACATCTAGATTCTTGATTTTCCTTAATAGCCATATATATATATATATATATATATATATATATATATATACACACACACACACACACACACACACACACACACACACACACACACACATTATACTTCCAGTAGAAAACATTGTGAATTAAGATATATAAAACCCCGATATCCCTCATTTTAATATTTATCAATTTTATTGAGTTTGGAGATAATTTTCTAGCCCCATCCCTATAATTTTTAATATAAATGCAGCAGCTGAAGATTAAGGGATAAACTTGGATGACAAGTTAAATGCTATTATTATTTTTCCAACTACATGAGAAATATTCAACAAACAAATATAATCTATAGCTGAGGTAGAGAAATGTTTTCACGAGTATATTTGAAATAGATTTCATTTTCACCATCAGGGATGCCATGCGGCCACAACACACATAGCTCACTATTCTAGGATAAAAGCATTTACTCCCTGTTGGTAGATTTCTAATAGTCACTGCAGTTTTGTTAGCTATGGCCATCTTTCTTGTCTTTAGACCATTTACATTTATTTTTCTTTAACGAGCATATTCCAATCCACACCTTCAGCCCTGGCAAACATTGTTTTGTTCACCCTTTTCTGAAGCATGAAGCAGTTTTAAAGATTCCACACAGAAGTGGTTTCAGAGTAACTTTCCGAGACTCACTATTGTCTTCTAAGTATATTCTCTTTGTATCCCTGACCAGTGTAGCATCTTCTACGTTGTTGTTGTTGCTGCTTCTGCTGCTGATGTTGCTGTTGTTCTTAAAGTGGATTGAGCAAACCTAACAGCTGTGTTTACACCATTTCTCTGAATATTGATATGATTAACCTTTATTTAATAATGTTATATAGAGTGCTATTAAAGTACATTCTGGGTACAGTCGCAAATAACTGATAAAAGTTACAGCAGACTGATTTTTTTTCATTCATCCTGAGAACCATATTTAAGAACATATAACAGTGTTTAGGAGTTTTTTCTTTTTCTTTTTTTTTTTTTTTTTTGTGAGCAAATTATCTGTTGTTTATTATCCTTAACAATATATTTTTACTTAGAAGGCCATGCCCATTGCTATACAATTAGACAAAAAACAAAACAAAAACAAACAAACAAACAAAACACAATAAAACCCACAACTTTATAGAAGGGAAGACATTGCATATAAATTTAGACTTTCCATGAAAGGTTTTCAATGAAATATTTTCTGAGATTTTCATTTTGCTAATGCATAAATACATTCTAGCTTTGGTCATCTTTACCAGACATTGTTTCTGCTAAAGCTTAATATGTACCTGGGAAATGTGTGAATATTTTCTATTCATATTATTTTACATGTTTGTAGAAATTCATATATAATATATGTATATATTATATATGTACACATATATATCTTAACATTTATAGAGATACATATATTCAACCCTTTTGAATATCTATAAAGATGGTAGAACTGTCTCATTTATCTTTTCTCTTAGCTATGATGCATATTTATGATTTATTCAAAGTAATTTCCATCTTGTCAAAACATAGAATAGATTGTGGTTTAAAACCATAGGCTGAATATTTGGCACCCTTTTTTAAAGAGTAAGCAGCAGTACCACTGGGAAAAAATACAAAATAAATTGACGACAAATGAGAATCACGTATTGAATACCATAGCCTTGAGTATTTTAGAAATGGCTCCTGTTAAAATTTAAAAACACTAATTGGGCAAAGAAATATCTGTCTATACCCCAGGACTCTGGATGCTAAGACAGGAGAATGACAATTTCAAGCAAGGCCAATTAAACCATTGGTGAGATTCTATTTTTAAAAAACAAGTGTAGAATAATAATGCAAATAATTTTAATTAATTTTGTATTGTATGCATACTTTTGATTATTTCATTTTTGTCATGTGCTCACTTTTTAATACCGTGAGAGTATGTTCCTGAAAGTCGTATAACCATGTAAAAATATCAGTGTTTTAAAAGGAATTATTCATTTTGTATTATCATCAATATTTTGTACCTATACAATATATTTTGGATTCTTCCAGTTCTATAAAGCAATATTTACTCTTTGGAACATATACATCCAAAAATGTTCATTTTACACACACATTAACCCCATCACTTGTATCAAAGTTGGGGATGTAGGTCAATAATTACCACCTTTAACTGCTACATGGTTGGCCCTATGTTCCAGTCCAGCACTGCTGTGGAAAAAAAAATCAGTTTTGTCTGGTTGTCAGTCTATATTCTAATCTACTTTCCTCCTTTCTTATTTCTAACTAAGTTATTATTGCTATTTCTGAAAAAAATACATTTGAATAATATGTTAGATTTTCTTGGGAAATTGTCTGAATTTCTTATATTCTAGAAAGTGTAGAATGAAGAAATGAGTATTTGAGTATTTAACAGTATTAAAAAGCTGTGTGTGTGTATTTGCATTTGTGCAGTGCATGTATGTGTGTCATAAGCAAATGAGTATGTGTATGCACATGGAACTGAAAATAGGAAGTTGTTTCCCTACTCCTTTCTCTCTTAGTCTTTTGAGGAAGCGTCTGTAACTCAGTAATTCCTCCTTTGGGTAAGGGCAGCTCGGCAGCAGCTGCCAGTATCCCTCTAGCACCTCTTACTTTAGTCTGGGACTTAAGCGCATGCTCCCCTGCATAGCGTTTTCTATGCCTGCTGGGGATTAAAACCCAGGTCCTCATGTTTGCACAGGAAGTATTCTTACCTCCGGAGCCGCGTCTCCAGCAGGGTCAATAAATTTTATCTATTTCCACTTCCTTTTCATAGTCTGAGGAAATCATTCATGACTTTCACACCATGGGTCATTTTCCTATTGTTCTTATTGTATCGGCTTTGCTGCCTTCCCTTAATAATAGTTAGCATTGTCTACATTAAGCTCCACATAATTTGATCCTATGTATATTTTGGTGTGTTCTTTGCTCTTGTTTGCAAGATTTATTTGTGGTATTATATGTAGCTATGCGTTTTCTTTTTTCTTTTTTGAAACTGAGAATTGAACTTAAGGCTCTGAGACTTTATGGCAAGGGCCTTTTCACAGGGCTGTTTGCCAGCCTTTTCCCAAAAAACGCCCATTCATATATCTGTATGTCTTTATGCAGCCTTATTCTTTTTTATCCAATTACTTCTTGGAGGACTTACTTCACAATAGCGTTATCCTGGATAGGAGGCAAAGATAGATTTCAACCTTATCTACATCTTTATATCAGTGAATTCCTTGCCTGTCTTTTGCACGTGATATTATAACTAGAATTAGAAAGCCAACCCCTGACACTATTAATGAGACTCTGTTCTTCCTGAAGACATGAGCATGTCAGTTGTCCTCTGAGAGGCTCCACCCAACATCAGTTTGAAACAGATGCTGAGACTCACAGCCAAATATTGGGTGATGCATGGGGAGTCTTGTGGAAAGTGTTGGGGGGGGGGGCAGAAAGAAAAGGACCTGGAGGTGACATGAGCTCCACAAGAAGACCTACAGAGCTAACAAACTGATCATAAAGGGACTGGACCTAGGTCCCCTATGCAGATGTAGCCCATGGGAAGCTCAGACTTCGTGTGGGGCCTCTAGTAAGGGGAGCAGGGCCTGTCTCTGACACAGACTCTGTTGCCAGCTTTTTGATCACTTCCAAAGGGAGGACTGCCTTGTCAGGCCACAGAGGGGAAGAGGACACACTCATTCCTGATGCATTGGATGAGCTGGGGTGGATGGGAAGGGAAGCCCATTTTTCTGAGGAATAGAAAAGGCAGAAAAGGGGGAGAAAGTGGGACTGAGAGGAGAGAAATGATGGGGTTACAATCAGGATGTAGAGTGAATAAATAAATACATTTTTTAAAAAGAAAGAATTGCATGCCTGAATGCATGTCACTCTGAACTTGTCTTGGTCCTTGATTTGAATGTTGTAGTTTAAGTTCATGGAAAGACTGAGTTGAAATGTCCATGGCTAATGAATTAATTAATTAACTCTGTAAGCCATCTTTCAGTTAGGAATGCCTGACATGAGAAGTCCTCCTGTGTATTCATTCTGACGTTTATCTTCATGACTATTTTAGGGAAGCATTATCTTTAAAATGCTTTTCTGAATGACAAAGTCAATCTCCTTCAATTTCTCATTACAATCAAAGTTTAGATTATGAACATTGATGTGTACTGATCAACATAAACAGTAAAGTGCTATTCTTCTTACCTCATGAGCAGCCAGAGAAGTGTCAAAGCCTACGGAGAGAGATCTACTTTCCGCTCTTGTTATGGTTATAGCGCAAACTGGAGGCTACATCCTCCTCTGTTAATCTGCCAAATGGTTCTCTCTGGTGTTCCATAAGCTTGCTTCATCATTTCCTGAATACCCTCCATACTTCCTGGAATTCCACAGCTGCATATGCTCCAGACAATATTTGGCCTCAGGAAGCCAAGCCTGGTAAATTAGCCTTCCAACTCCCAGTAATCAAGTTTTCCAACAGGAATTAATTATGACAAGGAAATGCAGCTGCAGCTTATTCACACTCCCTGAGATAAAATTTGAAATAGTGTTGGTTTCTTCCATTCAATGTAATTCATTCATCCCACGGGACAAAGATGGATTATTTCCAAGATTTTTCATGATTCAGGATGGTAATATATCAGCAAACCGAAATATAACACAAATAAAAGAAAAATCTGTAATCTTAGAGCTTTATATTTTCATACCTTTGAAAAAATTAAATGCTTATGTTTATGTAATTTTGTTCTTTCTTATTCTTTTTTACCCCTATTCATAAGATTCATTTTCCCTTACTATATTAAGGGTAATTTTACTTTTTTTCCCAAAAACATTGTTATTTTAAATTTCAAGTATAAAATATGTGTCCCCATACAAATTCATTAAGTGAAGTGTTTATTAGCAAAAAGTTTACCACGTATGTTATTAGAAGCAAAAATTCTCAAAAATCCTTGAATATTAACTGCAAGAACCAATTAAGAGGGCCATGTCTCACATTTAGTTTGGTTCTCCCCACAAATGCAATGTTGGTTCAACATATACACACTAATAAATATACAATATATAAATTCACATTAATAAATATAGAATGTATAAGTGATTTAAGGATATAATTAAAGTAACAGTTTCAATAGAAAAAGACCTGTTTTGATAACATTCATTATCTTTTTATGAGAAAGTTCTCTAGAATCCAGTAATAAAAATACAATTCATTTATAATACAAGGTTTACTTCCAATATTTTGAAAGTGCTATTGCAGGCTGCTTAGGATAAGTAAGTTAGACAAGTTAATTGTTTGTTGATCAAATCAAGGTCATATCAATTACTTGTCTATTTTTATCACAAGAATATACAATTTAGGTGTAACATATAGATAATATTCTGTAAACAGATAAGGTAAAACAGTTAGATAAGGTCTTCAAAAACCTCAGAGACATACAGAATATGGCATCTAAAGATGTTTTTATTATTTTAAAGATTCATAGACAATGAGACATAATAGCTTTAAAATACTTAGAAATACATATAACCAAAGAGGTGAATGACTTCTAACATAAAAACTTTAAGAAAGTCTTTAAGATGTGTTTCTTGAATGCAGAAAATTGTGGGTCTTGTTTATGCATCCATTCAGTTAGTCTGTGTCTTTTTATTGGAGAATTGAGACTATTGATGTTGAGAGATATTAATGGCCAGTGATTATTAAGCCCTTGATTTTGATGTTGGTTGCAGTAGAGTGTTAGTGTGGTTATGTTTTGCAACAGTGAAGTTATCTATTTCCTGTGTTATTTTGATTGTAGTTTGGCACTTTGGGTTGGAGTTTTCAGTAAGACTATCAAAGTTGGCGAATCTGAACCCAGGTGGGTTTGCTCAAATTACTGTACCAACCAAGGACAATGCATGCATAAAGATAAAAACCTCTGTTCAGATATAGCCAATGGACAGCACATTCTTCACAGTTTTGTGGAGAGCAGGGACTGACTCTGACATGAACACTGGGGCCCCCTATTTGACCATTTATCCTCATGGAGAGGCCTGGTGGCACTCACAGATAGGGTAATCAAGCTACCAGGAAGAGACCTGAGATGTTGTGATCATATGGTGGGGAAGGAGGTCCCTTTCTATCACACACCTAGGGGAGGGAAATAGGGTGAAAAAAGGACCGAGGGGGAAACAGGAAGATACAAGTGAGGGGATAACAACCAGTTGCAATCTGAATAAATTATTTAAATAAAACTTATAAACAAACAAACAAACAAAAAGAAGGCCTTTAGGCTGACACTAGATACTTGGAAATTTTCTATGTTTAAGGAGTGATAGGATTAATGGCTGTATTCCTGATGCAGTCTACAGATTTCACAACAATCTCTCTCATACTTGTGAGTGTTAGCTTAGACTTGTTGGATATGTGTGTTCCATTTGATACATCCATAGAGGTCAGTCAATTAGTAAGGGATAATGAGAGGAGAAATTTCTGGGGCTATAGATAAAATGCAGCCACACAAAGGCCTGAAAGTGAATAACAACAGTACATGGAGTGTTTAAATATAGACAGAAATAGAACAGAAAAGATGAAGTTACATAGGGATGGTTAAATAAAACTAAAGGCATTTTAAAAAATCACATGGAAATGTCCTGCTGTAGAATGCCCTTAAAATATACACATACACTTCTATAAGGAATTTAAATTGAGTTTTTCTATAATATGGCAACAAAGCCTCTACCAGTAACCACAGGATAACAAATAAAATCAGAGAGCCAAAAACTGGATACCTACTTTGGAATTGTTGGCAAGTTGGTCCTCTTGATCCTCAAATATTACACGTTTTTGCCAAGAATAATGGTTCCCTTCAGTACTTGACTGCAAACACCCTTTACTGAAGACGCCACACACTTGAGTCATTGAACACACAAGTTTCAAGCTGCTAATTATCTGGGACCTACATCCCTACTAACTCTCTTCTATAGTGATATGGATGCTACTGGAGAACAAAAGGAACCACCAGTCTTACCCAGCTGTGAGGCCCGCAAGCTAAATCAAGCTGGCATGCCCACTGATGCCCAAGTCAGAAAATAAAAGCAATTACTCCTTTATTTGATTTAAGCCTGTTCCTCAAGTTGACACCCACACGCAGTACCCTTATCAGGGCTTTCTTATCCCTGGTTAGACTGGTCATTGGCCCTAGGAACAAACATACCACTTTATTATAGTAAACATTTAATGGCACTCTTTACAGATTGGATAAAAAAATATTAAAATTCAGATTAAAAAACCACCCAAATGATCCAGAGAGAACAAGACAAAGGCTATCACAGTATCTACCTCATACTATGTTACAGTGTCACAGTGACAATAACAACCTAACTACCTTCCCAAAACCATGTAGACAAAGGGAAGATCATGTAAGATCCATAAGCAAATACACAAGCCAGCCTGACTCATTGCTTCTGGCAAACATATAAAACCACACATTCTTTTCAGTAGATCGTGCTGAGAAAACTGGATTTTCGTCAATAGATGATTGAAATTAGGTCCGTATCTCACAACTGGGTTGAAATCAACTCAAATGGTTTAAAGACTTTGGTATGAAACCCGCAGAGGAAAACAATGAAGACAATTCAAGACACAGGCAGAGGCAAAAACTTTCTGGAAAGGTCTCTATTACTGCAGGGAATAATCCCAAGAATTGCTACAGAGGATTTTGTGAAGTTAAAGGCTTGTTCACAGTAAAGGTAACAAATAGCAGAGTGGAGACCAAGCCTACAGAATGGAAGAAAAAAATGCCAACTATATATTGAGAATATTGAAAAAATGCAAAATATAAACATCCAAAATCTTAAATTTTCAAATCAGAAAGTAAGCTAATGAACTGAAATGAGTTTTCAAAAAATATATATACACATATATTTTATCTGTGTGTATAATATATTATATATTATATTATTTAAACATACATACACACACACACACACACACACACATATATATATATATATATATATATATATATATATATATATATATATATATATATATATTCATATTCAGCCTAGTGTAATTTCTTGGCCATGTTGTTATTGACCTGGAATATAAACAGGGCACTATTTCAAGAGGCAGTTATTAAAGGTTAGAACAGTGTATTACATTGGGCTGTGGAAGACACAGTCTAAAATGGAGGGGAAAAGAGAGCTACATTGACAGGACATGAGTTGTTTTCAGAACAGCTTAGTTGTCCATCTGCAGGTAAGTGACATAACCTTGACCAGTTTACTCTGGGCCTGAAAGATGCTAGAAAACCAACATCACCAAAGACTTTGTAGGGTCTGGCGTGATTGCTCAGCTGTTGAAAACGTGCACTGGCAGAAAACGCAAGTTTGGTTTCCAGCATACCAATCAGGCAGTTCACAGCATCTGCAACACAAACTTTAGCAGGACCCAGTGCTTCTGTTTTCCATAGTGTCCGTGCTCATGGGTGTGTTCTCACACACACTTGCCCATACACATAATGAAAAATAATAAAAGTTAATAACCTTTTAAAATGACATTAGAATTTTGATCTCCCTAATGTAAAGACAGCATCTTAAACTACCCCATATCTTATGAGCATCCAGATGAGACAACAGAATGAATGAATTGAAGAAAGCGACAATGCTACCAAGTAGATCATCCTCCAGAGAGGTCCAAAACTAAGTCTCTACAAGCAGACAGACCACAGGCCTTAAGTCTAAAACTCAGGAAATACCCAAGGCTTTCAAAGATAACCCAAAGAGTATAAACCCAAGCATATAGATACTGAAACTTTGTAAGTACAGAAGGAGCCTCACCTAGGGAATTGAGGGATAAGAAAAGTTATAAGGTTATATTTACAGCCAGCCTTTATTTATAGAAGAACATCTCAAGAGAATATGCTGAAAACAAGAGAAAATCTTGAACGAGTAAAGAGAAGAAATGCAGGAATTATATGGGTAGAATCACTCGAATATTATGTCTGATAAAAAAAAAATTAACTACAACTATAATCAGCAAGCATAATGAGTGGAAAAAAGACATTATGAGATGAGCAAATGTTCAGAGAATTAATTGTTCACGACATCCACTACAAGAATTGCTAAAGGATATTTTTCAGGCAGAAGCCTAATGGTAGCAGATGGCAAGTTGTATAATAAGACAGGATGAAGAGAACAAGTAAATGAAAATGTCATTATTCTCCTATTTTTTATTCTTTTAAAAAGACACAGGCTATTTAAAGTGAAAGCAAAACTAAAAAGTGAGTTGTATGACATACTTAAAGATTAAACATTTACTATAATTAAAATGATAGATGTTATGGTAAGTCACCAATATAATATAATCTGTTGTGTTTGTGATGGGGTATGAAATTGACAGTTGGAAAACTTTGTCCCAAATGGTTGCAAAGTGGCAAGAATTCAAAAAAATCTCCATAATATTTTTGTCTAATAACCAATGGTGGCTTCTAGGCTTCTATGAGTTGCTTCTGACATGCACAAGGGGCTTTTCTATTCAATCATTTTTAAAGTTTAAATTACAACTTTAAAAGTCAGATTAAAAGACAATAGGTTTCATATGGCCTTTTTGCATGTCTTTCTTTTTGGCTGACCTTCCCTACCACCCCTTATGTCTCCTGCCCCCACAGCTCTTTCTCTGCTTAACCTGGTCTACCTCCTGCTCCACACTTCTCCTTTCCCTTCGTATGCACCAACCTTCCTAATGGAAGCCTTGCCCCTCCCACTGGCTTCTTTCATTTCTATAGGAACTCCAGTGTGGGAAAGATTAAGCTTTGTCACAGGTGGGAGCAGTCTTGGAGGGCTTTACCCTTGGGGCACCCCATGAATACCTTGTGACAGACTGAGTGGAGCCATCCTGGGTCTGGAATTCAGGAAGCAGACCTGGGAACCCCACCTGGACTATTGTCTTTCTAATGGACCCTCACCGGGAGAAGGAGCCTGTCCTTCCCCGTGACTCAGGCAGTTGGGGAAGAGAGAATAACAAAGTCGGCTGCAGAGAGAGCGTGGGGGGGGGGGGGGGCAGCGGACCAGCATGCAGGCCAGAGAGACACCTAAGGACCCGTCCCGTGGAACGGCTACCAGAAGGTTCACTCTTTTGTCCCTTTAACCTTTTTCCTTCTTGTATAAGCTAGTTGGGTTGCATAATAAAGTTTAATTGCTAAGAAACAGAGCCAACACTCCAGGCTGAGCACAGAGAATTAGACATTTAAGAGCGTCATCTACCTATGGAGAAGAATATGTGGCTGAGTTGTTGCTTTGCTGTTTAACGGGTCTGCTGGAATCCTGAGGATGAAGAGTGGAACTGCACCCAGGAGCTGAGTCTAAAATTTAGGTCTACTTCTCCTGTCCCCATGAACCTCTTTTCTCTCCTACCTAGGGCAGGTGGGTTGAAAGGGAGGTATAAGCATTAAAGAAACCCAAATAAAGTAGGTTTGAAAAAGTTCAAAGCCTCCAACCTGGTGCAGACCCATGCTGGCCCCGTGCTTGCTGCTGGACAGCGAAGGTGGGGAGAAACTAGGAGGGCTGGAAGAAGGCTAAACCATAATCAGGATATATTATGTGAGAAAAAATATTTTCACTAAAAGGAAAAATGTATAATTGAAAATATTTTAATATATAAAAATAGAACTGCAATTGATACAAGAATACATTTAATTTTTTTAATTCTTCACTCTTACTATACCTACCAACCACAGTTTCCCCTCCCTTCACACCCCCTATCTCCTAACTCCTTCCTTCTGCCCATTATTTCCTCTTTAGAAAACAGCAGGCCAAGAGATAATAGCCAAACAGAAAAAAAAAAAAAAAAAAAGATACAATAAGACAAGACAAAAGCCCTTATATCAAAGCTGGACAAAGGAACCCAATAGGAGGAAAAGAATCCCCAAATCAGACAAAAGAATCATAGATACACCTACTCCCACTGTTAGGAGTCCCACAAAAACACCAAACTATCAACCATACATATATGCAGAAGACCTGGAGGCCCAATGCCGGCTCCATACTTGTTTGCTGCTTCAGTCTCCGTGAACCTTGCTTACTTGATTGGGTGGACCATGTTTTACTGATATCATCCATTCCCTGACACCTACACTCCTTCCTCCTTCTCTTCTGCCAGGTTTCCAAGTCTCTGTGGGAAGGGACCCAAATGAAGACCTCCAATCTAGACCCCCCCACCTCTCTCCCTCTCTCCTTCCCTCCCTCCTTCCCTCCCTCCCTTCTCTCTCTCTTTCCTCCTCTTCCTCTGCCTCCTCCTCTCTCTCTCCTTCTCTCTCTCCCTCCCTCCTTCTCCTTTCCTCCCTCTGCCCCCCGCCCCCGCTTTATGACTGGCTGTGTGTCTCTTTAGCTGTTCTCATCAGCTGCTGGAGGAAGTCTCTCCGATGATGAGTAGACAAAGAGCCAATCTATGACTACAGTAGACTATCAAGAGAAATCATTTCATCAAATTTTTTTTCAGTTGTGTTTGGTTTTACCCTAGGTCTGGGCTATCCAGTCTCCAGTCCATGGCCATGTAGGCACTGCAGGATATGCACTCCCTCTCCTGACATGGGCCTCTAGTTAAACTTAACATAGCTTGGCCACTCCCACAAATTCTTCACTACCATTGCCCCTGCACAAGTTGTTGTAGGCAGGAGAGATTGTAGGTGGAGGGTTTTGTGGCCGCGTTAGTATTCAAGTTTCTCTCCCCATAGCCTGCAAAGTTCCTTCTGCCCAAAGAGACTCAAACTTAGGTGTGAAGTCTCCAAGACCATGTCCACAGCCCCTTGACCTCTCTGCATTCTGTATACTGCATGGAGGTTTTCCTAGGCAAAGAGCTCCATGTCAATTTTAAGAGAGTGACCTATGCCCTGTCATCTACCATAATTGTTTAGGGATCTCCATGGAAACCCCTTGCCTGACAGCTCAACTGAATACAACCCAGTCCGCCTACTGGAAGTCTCACCTGGCTGCATAAATGGCCAATTCAGCCTCCATTGCTATGAGTCCTCCCTAGGATCACCCTCACAGGTTTCAGGAAGTTTGCACTGCACTAGGTTTCCACACAGCCCTAGCAATGTCCCCCAATTTTAGCCATTTCTCTCAGCAATCTCTTCCTTCATCCCACAGCTCCCCACCTGTTCCTTCCTGCCAAAGTCCCCACCTGCCTTCATTGCACCCACAAAAAGTATCCCCTTTCCCTTCCCAGGCTCCATGCATCCTCTCTGGATCCCTCCTCTTCATCAAACAATTAGTTTTGTTTATATTAATGAATTAGATATTATTAAATATTTATTAGTAAAATTTACTGAGCTACTACTATTTACAGCACTCTTCCAAGATTAATAATTTATGATAAATTATTATAAAATATAAAACCAAAGTCTGTCTCAAAAAAGGCAGGAAGCATTAAGTTATCAGATATTCACATAACTTCTACTACACAACTAGACCAAGAAAAACCAATTGCTTTTCAATATTGAATAGGCCCAGGCTTTGGTGATGAAGACAGGTCTGGCCATCAGTTGTTACACACCAGACCGCTCTAGCTGGCCCAAATTATTGGCCCATATACATTGTTATCACATCACTCATTAAAATACTATGTACCAAGTGCTTGTTATTCATATTCTATTTGTCTTCTTTCTTTTCATTATTTAATGTTTGGTGAATATATTTAGGCAACAGAAGCCTGTGCTGTAGTACAGAATAAAACCACAGTCTTCACAATTGATATTCATTTTCCATAAAATGTCTGCCAGAAAACATTGTGTTAAATAAAATTGTGTATAAAGACCAATGAAAATCAACCTCTGTAAGTTGTAAGTTTGACAAACTTGAAATCAGACAGTGGGGGGGGGGGGATATGCTACATAAATCACTAAGTAGATAAATTCACATTCCAGTTATAAAAACATCAAAATAAGAATTAAGATGTGTGTCACTCTCAGGTCTCCAAGAGAACGTTAGCAGCTTATTGTGTGCACTGCACTGATCATACTCTGTGTGTGCTGCACTGATTTTACCTTTCTTCCTCATCCATTTTCTGTAGCATCATTTCCTATTCTCTGTCTTGTTTGTTTATCTAGTCTTGAGTCTCTGTGAAGTGTTAAACAGGTGGAGTTGCCTTTTAGGGCATGTTCCTCTCAGTTTATACACTAAATCCTGGCCTTTCCCTCACCCCAACCCCCACACAGAGTCATCCTCAGTGTCCTTTTGTACTTCTTATCTTAGCTGTTAAAATCAATCACTGAATGTCTGGGCAAGGTTGTGATGTTTTTGTTAGAAGAACTGTGTATAAGGATATGCTTTTTTCTTGGCCAAAGAGGGCTACAGGGAAAAGAAAGAGGAAATTGTCCCTCTCCAAAAATGACCAGATGATAACCACATGCACTTCATGGATCATCTTACACTGGGCCACTCTGGAGACCTCAGACCTTCCTTGCTAGTAACACAGGTAGAATGGAATATTCCCATTTCCACCTTTAGCTATAAGCGGTCAAGAAGGCTGTATCTGAGGCAGAAGCATATTGATCTGTGTCCATACTAAGATATAAATTGTCTAAAAGCTCTGACCTTGAAAAACATGGTCAGTTAAAAGTTAAAAAAGTAAAAAGTAAAAAACAATAGGAATAGAAAAACAATAACAAAAAGAGGAGGATCCAAAACCCAATCCCAGCACACACTCTCGTCCCAGCACACACTCTCGTCCCAGCACACACTCTCGTCCCAGCACACACTCTCATCCCAGCACACACTCTCGTCCAAGCACACACTCTCATCCCAGCACACACTCTCGTCCCAGAACACACTCTCATCCCAGCACACACTCTCGTCCCAGCATACACTCTCGTCCCAGCACACACTCATAGGCTTCATGTGGTCCTTCATAGGAAGCTAGTGTTATCCAAGGAGACAGTTGCAGAGACTTGAGTTCAAAATTGTGTCATGTCTACTGAGAGAAAGAGGATGTCCACTGTCTCTGGTAAGCACCCCATCATGTGAGTCAGGATGCTGACTCGGGGAAGGAGGTTTAAATGATAAGGGACTCCATAAATGGAGTTTGGGGTAGAGACAACTGTAAGATAAAAAACTGAAGAGAAATAATGGCTTTTCAGCTAAATGGGAAGCAGAGAACCTACCCGGGGGATGAAACTGAAGGCTTCCTAGGGCTTGCCTATCCCACCCCAATAACTGTAAACTCCAACATCCTCTCTCAAACACAAATAAAACTGGGGTTCTTATCTCATCAGCCACCTCATACCCAGGAAAGGAAAAGAAGCAAAAGAAATAAAATATACTTGTTCAAAATTCATACAGAAAAGAACCAGTACATGGGATCCTTCCCATTTCAGTGTCCGCCCCCCTTCCAACACCATCCCAAAATCATGCAGTAAAAAAAAAAAAAAAACCACAACCAACTTGAATGAGAAATTTTAAAAATGGGCATATCAATGTATATGTTAAACAAAATGATATACGTGCTAAGTCAGTAAACATGACACAGATTTGAAGTATGAAAAAAGTAGATAAAATAAGAAATGTGACGTAGTATGAAATCAATATATTAAAATAGATGGACTTCTAATGAACAGGCGTCAGGCATCTGAGCAAACCCCACTTGCCATTAAGAAAGATGAACAAACACCAAGTCTTTAATAGGAAAACTCGTCATTTTGCAGTATAACCTTGAAGTAGGTGGATGGACATCCATCCTCCCTGGACAGGATGACTCCTCAACATCAACATACTACTTTCCTGAAACCAATTAACATTCCAGTCATAAAAATTCCAACAGCCTTTCTTAATGGAGCTAAATATGCTGATATTAAAAGTCCATGTGGAAAAATAAATGTGCAAGAAGAATCAGGAAATCATTGACAGAGACCAACAAAACAAAACACAGAAACAACAATAACAACAAAATTGTCCCAAAGGGAAATAACTTGCTAAGACTTCGAGACTTACCAAATAGTCTCAGGATCACAAATGAACTAATGACCAATGCAGAAAAGAGATTTAGAAATAAATCCACACTGTCCAGTGTGTGTGTGTGTGTGTGTGTGTGTGTGTGTGTTGCATAATACAGATCACATATCATATCTAGGGGACAAAGATTTGGTAAATGCTGTGAAAAAAATTATGCAATACTCTAAAAAGATAAATTTGAGTGCTCAACACTTTAGTTTTTACAAAGATAAACTCTAAGTTCTGCCTAGTGATATTAGCTCAATGCTTCCTTAATTTATTTCTTTTTTCTCTTCTTGTGCTTTGTTTATTGTGAAAGCCAGCTCAATATTGGATCTGGGAAACTTGAAGCAGCATTTGGATTCATCCCTGTTGCACTTTCAGTGGTTGTTTCTTCTACCTCCTCCTCCTCCTCCTCTTCTTTCTTCCTCTTCTTCACAGTATTTGAAATCCTTTTCATTTCCTCTTGGTGTTTTTACTCTGTGAGCACAATCTTTTAGCTAAGGGTATTCTGTTTTACTATGCAATATTTCCATGTTTCAGCCTTTATTCTATTTTAGTATTAATGGTATATGTGATGATCTCATTCAATTGATAGGCAGTTTGAAAGTCAGCATACTTAGTCATCCACGAAGAACCCCAAATTTGCCTCGCAGTTGCCATTTATTGTTATATCACCCTATGTACTCAGCCTGTGTCCATTCTTGTAACATTATACAGATATTTAGTTTAGACTCTGCTTTGCAAACTCTATCAATATAGCTTTTCTAACATAGTGTGATTTGACAATTCCATATCATCACATAGAATAGCAGTTGTCATGCAAATGTTGAGGATAGATGAATATTTTATATTGTATTTTAGTGTCTTTTTTTTTTTTTTAGCAGACACCAGTTTAATAAACATTAGATGAGCTGGTGTTTTCAGCTAGGCTCAGGCCATGGGACCATTTTTATGAGCATTTATGTCCATTCATGTCCCCATGATTCCCATCCCAAGCTTTTCTATTCTCTCAGAGGCAATGTCACCAGGAACCAGAAACAGCTTCATGGCTTTTCAGGAGCTGCCTTACCTCTTCCCAATGAACATATGTAAATCTGTCATAAGATAGCAAGGCATCAATAATGATCTCCAGAGGAAAGTCATGCTGTTTACAGCTTTGAAGCCTATGCCTCCATATAGATGCTCCCAAGTTGTATAACTTCAGAGATGAATTATTCTTTATATTATTGAAGATTTATCTTGGGATGAAAACTCATCAAGTGGTGTCATGTTTAAGGACAGGAAGAACATGGTGGTGCATGCCCTTGATTCCCAGCACTTGGAAAGAGAAAAGAGAGGGGGAGGGAGAGAAAAGGAAAACACACACACATACAAATACACACACACACAAACACACACACAATTGGAGGGAGAGGGGGGAGGAAGGGAGGGAGGAGGGAGGGAGAGAAATATACAGAAAAAGAGAAAGAATCTGAATATAGAATGAAGGGTCACTGTATACATATATTTAAAAAACTCAGAGAAATAGTGAAATGGAGAAAGGGTTTTAGAGAACCAAGATCAATATTTTACTTTATTTTAGTAAGTCTTTTTGTGATTTTAGAGAATATTCTGCACTCAGTCTAACTATTTTTTTAATAAAACAGGATTTATGTGTAATTTGAATATCAGTTGTAGCACATACACAGGGGATGCTCATATGAATGCATTAGAGTGATATATAGATAAACGATAGACAGGCAGTTAGATGTAAATGGCAGAGGCTGCTGTCTTCAGGTGACGTCACACTCTCACTAGAATGCTCTCATAGTGTAAAGACATGATTTTAGGTTGCCTTATAAGTAAAATGTGCGACAACAATACGGTATCTAACGCGAGGCAAGAACAAATTATAAACCAAGTACAAAGTGTGATACAAATATTTAATGTGTCAGAAACTGCGTCCTGCAGGAGTCCAGGGGTAAACAAAAAAAAATTAAAATAAATGTGCAGACTTAGGAAGCAGCCCCTGAGAGTCCCACTGTCTTGACTGGAGGCATGAAATATGCTGCCTCTTACCTTAACTTGGAAAACCACACCTGCTGTGATTGCTCTTTAATGAACCAGCCTTTAAAAAGCTCAGCCCAGTGATTCACAGTTGACTAGGAACCCGGCAGAGAATGGCCCCTCCAATTTTGTCTAAATTTAACAGCCACTAATTGCACTGTGAGACCCCTTCCTTTGCTGATTACCTTTAAGTGCTCCACGAGATAAGGTGCTAATGAGATTTTTCTTCTTCTTTTTTCCTTTTTATTTTTAAAAATAATTTTAACAGCACTATTAAGGATGATGCATTATGCAAGACTGACTCCACTAACTCTAGCTTGGTCTCTGTGTGCTTCCATACGTATGGGGAAGGTGATTTTGTTTTATGGCACGTATCCTCAAGTGAGGGCGCTGTATTTATATCATTAACTAACAAATTGCTTTTTTACAAGGCTTGGTTGTGTGAGATTAGCTATTCCTTTCTGGTTATTTAGAGGCCCTTCAGGCTTACTTTGGGGATCTCATTACTTTCTACAGCGCTTCAAAAAGAGATTAAAGACTCCTAACGGGCTGTGAACATATACATAAAGTTGAATGTGTTATTCTTCTTCGAAAGAGAATTGGGAAAGAAAAGTGGAGGTATGCTGTTTGGGGGCAAATAAAAATGTAATATATTTTGTTGCTGTGGGATTAGGGAGCCTAATTTCACAATTAAACCCATGTGGTAAATTTGCTTCATTTATCAAACTTTTAAAAGCCCTTGTAACATAAACAGGCGGGTGTCATAAAAAATGATTTTGACGTTATCTTTGTTATCAATTTATGAATGATCACATATTATGATTTTGTTAACCATCATCGAAGATGGCTAACATGGATGGCTACCATTCAGTAAGTCCCCGCTATTTCCCTAGAGCTGTGCTAAGTGATTTGACTCTTCATTTGGATTAATGCACTGAATAATCAGTGCACGGGTGAGAATCATCATCCCATTGATGAAGGAAGAAATTGTCTTTGACACTGTAAATGGTGAAGTGACCAATGGGAAGAAGTTCTTTCTGAGCAGGGCAGCTGTTCTTAACCTGTTGGGGTTGAAAACACAAGAATGGGAGACTCAGAAGCTCCTCTGCATTGGTGTAGTCTGCCATGAAGCCTTCAATTTGCAAGTCAATTAGTCACAGCTCATTTGGAAACAAACATCATAGCAACCAATTACTGCATTGGCTGAGCAAATATACAGTTTGGTTAAGCAGGAAGTATTTTTAGTGGTTTCATTTTACTCAGTTGTAGTGATCCACAGAGTGTGAACTGTGAGACCCATGACCCACATTTGACAACAAAACCGTTTCAAAAAAATGGTCCTAAGCATCCTTGATCTCAGGATGGATCTGGAGATTTGGAATTTATTAGAGAAGATCATCTATAGGGAAGACACCATGGACCATTCCCTGTACTAAATCAGACAGGTATATTACCTTATCACATTGATTCAGCAATTTCCTATGATAATATCTCCAACCTGTTTTGATATCAAAGGTAGGGAAGGAACAAAAAATTAAATAATTTATCCAAAAGGCTATGGCAAAAGAAACAGTCAAGATTGAAATGCGTCTTATTAAATCAAACTCTCTTTCTCTATGCTGCCACTGAGTCAAAGTGACACCCGCTCTCCTCTCTGTGTCCAAAGGTTTGAGGCTGCTTTTTCCTCTTGTTTGTCTTATGTCTCACATTAGACCCAACAAAAGCATGTGATCTTGTGCTTCTCTATAACCCATTTCCTTTTTATTTTTATTTTTTTTAATTAATTTATTCTTGTTACATCTCAATGGTTATCCCATCCCTTGTATCCTCCCATTCTTCCCTCCCTCCCATTTTCCCCTTATTCCCCTCCCCTATGACTGTGACTGAGGTGGACCTCCTCCCCCTGTATATGCTCATAGGATATCAAGTCTCTTCTTGGTAACCTGCTGTCCTTCCTCTGAGTGCCACCAGGTCTCCCCCTCCAGGGGACATGGTCAAATGTGAGGCACCAGAGTACGTGAGAAAGTCATACATATCCCACTCTCCACTCAACTGTGGAGAATGTTCTGACCATTGCCTAGATCTGGGTAGGGGTTTAAAGTTTTCTTGCTGCCTCTCCTGACTTCATCTTGATTAGAGTCCCCAAATCTTCAAATTGGTTGACATATTAGCTGCTTATTTTTAAAAATATCTGTTTGAATCTTACCTCACTGAGTTATTTTCTAAAGCATTTTCTATATTTGATGAAAAAATCAGAATATTTTTGAAGAATATTTATAATGGTTTAATGTTGGCCGTGTAACTGCGCTAATTCACCAACAGCCAGGGAAGAGTTTAGAACCAGATCATCTAATTACTAATAAAATTTTTAGGATATTTGTTTAACTTGACTCTCTTTTTTGGAGGTAGTGCTCTGGTTAAAATAGTAGTTTTCTGTAAATCAAATATTCACATACAATTAAAAACAATCACAGTATCCACAGAAATTATGTATGGATTATGTGTGTGTTTTTCTTTCCTTCATGTTGTATTCAGAGGAGTCTATCTTTCAGGAAATCAATTACCTCCAACTGACTCATTCCTGGCCTGGGAAACATGGTTTTACAGATTTGAATCCAGCCTTGGTCCTGTTCCTGCTTCTCCCCATTTCATTTTCCCCATAAGCACATCACCTCCTATGCTTTGCCTTCAGAGCTTTCATCTCACAAGAGTTGACCACAAAAGATTAGCAAATTACCTTGGCGTTATTTTCATGTGATCAAATTAGAAACCAGATTACTTAGACCCATAATAGAAGTGCATAATGATAGAAATTAGTTTCTGAGCAATTTTTTCTATTACATTAGGGAAATGTGGATCTACCAAAGAAGTTTTATTATACCTGACATATCCAATACTATGAAGCACACATTTTCAAATTTCTAACTTTACATTGAATTTATTGTGCACAAAATAACAATTGATAGTAGCTTAAAGCAATTACAGCCTTGTAAAAAATTTAGAAGTTATATATCACTTTAATTTTTACATAAGTTGCTTATATATTCTCTTCTTTTTCCACATTCTATTGAATACATGACATTTTGGATATGGTAATAATTTTTAGATAACTATTTTTGGTTGAACATTTAAAGTTCTGTATTGTTTAATTTGCTTAATAGTATTTTCAGATTTTAATAGAACCAAATTTAGTGAAAGACATTTGATTTCATGGTCTGTTTACAAAATTATTTCTGTACAGATATGACAGATAGTTATATATCTTCAAATATGCAGATTTTGCTTTGTATATTTCAATTTATATTTTAGAAATTCTTATCATGTAAACATAAACTTACCCAGTCTTTCTTCCATGGACACCAACTTCTGTCTTTTCAATTATTAGGTGGTCATTCCTTTTCTATGCTTTTAATTATGCATATATCTCCTTATAGGCATGCTGTTTTATTTTATTATTATGTTTATGCTAAGTTCTGAAGAGTCTACTTGGAATATGACTGTCTTGTCATGGTTATTTTGTATAAATTAAATGATTATTTTGTCAAGTTCAACAAAGTCCACACAATACTGGGAGCAAGTAATCTCTGTCTTCATAGATACAAAAACAAAGAAGTCTTGGGAGAAGTTAAACATTTTAAACATTCCTAAACCAATGCTATATTTTTTATTATTTAGAGTA
The DNA here is from genome assembly GCF_903995435.1 of Acomys russatus. Taxonomy (NCBI): domain Eukaryota; kingdom Metazoa; phylum Chordata; class Mammalia; order Rodentia; family Muridae; genus Acomys; species Acomys russatus. The sequence goes on from NC_067145.1 coordinate 55,864,404, forward strand.
ACATTTCAAACATGTAAGTAATTTATTTATGATTTTTGCAGAGTCTCATCTATCTTTTATTAGATGTTGTCTTGTCCTGTTTTCTAGTTTCCATGAAAGCATTCTCTGACAAAAGCAAATTAAAAAAGAAGGTTTTTTTTTTCCATTCACAGTTCATAATAGATTCCATCATGACAAGAGAGAGAAGGTATTAGGAGCTTGAAGCAATTGCTTGCATCATATGTACAGTAAAGGAGCAGTGGGGAGTGAATGAATGTCACTACATAGTTTCCTTTCTCTCTATATATGCATAATATGTATTTATGTAGTCCAGGATTCCACGTGTGTGTGTGTGTGTGATGACTTTTTCCTTCATATAAAACTTTTAACATTGCATTCTGATTCTTCAGATTGATTGAACAATCCAGTAATATTAAATGATTTCTTTTTCCCCAGAATATTCCAAATGACAGTATTGGAATGTAAACCCTCAGTTTAAATAGACCATACACCATCTAGTTGCAATGTTAGTTTCACTCTCAAAACTCGAATATATGTAACATTACATTAAATTCTTTTTTTAAATTTTTATTATTAATTTATTCTTGTTACATCTCAATGGTTATCCCATCCCTTGTGTCCTCCCATTCTTCCCTCCCTCCCCTTTTCCCCTTATTCCCCTCCCCTATGACTGTTCCTGAGAGGGATCACCTCCCCCTGTATATGCTCATAGGGTATCAAGACTCTTCTTTGCTGTCCTTCCTCTGAGTGCCACCAGGTCTCCCCCTCCAGGGGACATGGTCAAATGTGAGGCACCAGAGTACGTGAGAAAGTCATATCCCACTCTCCACTCAAGTGTGGAGATTGTTCTGACCATTGGCTAGATCTGGGGAGGGGTTTAAAGTTTACTGCCTGTATTGTCCTTGGCTGGTGCCTTAGTTTGAGCGGGACCCCTGGGCCCAGATCCGCCTGTCATAATGTTCTTCTTGTAGGTTTCTAGGACCCTCTGGATCCTTCTATTTCCCCATTCTCCCATGCTTCTCTCACCTAAAGTCCCAGTAGGATGTCCTCCCCTCCGTCCCACTTTCCTGGTAAGTGAAGACTTTCGTGGGAGATGTCCCTTGGGCTAGTATGCAGATATAAGTGAATATATACCATTTGAGTCTTTCTGCTTCTGGATTAACTCACTCATTATGATCATTTCTAGCTCAATCCATTTATCCACAAATTTCAGGAATTCCTTGTTTTTAATAGCTGAGTAGTATTCCATAGTGTATATGTACCACAGTTTCTTTATCCATTCTTCTACTGAGGGACACTTAGGCTGTTTCCATGTTCTGGCTATTATTAATAAGGCTGCTATGAACATGGCTGAGCAAATTTTCTAATGGTTAAATATCTTTTGAAATCTGTCTTCTTTATTCCCTATTTGACATGCACAAAAAATCTGATTTTGTCACATTTTCATTTAATACCTATATCTGAATTTAATTATCTTTGTGTTACCTAAATTTCTCTGCCTATTTCATTGAGTTTTTAAAGAATAAATATTTACCTTACATTTGAATTATGTTCAACTACTGGTTTGATAACATAATATCAATATCATTATCAGTTCATATTTTCTCTAGATAGGAAGCTTTTGCAAAGATCTGAGATCATCATAATATCCTTTTTTCTTGATAATAAAGTGATTTGAATATTGCTGAAAAGGAAAGTTATCCACAGTCCTACCCAGCACTGGAGCCTGTGTGTCACAATACTAACCCAGTCAAGATATGTCCACTGGTGCAATAGTGGCATGACTGTAACAGTGCAACTACATTCTGATTGGATTTGAAGACTCTCCAAAAGAGATATTCATGCCTACTACTGTACACCTGGTCAAAGTTCTATGGTGATGGAGTTTATAGTTCCTACAGTGGAACCTACTGTAGTTATAGTTATTTTACTAAATAGTCTGAATTAAAACAGCCATCCAAGTAGTTTGGACGTTGAGTTGCTCTCAACTTTGGCCAGTGAAATTCCTGTTAGTCTAACGAAGCCAATGCAGAGACTCATAATTAGTCAAAGTACATAGGTTAAGTGACAATGATTACTTAGCACCAAATAATATAACTTTATCAAGGCCTCCTACAAGACTCAGGGAACATCATGGAAGAAGAAGAAGAAAGAATAGAAACCCTACAGGGTAAGGAGGAGTGTATTCAACTTCTGTCTTCTGGACATGGCATGGCTACTGCAGTCACGAACTCATAGCAATGTGGTTACTTTCACAAAATCTGCTCAAGAACAAAGCAATCAACATTCTACCATAGAAGTTAGAGTAACACACAGGGCTATACTCTTAATCATGGAGCTATTGGCAGTTGATGGCTGCAGGTAGAAAGAGATTCATTCTTTCAAGGATAGCTAATAGTGTCTGTTCTCCCACGGATAGCCCATGTCTATGCTCATATGGGAGGCACTACATACTTAGTAGGTATTTTAAGAGGGAAAAAGAAGAGGGCTTTAGGTGGAGGTGAATCTCTAGGAAAGATTAGACAATGCTGCAGAGGGGAATGGTGGGTGTGTATGAAATTGTCTCATTGAACACCTGTATGAAATTCTCTGATAGTAAGGAAAGAATAAATCCTGGAAGTTAAGAACAATTCTTAGACTCTCTTTAAAGTCAGCTTGAATATTTTTTAGTATCCTCAGTTCTTAAATATACATCCAACATTACTAAAATCCTGTCTTGTTTATAGATCTTTAATTTACTTTTTTACATGTTGAAATGTGTGCATTGTGTTATGAATATCCTCAGCTTTAAAATTATCAAATCTATAAGAATATAGATATTGAGTCATATTTTAATTTTAACATGTTCTTACCTACTATCTGTCATCGTCTACCTAAAATCCTGTATGTCTGTCATCTACATATGTATTCGTTGATGTACCACCTTCAAGCATGCATCCTTCATTCATCCGCCCATGCATATTTCCCCTATAATTCCCATATAGAAAGCATTATTGTATAAGTATGCATATACATATGTTGAGAAGGTTAATCGTGTCTGTCTACTTGGCTACATCAGAAATTAACTAAAACCCAAGTGGCTGAATACAGCTGTAGGGGATTTTTTTAAGTTAGTGTTTTATTTTACTTAAAGTACTCAAACTGGCATTGGTTTATCATGGTACAGTCAAATGTAAACATCTTTTTTATTAATTTATTTTTATTTTATGTGAATTGGTGTTTTCCTGCATGCATGTCTGTGTGAGGGTGTCAGATCTTGGAGTTACAGATAGTTGTGAGTGGCCATGTGGGTTCTGGGAATTGAACCTGGCTCCTTTGGAAGAACAGTCAATGCTCTTAGTTGCTGAGCCACCACTCCAGCCCCCATAAACATCTTCCCACAGATATTAGTTAACACAGAAGTGCTCTTATAAATTAAATCACCTTAAACCTGGGCCACACCTTCTGGAGGCAGCCTATGTAAAGAAAGTGGAATAAGGAAATGCTTGCTCTCTGCTTGCTACAAGTTCAATTCCTCTGTGGTATTAGAGCCCACTTCTTCAAGATTCTGGTGCATGCTAAAGACCATCTGAGACACCCAACAACTAGTGAATTTTCGGATTTTTCATTTAGACATTAGTAGAAAGCTATCGTTGAATATATATTATATTATACTATATATTTCTATCAATTCTGCCCCCGTAGAACCCTAACTAATAGTATATACATAATACTTTTGGAAATAAATATACATATTTAGCACTGTTTGAAATATACATATTAGTATATATGTCAAGTGCAATGGAGGTTGAGTTTAAAATGCAATGAGATAGTAGATAAAACCATGTACAAACATGGGTTAATTTGGCCAGTGCTGTTGTGAAAAGAGTTTTATTTAATCAAAGATGGTTTTAGATAGATACAAACTTATGGGTATTCATTGATACAACAATTGCCAATGGTGAGGGACATTCCAGGCAATTTCCTGTTCTATTTTGTTCTTCTGAGGGAGTTTTACTCACAGTTTTGCATAAGCACAAGGTGAAATGTACTACAGATACAGAGAAAAAGAAAAGCAGTATCATTAGTGTTCTCTGCAAGAAACATGACCTTCTTTTTGAAAGCCTTAAAGATAAGCATTCTAATTGTATCTTTGAATCACAAGGCAAAAGAAAATACTTTTGAAAAAAGTAAGGCAATTAAATATTCCTGCTGTACTCACTGTTTATGGAACAGGCTGTTTTTCTAGTTTGGTTTCTAAAGAATAAAGTCATAATGAGATGGAGGGATGGTAAATTATATTAAATCTTCTAGGAAGTATACAATTGTTTATGATTTCAGCATTTTATCCTTTTATTGGCTTTCTTTTTTTATACCTTTCTCTCATGTATAAATGTTGGGAAATAGGATATCATAACAGTTCATTGATGAATTATTCAAAATTGAGTTTATCTTTATACCATCCCAGAGGGAAGTTAGCCCCTCTGCTGCCATGGAAGAGCCTCCACCTACTCATCAATACGCACCATCATTTTCTTTCTGTTTCATTGCTAAATTGCAGTTTCTGTGTTACACCATCATGGGAGTGATTTTGAATGACCGCAATGCTGGGAATCTTATGTACTGGCCACACGACTGGAGCCTAGCCAAAGCTGTTTAGGAACAGCAATGCAATCCTCTGTGGAGCCACTAGGAAGGAATTCCAGTTCTCTCTGTCTTTTCTGGTATCCAACAGATACTGTTAATTCATATTTCAAAGACCTCATTTCTGGGGAAATCCAATCAAAGGGGCATAATAAAATGTCACACAAAACAAAGAATGTTGTGATATAGTGCATGCCTCCATGTGGGGTGTATGTGTGAGTGTGGGAGTGTAAGGAGTCTAGAAGAGGACTTCCTGTTTTCTGGAGCTGGGGTGACAGGCAATTTTGAGCCATCCACCTTTGGCTCAGTAAAATGAACTCTTCAAGAGCACTGGTCCTCTTCCTTTCTGAGCTAGCTACCCTGTCTTACCTTTCGGTTCTTTACAAAGTAGCCTGCTTGAAGTATTCTATTGTAACAGTAAAAACTAAGAATAATATTAAAACAGATATTAAAATACACACATATATGTGTATGTGTGTGTTTGTGTGTGTGTGTCTGTCTGTCTGTGTGTATGTATGCCAGTGTTTGTAAGGTTGTTTAGAGGGAAATGGCTGTTTAACTAGAACTCTTTACCAAAAAAATTGTAAATTTGATAAAGACAGTGATAGCAGCTGTATCTAATCTTCTTGATTTCTCCAACATGGCAACAAATGTGTTTAAAATAGGTAGTCAAAATCTGTATTGAATAAGTAAATGAACTTAATATTCAAATGCTGCATCAAAGATATATACAGACATCTGTTAACTAGCTGTAACATGGAATGTGTGCAGATAATATCCATTACTGATTAACTTCAAGTCTCCAATACTGTGTTGGTGTCACAGTAAAGAAAGAAAAGCAAGAACTTTCCCCTTGAAGTCACTTAACCCAGACTGAGTCCAGATTTTAATTATTTACTTCATACTCCCTGTGTTCCATCCTCTGTCTGCTGTGTGAGTCTGTCTCTGCCTGCCTGAGGGCTGTGTCTGTCACTGTGTCTGATTTGTCCGTTGTAATTTACTCTCTGTGTGCACATCTATCTCATGACTGGTATGAGTATGTGTGAATGGTGTCTGGTCTGTGTGTGGTTATGAGTGTGTCCTCAGTATATGTGTCTGTGTCTGTTCTGCCTGTTATATGAACTGTGTGTGTCTATTTGTGGTTTTTCTTGTACATATGTGGTGGAGTCTGTCCTTAACAAAGGGCTTGATTGTGGTTTTCTTGAACAGCAAAGAACAAATCACATGGGACTAGGAAGGGATGCTTAACAGAAATCTTTAACAAAAATTTTTTTACGAGGGATTAAGTTACTGACTCCAATGGATTCCAGCTGACTTGGAGAACAAGCATCACTATTTATCAACCAATATCTATAAATGGTTGCTTTCAACCTTTATGGTAGATGTTAGGAAGTTGCTTTCAACTTCCGTATTTTGTGCAGCCAGCCAATTGAGACACATGCATTACTTTGGGTCAGTGGCATGGAAGAGTACATAATTTAAAATCACAGCAATGCATTAATTTTGCTTATAAAAGCTCATTACATGGGAAAACCAAGGCAAGTGATGTTTTTTGTTACTTTGTTCTCTTAAATAAACAAGCTAAGTGCACAGAAGCCCAGGAATCTCAAGTCTTAAGGGAACTCAAGGTATATCACTATTCATTCTGAGTGAGGTTCAAAAAAGTTCTAGGCCCATAATAGATAATTTTATAATTTTGCATCACCACAGATAAGTTTTGAAAATGTGAAATCAAAAGAAATCATTTCCTCCTGGAGTGTTAAATAAAGATAATGAGATAGGTAAAATTTGTGTTTTGCCCAGTCCTGACACATAATTCATTTTTCAAACTATTTGTGTCTTGACATCTCATTTTTTCATTGAACTGAATCTGTTTTGAAAAAAAAAAAAAGTAATTTAGCTTTCTTGCTGCTTTTATTTGCACCCAACCCCTTAACATTATTTCAATAATGGAAGTTGTATTTCAACTAAAGCAGTGGGTAAATGGAACAACTCACAAGTGAGTCACATTTTTCTTGATAACTGGGTTGATTTTAAAATTGCCAAATAATGCTAAAGCTTTTCCTTCAAGCTGGGTTGTTTTGATACTAGCCAAGCCAAACCCACCCATACCCCTAACTCAACTCTCTCATTTGTAGGCTGGGTTGTTTTGATACTAGGCAAGCCAAACCCACCCATACCCCTAACTCAACTCTCTCATTTGTAGGCTGGGTTGTTTTGACAGTAGCTACTGAGGATCCACTATTACTATCATCTCTAAAATTTGTCTTCAGCCAGAAAACAAAGCCAACATATTAGAAATGCCATTGCACCAAATCAGTTATTCTTCTGAGAAGAGCTGAACTAGAATATGTTTGTCTGTAGAATTATGCACCACAGCCCAACTCTGAATGGACGCTGTAGATCTGTACACAGCAGAATACAACCACTCCATAGGTCCAGCTCATACAGAGAACTGTTCACGGCAAACAGAGAACACTTGCATTTCAACAGTGGTTTTACATACTGTGGTCAACTAAACTCATATGCTTTATTTTGATTATCCACCAAATGTGTAATCAAAACCACTGGAAGGCCATGTTCTCTGCTGAAGGATTCAATGAGAGTGTAATTATTTTACACTGTTTATTATTTTTGCTAAACTAATTTTTCAACTATGTTTTACAGACTTGGTCCATTACTTGTACTCAGTACCAAAATGATAATTGAGAAAGGCAGGAAAAACAACACTGGAGCAAATATGAAGTTTCCTCTCATCACAAATATAAAAACACTTAGGTGTTGATGAATACAAAACCATAATATTATTTCCTTAAGAAAAGGATGCATCTTCCCTCTGCCTAGTAGCAGACAGATACATCAGAAGACCTAGATATAAAGTTTCATATTTCCTTCTAATGGAATACTGAATATAAATCATAAACAACAAACCATGCAAAGCTTACACATCCACGAGGCTACCTTCTGCCACTGAATTACCTACAATCATAGGTCAAAAGTCTATAGATAATTACCATTTCTACTCTATGCCTATCTTTTGGAGCCATTTGTTAATGACATTTTTTTAATTGATTGTAAATGGATTTTCTGGGCCTAAAGTGAGATCACACACACACACACACACACACACACACACACATATATCACCATGTCTGTGGCTCTTTAAATTCAAATGCAGACAACGTGTCCATGCTATGTCCTATCTAATAAGGAAAACCGTCTCTATAACCTCTACCTCAGCATAAGCATTAACATCCCATGCTACTGAGTGTGGCTCATTCAAAATCATCTACATAGATTCTTATATTTGAACAAAGAAATTAGTGCAAATGTCAGAAGGATTTTCCAAAGCACCCAATTCATGTAACTTAATAATAAAAGCATGTGTATAGGTAAGGCTGCCTCAGTAGCCATGGAAACATAGTTTCTAAATTCATGGCCATATGCTATATCTCTGGGAAAAGGTAAATAGGCCAACAGAACTTAGTTAGCTGTCCTCAAACACCTGGCTCTAGAAAGGGGCATCAATCATAATAGAACAAATGCTTCTAATGAGAACTTGATCTTACTTGTTAACTCTGAGTTCAACTTCATTTAAAAGCACTAGACTGAGTAGGGAAACCATAGAAATCCAGTGATCACAAGCTATTTCTATTTAATACACACATGTGCTACACACACACACACACACACACACACACACACAGATACACACATGTGTTATACACACACACACACACAGATACACACACACACACACACACACACACACACTAACCCTTTATAGAAATGCTATGAAAGTATCGATAGCCATAGTTATACAGCTTTCATGTTATTACTTGCCAGGTCAACACAGCATTAATATTCAATGTTTCTAGATAAAACACACAGACTCAGTGAATAAAGATGTCCACCGTCCACCCTGACTTTGTCGTTTGGGGCCCACAATAATGATCAAATTATCCTCTGATGTCTACACGTACTGCCTGGCACACATCATCCTCCTAAACAACAACAACAACAACAACAACAACAACAACAACAACAAAACAGATAAGACACAACCCCACATCAAATTACCTAATAATTACCAGAAGAAGAAAATTAATTAGAAAAAAACTCATATTCATGGTTCCTTCCTTATTGAAGATAGCTGAGAGGAATGACTAATGTAAAACTAATACGTTCCCTTGGTTTCTGTTAATATGCTGATGGGATTGGTCATCTGAGAGCATCTTGTAGGGCAATTACATTTTTAAAATCCAAAAAATGCTGACATTCAGAAAGGGGGTTGTGAGCTTAGTGGGATCCCTGGCTCTTCATTAAGTCCAGTACATTTACAGTCAGACGAAAATATGCCTTACACATATACTAGCTGCATCAGGGTGCCTTGAAAATGTTTTTTTCTCCACAGAAATACAAGAGCTACTGACTTTGTAAAAATACTATTGAGTATCCCACTTTTAAAATCTTCTACTTTCCTGGGATAGAGGTGAGAACATCCTATTGAGACTCTAGGTGAGAAAAATATAGGGGATAGGGAAGTAGGTGGATCCAGAGGGTCCTAGAAACCTACAAGAGGAACATTATGATGGGTGGATCTGAGCCCAGGGGTTCTGCTTGATCAAAGGCACCAACCAATAACAAAATGTGCAGTCATCATCAAACCCCTACCCAGATCTAACCAAGGGACAGAACATTCTCCACAGTTAAGTGGACTGGGGACTGATTTCACAGGATCTCTGGTACCCCATATTTGGCCATTTCCCTTTGATGAGGAGGCCCAATGGCACTCGGAGGAAGGATAGCGGACTACCAAGAAGAGACTTGATACCCTAGAACCATATTCAGGGGGAGGAGGTCCCCCTCGGTCACAGTCATAGGGAAGGGGATTGGGGTGAAAGTGGGAGGGAGGGAGGAATGGGAGGATGTATGGGATGGGATAGAAAATGAAATGTAATATGAATTATTTTATTTTTCAATAAAAATGTGTTAAAAAAAAGAATTTCCTGTTTGGTTTTTTGAATTGGTCAGGGTTTGTACCAACTGCAAATAAAAGAAAGTCTACAGTAAAAAAATAAAATAAAATCTTCTACTTTCCATATATTTATATATGACAGCAAACTTTGAATGAAGATTTCCCCTCCTTGAGCTTCTGTTGACCCATGCAGCTTTAACAAGATCCCTAAAGGTTCCAGTTCAAGGAGATGAAATAACACGCATATATAGACATCTGTTTCATGAGTAGGTGAGTCAGTGCCAAGTGCATTTTCTAGATAGAGGAAGAGAATTTAAACAACAGGCATTGTTTTATGCTGTCTTCAGTACAAACAAAGTACAGGCATTTGGGAAACCTAAGTATTCAAAGTGTACCATATATTTGAACTGTAAAATACACCAAATGTTCACTGTCAAACAAAACTCCAAAGTGTATATGAGTGAGTTCCCAGACCCTTGAAAGACAATGCATTCTCAAAGCGCCTCCCTCTCCTCTCTGTGAGAAACTGAGTGCCTCAAAAAGTTTAGGCCCTGAGAAATTTAGTATTCTAGATTAAAGCTTTTCCATGCATTTAATTCTGCTACAACTTTGACCACTTTAATCACAAACTATAGAGAATGAATACTTCACATTACATATTTATAGTATGTCTCAGGAATGGTAGAAAACTTGAGACTCATTTATTATGAAGGATGGAAAGTTTGTTCATATTTTATATGTGATCATAAGGTATATTTCATTTCTGAGATTGTAAATAAAAAGAATGTATGTCATTAATTAATGATCTATTCAAAGAATTGAATAGGTCGGAGGATATCTACACATTATCTTATCTTCTCTATGTTACCACATAGTATACACAACAGAGAGCTTGCTTCACTATATTTTAAACATTGTACAAATTACTCTAAATGGCCTGGATTTAATGTAGATGGTGGACCTTATTTTATATTTACTGTATGCCTGTATGGTTTTCCTGATATTGATCCTGTCACATGCAAACAGCTACCTAAACACTTCCCAAAGAAGTCACTGTCATAACTACCTAGTTTCAATCATAGTTCCATACTATAGGAATCCAGGTCCTTGCCCTCAGTTCCATTTTCTAAAGACCATACAATCAGCCATAATATGATGAATTTCTTTGAAGGGTGACTTGTGTGATTTTGTGTTATGTATGTCTTTCTAGCACTTGCAAAAAATTGTAAATGATCTGAATCATTATAAATCTCAAAAAAATTGATATTTTTTTTCTAGAAATGTTTTCCCTGACTAAAGCTAGGATAAATGGCTCAGATTGTTGGAGAGTAGGTCTGACCCAGCTCTCTGTTAACGAGTTGCTTCTTGGCCAAGCCAATTAAGAAGGAACACCGGGACCCCACTGCTGCCTGCTGGTCTCTTAGTTAAACTTCTGCCATCAACATTTTCTTAAAAGGGTTCACGAAGGAGGTCAGGTGTGTCTTTCCAATGTGTTCAAGTAGAAAACCCAGAAAAGATTCCCCGCTCACAGATCTTCCCTGTTATCCCCAAATTCCTTCTAAATAATTTAGGCCTTTCAGTCCTTTATTCACTTATTGGACTTGGATATTGTTACCAGTTAGAAACAGGAAACATTTGCTTTGTGTCTTTGTCAATGTTATGCATGCATATACTAAGTTTGAGCCATTTTTCAATGTCTTTCTCTTTCTCTCTCTCATCCCCCTCTCTCATGAGATTTTCTTCTTCCCCTAAGACAATTTCATCTCTGACATCCCCCTTTTCTCTCCTTTGACTGGCTAAATTTAATTATTTCCTGCAAGAAGGGGGTCTGTGAGTTACATGCTAGACTGTGGACAATTTTACAGTTGCTACATAACCAAAGAAAATGACATGTCTTCCCTAAGCACACGTTAACTGTCCACAGCTGCTTGGTGGAGGGTGGGTACCAAAAGGCCCTTCCAATAAAAGATGATGATTTTTTTAAGTTGAATTGCCAAATAACAGGAAAGATGGAGCCTCAGCTGGACTCTCCAGCAACCAAATGAAACTTTCAGTTCTGTGAATAGGTTACATGTAATTGAGTTTTTTGGCTGAAAGGGATCCAGCAGAATCTTCAAACAACCAAAGCTGTTGCCAAGACCATTAGTTGCTTCCTCCCTACCAACTGGTGGTAAGGCCCTATTACTGACGACAACACCTGCACAACTCATTGAACATGGAAAAGTTAAGATGGTACCTTCTTAGAGCCTTCACTTTTATTGATTAGTGTTCACAGCACTGGAAGGTACGCAGCAAGTTATCAAAGTAGAACAGCAAACACCAACATATAGAGACTGAGGCAGCATTCAAAGGGCCTGCACATTTCTGGGCCCGATCAGGTCCTCATGCTAGGAATGAGGACACCAGTCATACCTCTAACTCAGAATCAACTGATTACCACTTGCAAATGAGAAATTAGTATTTTCCAATGGAGTTCTATTCTGTATGCAAACCGTGCTTAAGGCTAGGCCCATGTCCAGCCTTGGATGGCCTACACAAGTTGAACTCAGTGGTATTCCTAGATGTTGGTTTTGCCTCCTAATGATTTGTTTGAGCATTTTTTCTTTTTCTTACCTGACAGATATTTTAATTACATCTTATTTGCAAGAATTTATTTATATATATGGGTAAGAATATGGAATAAAAAGGAGAGAGAGAGAGAAAGCACCGACTTTCACCATTCTCTGCTTCCTGACTGTGAATGCCCCACTCTTTTGAAGCCAGCATGTCCCTATGATGATAGACTGTATGCTTGGAGTATGAGACACAATAAATCATTTCTTCCTTAAGTTGCTTTGTCAAGATATTTTGTCACAGCAACTAGAAGAGGAACTAATACAATTATCATTCAAATTATTCTGGAAAATCTTTGGGGTTACAGCATGGTTACATGGATTAGTAATCTTTAACAGTTATTAACTATCTGCCTCATTATGGGGTACAGTCTCTATGTTGCTCATGGGATCATATCTCTATAAATAACCTCAGGTCACATGACTGTAGCCTTGTTCATTCATTTGATGTCTAAGTCCTCTCCTGTTCTCTTGATTATTATCCCAATAGCTTTAGGAATAATGTAGAAACTCAACCTTGTCAGGGAATCTTTCTTTCTTCTGTACCTCCAGGAGGAGGGATCCCATCCAGAAACCACAAACTCTGCTGCGATCCCTCCTACCAAAGAGTTGTCTGCCTTTGGGACCTACATATGATTGCAGCAGAGTAGAACTCTTACTGACTCTACAGAAGGGAGCTCATCTGATCCCACCACCTGACATTTTTACGACCTCTATATAAAGCCCTGCTATGCTGTTGCATCCTCTTTGTCTTTGAACCTGAATCCATAATTTTAGATCCACAGGGGACATACTGTTTTCTTTCTTTTAAGTACTCATATTCTAAAAAACATTGTACTAGACCTCTTGTAAATGCATTTTTTATTCCACCTGCTGTAATTTCATCAGAAGAGTTTACTGCCTGTCTGATAACCCAGGCCAATTCCTAGAAGTTTCTAGCCTTCATATAATCTAGGCCTCAGATGTTTTCAGCCTCTAAGACTGACCACATAATAAGCTCACCATTTCTGGGTCTTTCTGAACTCTGGATGGCTCGTTCAAGTCAGCTATTCATGCTCAAATTTCTCTCCATGCTGGCTGATTCAAAGTGGGTTTTCTTAGCTGCCGATTGAATTGCTCTGGTTGGCCTCAAACTAACTCTAGGGACGTGTTTTAATTTTCTGGCTCCTCAGTCTCTGGTTCATTCTGTCTTCCCCTGTGTCTAGTTTGTTCTTTCTTTAACCTGTCTCTAAAACTTTCTGAGTAAAACTACCTCCTCTCTGTCTCCTTCTGCACTGCTTCTTTTAAGTAGCCTCTCTTTCCTCCCTGTTTTCTTGAGAGTTGGGCATATCCAAGTCTTTCAAATTTTTCTCTCCTTAGTTACTTTATCTCTCTCGATTAGACATCACATTCAAATTTGTGTGCTTACTTTTCCAAACTAACTTTACCATCATTGTTGGGATTAAAGGTGTGTACTAAGGACATGTCTGTATTCAGGCTAAATCACATAGACCTAGTAGTTCTTTGAATGTGATCAGAGCAGCTACAAACTTATCTACAACCTCTGCATATACTAGATGCTACATTAGGTAGTGTGGGAATAACAATTTACAGCCCCAAGATCAAGATGTTTTCTTACAGTACAAAACAAACAAACAAACAACAGCAACAACAAAAAACATGACCAACAAAAAACAAATTAGTAAATAGATTGCCAAGGAAAGAGTTTCATCTGCAATGCTTTTAGGCTTCTGTAGATATTAGGACTTCACGTGTATTTTGTTTGTTTGTTTGTTTGCTTGTTTGTTTTTTCTGAATGACTTGAATAGAAAAGGGTACTCAATGGCAAAAGGAGGGCCAATGAGGCAATAAGCTAGATCAAATTTAAGAAAGAAAAAGCACACAACAACAAAAACAAAACAACACACACATACACATACACACAAATGTCTAAGAAGATCAAAGAATTTCCATGTGCATGTTGCTGATATCTTCATAAAGACAGAAGCTCTTTCCTGAAAAGACCATTAATGGAAGACTGATATTCCCATAGTGTTCACTATCTTCTCATTCTTTGCCCCCCCCCCATCAAAACCTTTATGTCAAACGCTTTAGTCTTTGGGACAGTGGTATCAAGATGGTTCTTTGGAGAACATTTCTTTTGAAGTCAAAAGTTCTGCCCCTAAAGAAGCTTGAGGCAGTTTTTCCAACTTTTAAATTAACCTTAGATTTTTTATTCATCAGATGAAGCTGAAAATAATACTGATTGAACCGGGTGGTGGTGGCACATGCCTTTAATCCCAGCACCTTTAGGGGGCAGAAGCAGGCGGATCTCTGTGAGTTCGAGGCCAGCCTGGTCTACAAAGTGAGTCCAGGACAGTCAAGACTACACCGAGAAACCCTGTCTCAAAAAACCAAAAAATAAAATAAATAAAATAAAAATAATATTGATGAGACAACCCATTTAAGGGTAGCATGGTGCTGTACACAATAATTACTAGTTTCTTTTCCAAGTTAGGGTTGCTGAACAGATGTGCAACTAACCAATTCTGGGAAGTTCTCTCCAGATGAAAACTCCACCTTGATTTCCTGACAACAGGGCATCCTATGACATTAATAGAGGTCCAGCGAGATCTCAAAAGCACGATCAGCAGCTTCTTCCACACAGCAGGATTGATGCCGAGGGAGTGTCACTCTTGCTTCAGGATGTGGTTTCAACATCCAATTCTCTGCATTGCTTTTCCTAATCTATCCCTTTCTTCCCACGTAAAGTTGTATGTTTTCTTTCCTTTTTATTTATGAAATATGTATTTCTCAAACTTTACCCCAACCTTATCATATATTTTGTATCTTTCTACCACACCTCTCTAGCTATATTTAAATTGCTTTGATGTGTCTGCATGTAGGCACTCTATTTTATTATGCACCAATATTTGTTACATTTAACCGCATGGCTATGAAGTACTTCATAAATATTTGAATAGGAGAATAACCAAATGATTGGATCAAGAAAGCAATGACTGAAAGCTTAAGAAAATGTGATTTTTTTAGTTTAAGAAAATGTGATTTTTTTTTTTTTGGTTGAAGGCACATTTTTTACCAGAATTATAAAAATTAATTAGACTTGGTCTATTTTATTATCTGATAAATAAAACTGATACTTTAAAAAAAATCTGCTTTATTTTGGCACAGGGTCTTCTTGAGAATCCCAGGTATAACTCAACTCATGCCATTCTATTAATTCTTTCTTTGAGTCCTGGAATTACTGCTCTATTCCAAAAAGCCTGGCCTGAGTTAAACTAATTATTAATAAATAACATACAAAGCAAAATTAATCACTCAGGATGCCAATGTCTTGAATCCATGAATTTTACCTGCTTTAGGTACTAGTCTGGTTTTTCACTAAACTTCCATACGGAGCTCTAGCATTAAAGAGGAATTCTGTAGCATGTTTTGTAAGTGTGCCATATTATACAAGCATAGCACACATAGCACACGTAACCTGTTAATATGCCATAGGAAGGGTAGTACCAGTTATTAGCATCGTAAGGTACCAAATATCTAATTTCAATAACTATATGTCCAAGTATCTGTTTTATCAATGAGATTATTCTTCTATTTTCTCTGTCTAGTTAGGTTGTAATGATTTGTTACTCAGCTGAGCCATGTCATCTATGATAGATTAAGATATTTTATGTGTGAATGATTTTTAATGAAATAATTAAAAGTGCTTGCTGGCTGTGCTTTTCTGCATATCTTACAGGAAAATTTTTCTTGTGAAACATTCTCATAAATCTCAGTCCTCCACATAAAATGTATTAGAATGTCAAAAACTGATGCCCTATTAATTAAATGAATAAAACAAGACACAATTTGAATTTAGCTTAATAAGCAAACCAAAGTGAAGGCAGCTGTGTCCCATTAGCTTCTGATTTTCTGCAAAATGGAGGGGGAATAGAATGTAAGAAAGATGGCCTAAATTTGAGCAGCTTTGTGGTTGTGTTGCCATGGCTACCAGAAGTCTTTTTGATGCTTTCCTAGGTTGGCAAAGAAATAGAGTGTTTGGAATAGTTACACTAAACATTCTTATTCATTGAAATACTGCTGACATTTGACCATCAGCCTTCAATTTCTTTACAGAGTTAAAACATGCATGTGAAAGGAAAAAGAAAAATTTCAGATTCGCTTATGAACGTAAGATCCATTTTTCATTATAAGAAGTTCCCAGGGGAGGTTTCATCAGTTTAAGAAAAGCAGGGAGGGCAGCAGTGTTCTCAGCCATTCATAAGCACCTGTATGAAGCTTGGTGTGTACCTCTTAATACAAGCAGATCCATTTTGGAGGCCGTGAAACTGTGGAGATTTGATATTGCAAAGCACAGTAGGAGTTTTGTCTTAAAGGAGTCCTTTCCCTAAAGCAAAGCCTTTGCAGATGCACATGCCAGAATCAAAGAAACATTTGTGTAGAGAATATAGCTTAACTCACCATAGCTGTAATATTCTAAAGAGGAATAATCCATGTTTCAGAGACATTACAAAGTTCCACTTTAAAAATAACTTTGAAAGTTTCTTGTTACCCTTACTAGGAATTCTGGGATTCAGTAACATGTTTTAGTGACAGTAACTTTTCTGGGACATTCTCTCATGAGCATAAGGAAGGTGTGGTTATTTGGAGAAGACTTGGGGACATCTTATGCTCTCACTGAATAGGTGCCAGAGAAATCTCTAGATTACCATTAGTTTTCGTAAAGTATGCAACTTTTGTCTTAAAATAGAAAGATGCACATCAGTTTAAGAACACGTCGGTTTTTCATGAGGAGGAGATGCTACCCTTGAGTGAAGGATGCAGTCTCTGAGCTCCGAATCCTTTTCCCTGCCAGTCTCCTTTGTGAGCTTTTCTGCTCTGATGAAAATCACTAATATGTTTGGTCCTGAAATCAGCTTTCTGTTAGCCTGCAAACAAAAGAAATTTATGTGTTTTTTTTTGTTTTTTTTTGTTTTTTTTTGCTTTTAAGCTAATTCTTTAGAACTTTTTTCCACTCTACTGTGGATCTCACAGCTGAAATACAAGCCCCTCACTTAATTCACTGACAACATGTAGTTATTTCATTGTTGTCATTGTAATACTGTGCACTTTTAACAAATCAATTTAGACCTCATTTTCAGCAGATGTGGACATTACTCAATTAGATTTGGTTTTGCTCTTGAAATGAATACCACTACTATTGTTCCTTTCCCAGTAGAAAAAGGAATGCTCATGTCCTGAGAGATAGCAATGAACTCCAGTCAAATCTTATGTTTGAAATATCAGAAAATCATTATAGTCTCTAAAAAATTATGGCTCATGTCTTCATATATCTAATGTCATGAAATGCATGAGAAAATATTTTGGTTAAAATACACACCCAGACACCCAGAGCTGAAGATTGATTGACACTAAAATACCATTTCGATTTCAAAAAATCAAAATTTGTTTGGCTCCTATTGATCTTCTGGTTATTTTCCTGTAACTTGAAGAATGAGTCTTGTCAGATTTTGGGAAACACCATTGTTTTAATGGGACAGAAAGTCAAAACTAGAATTCAATGGACACTTGTCATGTTCTTTCCTGGCTGACAAGACAGATCATGTTTCTTTAAACTCACTGGGGTCAGAATAAGAAGAAACTGTGCATACCAACAACATCAAAGAAAAACCTGAGGTTCCCAAAGATCCTTTTGTGGTTTGTTGATTTAAAAAAAATATAGTAGAATAATGGGCTATTTTTTATACAAAGGGCTCATATGAATTATATGCAAGAGACTTCCTATCGAGAAAAATTGGTAATAAATGTACTCCTGACCTATATGTAGTTTTAATATTATCTAATACCTAGAGGTATATTTAACCTTTAAGGTTATTATTCTTGATCTATTTTATATATTTAAGATCTATAGTAAATCCCATTCAATTACCCCAAATTATAAGGCTCAATGAATGACATCAGTAAACAAATATTAAGCTGTTTTATGCAACGTAAATTAGGTCCTTATAGATGGAGGGGGCACTTTAGAGGTGCATAATGGCAAAAATGTTCTGTAGTTTCAGTCTTTTTTTTTAACGTTTTAATTTTTTATTTTTATTTATGCTCATGGATATTTGCATATAACATTCATGTGAGACTGTCTACAGATGCTAGAAGAAAGCGTCCAGTCTCTTAAGCTAGGGTCACAGGCAGTTGTGAGCTACCTGATGGTCCAGGAACTTGGGTTCTCTAGAATACCAGTCAGTGCTCTTACCATTGGGTCAGCCAGCATGGATATGTTTAAACTGTCTCACCTAACTATGTAGGTTCATGTCATTAAACAACTAAGATGCAATTATTTCATCTAGTTGTAGGTAATGTGGTTTCTTCAGTATATTCTTTATGCTTAAAATATTTTCTGGTTGTTTCTAATTCACCGTTATATTGCATTTGTCATTTAGATTTTTATTTTCCCAGTAGCATTATAACTTATTTTATATTTTATAATAGTATTATATATTAAGTACATACTTAATTATTAATTTACCTTCCATTAATATAATTTATTAGCATACTATCAATAGGTCACTGTTATTGGTAGTAGATTACATTGTAAATTTGTAGCTAATTTTTCCAGTTTTGTTTTTACTTAGCAAAATCATAACTGAACTTCTCCACTATATATTTAGTTTTTGCTATGAAATTTCTTATTACAATAACAACTTATTGTATTTTAATGATTTTCTGGTTATAAGATATATATCCATGGGACATGAAAAACTTTACTTTCCAGGACAGTGGGTCAGAGGGGAGGACATCCTATTGAGACTTTAGGTGAGAGAAGCATGGGAGAATGGGGAAACAGAAGGATCCAGAGGGTCCTGGAAACCTACAAGAAGAACGTTATGATGGGGGGATCTGGGTCCTGGAGTCCTGCTCAAACTATGGCACCAGCCAAGGAAAATATAGGCAGTAAACTTCGAACCCCTACTCAGACCTAGCCGATGGACAGGACATTCTCTACCGTTGAGTGGAGAGTGAGATCTGACTTTTACACGAACTCTGGTGCCCCATTTCTGACCACATCCCCTGGATGGGGAGGCCTGGTGGCACTCAGAGGAAGGATAGCAGGCTACCAAGAAGAGACTTGACACCCTAAGAGCATATACAGGGGGAGGAGCTCTCCCTCAGTCACAGACATAGGGGAGGGGAGTAAGGGGGAAGCGGGAGGGAGGGAGGAATAGGAGGACACAAGGGATGGGCTAACAATTGAGAGTTAATATGAATAAAGTAATAAAATAAAATTTAAAAATATATTAGATTTTTTAAAAAGATAAAATAGTGTACTGTGTCTAGAAAAACATTATGCTGTTATAAAATCAGTGAACTACTCGTAGCATCATATGGTCAAATGGAATTGAGAGACCAACCTGAGGAAATCTCACCCAGTGAGATTAAAGCCCTTGTTATTTAAAAAATTTGATAACAATAAAATGTTATATATCATTTATAATTTCCTCTGAACACATTTTATTAAAATATATCATTCTGTTTAAAAAAGATATATATTCACAGCTGCATGTATACATTATTACCAAGAGACATATCCCTGGCTATATTCCTCCATAAATATTTTTAGCAGAAAACAGTACATAATACAAAGCTCAGGGGTTAGAAGGTCACAGAAAAATCTATGAATTGTTCAACTGATAGTCACGAACACCATACATATTTCCTTCTATTGCTAAGTGTCTACAGAAGGTCAGTTTTAATACTATGTTTGACCACAAGGAGACAGCACACCTTAGGCTGTTGTGACTATTTCACAACATTACTGGAATATTCAATAAAATCATCTTTGTAGTCTATTTTCTTCCCCAAAAGAAACATCTTTAAATGTTACATTTAGCTATAAAACCTTGATACAAATTCAACTCTCATAAAGCTACATCCCTACACATAAAACAAAATTAATTTCAAGCATATATGTTAAGAAACAATGTCAAATTCTTAGGTTAAATATCTTAAAGATATTCAGCTACAATGTGAAGAAATAAACTGTAACCATAAATGTTTCTCACTCTCTGAATTGTTTATATTATCATACATAGATAATAGTTATAGACATGAATATTTGCTAAACTGAACATTGTTTTTGAAAAAAAACAGAATCAAAATAAAAATTATCTTAAATGAGGAGGGTATGGAAATGCTATTGCTATATGAAAACTATTAAAGCAAAAATTATAATTGTACTTTAAATAAAAAAAATGTGTTCTGAAGTTGAAGAACTATACTCACCATATTGGAAAAAGTTACTTCTGGAGGCTACCGTTTAGTGAATAACATTTCCCATTGCTAGAGTACATATTTCCCTGTGTACTATTGACCAGGAAGGTCCAGAGGCCCCCAAATCACACAAGACTCTTGCTATTACTCGTGGTTGCATGATAGCATTAGATGATATGACTTTATTTCTAAAGATAAGGAAACCTTGGATGCGTGGTGCAGAAAATCAGTCTGTAACACAACTAGAAGCTGCCTCAATGATGACTAACTTTCCTAATCCTAGAAGTTGGCATGCACACTACTGGTGAAGAATCACCATCACTGACTTTATCCAAATGGTGAATTCTATAATCTGTAAGAACAGTTTACCAAGCCAGACATTTACATTTGAGCAATAGCGATACTGCTGGTATGGGGTAGCCAGGTAATATATGACTGAGTCTGAGACCTCCTCCACAGGAGGCCCCCATCCCTCCTATTGTAAAGTTGGCTAAATGAATAGTAGAGGAGATCATAGGCCAGGTTGGAGCGGATTCGATAATGTTTTTTTGTTGTTGTTGTTTGTTTTTTATGATACTCTTTTTTATTGAAAAATAAAATCATTCATATTACATCTCAATTGCTATCCCATCCCGTGCATCCTCCCATTCCACCCTCCCTCCTGCTTTCACCCCATTCCCCTTCCCTATGACTGTGACTGAAGGGGACCTCCTCCCTTTGAATATGATGCTAGGGTATCAAGTTTCTTCTTGGTAGTGTGCTTTCGATAATATTTTGTGCTGTTTTAGCAAATAGAGATGGCATAACCCTGCCTTCTAAAGATGTATACTTATATATATCTACTCTTAATGAAAAGAGATTCTTTGGGGTTTTTTGTTTGTTTTGTTTTGTTTTGTTTTCAGGAAAGTTGAATGCAGAAACAAGGCTTACAAAAGACTGAAAATAAATGGCAAATGAGTGCTCACCCATGAACAAAATATTTATACATTCTCCTTGAAGGCTCAGGAAACCTTGTTTAAAAAAGGAGATGGAAATAACTATAGGGGCAAAAGATAGGGAGGAAAGCTGTGAAATGGTCAAAACATAGCTCTCTCAACCATCCTCACAGCAAATGCAGGCACCAGCCATGAATCTCACCAACAATGAGCTAAGCAACAGTCAGGCATGGATGAAGGAGGCGCTAAGGGCGGAGGGCCTTTTTTTGTTGAACTATTAGCTAGTGATAGGCTGGGGAGAGCGAAATTGTTACCTTCAGAATACCTGATGGTGATCAGACGAATATCCAGTGTATAGCTCCATCCCACAGTCACACAGAAGGCTGTAGTAAAACAAATGGGTCTCAGAACCAAACTAAGAGTACTGAGTGTGAGAAAGGGTTCTTGGTAGTGAGAGGCATCTGATCAGAATGGTAAGGAGAGAGGACAAGAGCTGTGGGTGACTGTAATCAGAAAATATTGCATACATGTCACGAAATTTATGAAATTGTTGAAAAAATTAGTGCCTGTAAAAAATTGAAAAACCAGGTTTGTATACTTCCAAGACCTACACATATTTTGGTATTCTAATTCCATACTCTTTATAATCTATAGAATTTATTACTTCATTCAGTAACTGACATGGTTTTATAACTATGATGCTATGAATGGCTCTTTAATTCTTAACAAAACACCTGAGCCAATGGACATGCAATGTAATTTGTTTTTAAATAGATATATAGACATGCAAATTTTAGGGGGAGTGCATCCAGATGGGAGGGGAGGTGGACAGGAGCTGGGAGGAATAGAGCCTTTCATCAGAATGTATTATGTAAGGAAACAAGTCCACTTTCAATAAAAGAAAATAAACAAAAGAAATTCTTATAAAATATCAACATTTAATATCTCTTCTTCCTCCCTCCTTGCCTTCCTTCTTTTTAACTCTCTTCTATTTCTCTTCCTATTTTCTGTAAGCATAAATATTAAGAATTAGAGATTTCAGCAGAAGACAGAAGCAGGCGGATCGCTATGAGTTCGAGGCCAGCCTGGTCTACAAAGCAGGTTTAGGACAGCCAAGATTACACAGAGAAACCCTGTCTCAAAAAAGAAAACACAAAATACAAACAAACAAACAAACAAAAAGAAATACAGATTAAATGACATCTTATATCAACATAGTTAGTTGTCAAATTATCACAACTATAAAGTCAAATCTACCTTATCCAAAATGAATAGTCCATCTACTACACTATGTAGATATCCTGAGTAGAATAATATTTGCATGTTTTTTAATTTATATTAATTCCTCTAGATTTGGACAGAATTATAAGTTTTAAATTACCTCTCTCTTTTTCTAAATAGAAACCAACAATAGCTGAAGTATAATTTAAAGAATTATTTCAAATGGAATGGATTTTCTGTCCACCTTGCTTATAAATTATTGGTTATTAAAATTGGTTAATTATTAACATCTGTAACAAAAAGGTTAATTTAAACTTGTAAGTTAGAGTTGGAGCCATTCTAAACAGCAAGTGGTATAAGCCAACAGGTCTCTAAACGTACTTTTAAATTAAAATTCGTTCATGTATATAAAACTAGACTTATAAAAATAGGTTTTAAAACAATGTTGATATATTGTATTCACAAACATGATAGCATTGAGAGAAGTGTAGGGATATTTAGTCAGGGTTCTCAATCATCCAACTTAGTACTCTTTAATTTTCAACTTTCAAAGATCATTATCAGGGCCATAATTATTCCACTTGGCAACTAAATAATAGGAAAATCATTAAACAGCTAAGGAATAATTTAATGACATCATCTCTATTATCTAGAATTTTATGATGAAAATATGATGGATTTTGTCAGTCTTTCTTGCATCTATTGAGATAATCATGTAATCTTTATCTTTAAGTTCATTCATGTAATGTACTAAATTTATTGACTTCTGTATGTTGAACCAGGAATAAAGTCAACTCAGTCATTCTGGATATATACATATATATATCCATATCCATATATATATACATATACATATATATATCCATATACATAAGATGTATACAATAGTATACAATATAAATGCATGATTTTGTGTGTCAGTAAATGTCATATAAAGATTTTTTTTTCACTTTAAAATGTCTAGGATGGGAAACACAATTATATTTAAGTTGTATTTTGCTGTTTTAAATGTGTTATAATTTCACAGGTAAACTTTACCACAGTAGTTTATAGCCACCAGTTTACTTGCAGATATTCAACTTGAAATTAGTATATCTGCTCTGGTTATGATAAAATAACAGACCAGATTTAATCTCTCACATTACAAAACTGAAAACCTGAAGAAGGTATACAAATTAACATTTGTAAATGTGAAGAAATATGTCAAAATATTTATACAACAAATGTATATATATTTATTATATCCAATATATAAAATTTATTGAACAAAAGTATTATACGTACATATATGTGTAGAAAAAAATCTGTGTCCTCTTGAGTTCATTTGGGGTTGCTTGTATGTATATGATTTTAACGATCCTCAGCTGGTTTTTGGCTAACCTATTAGGAGCTTTGTCTCTGGGTAATATTAATTTTCCCTATCCTAGCTGTCATTTGTTGTGTATAGTTTTTGGTCTGGGACAGGATCCTATGAGTGTTAGCATGTCTATTGATGTTGTCACTGTTCGGGTCTTGTTTAGGCAGCCATGTTTTAAAGGTATCATTGATTGAGCTACACTGTCTTTTCAAGGAGACATAACATACTAACTTCCTGATCCTTGAGCTGTTACAATATTTCTATAACTTATTCCATAAACGTTCCTTGAGCCTTGGGTGACAGAATTTTATTATGGATACATGCACTGAGACTGGGCACACCATGACAGTGTTGTCTACATTTTGAACAGTTGTGGTTTTCTGTAATGTTCTTTGTCTCCTACAAAGAGAAACTTCATTGACAAAGGGTAAGAGCCACACTTACCTGTGGATCTGAGATTCATATTGAGGAATTAATTCTTAGGAATTACAATGAGCTATAGAAATTTGGAATTATGGTTTCTAGGAATTCCAATGAGCATCTATTCAGATAGTGTTTTATATAAATATTAATTTAAGTCTAAGATATATGGAACCAAGGCGACTCTGTTGATGAACATTGATTGCTTTTGCAGAGTACTTTAGGCGTGTTCCCAGCATCCACATGATGGCTCACAAACCTTGAGCACTGACAGGCTGTTTGGTCTGCCTCAGGCATTTGTCACACATCTGATGCACATTCAGGGAGAACATCTATACACATTAAAACCAGTAGTTCTTTAACAGTTTAAAAGTATAGATACTCTAATACAAATTAATTCCACATTGTTTTTGAAATTTGCCATATTTATGTTATATAATTCATTCCTATTTAACATGACATCACTAATATAGTCTTTTAAATTTTAATGCAAGTATATTTTAAGCCACTTGGGAGAATGTAAAAATATATTCACAGTGTCCTTCAAACTTTCAGAATAATTTCCTTTCTGTTTGTTTAACATTTGGGGCATTGTTTGTTTGCTTTGTTTGTTTTGTTGATGTCTTGTTTGTTTGCTTTGCATTAGAAGAAAAGTCTGTGCTGTTTATGCTGACAAGAGGACTCTCTTCTCATTCTACTGTGCAGTTTGGCAAAGACAAATAACCCCAGTCCTTATCTCTGAGTGTTATTATTTTGTCTTTATAATCTAAAGCATAATTCTGAGGAGTTGGAGTTGTCACTTTCATATTTTTTAAAAACTTTGTAATGCCCCACTATTTTGTGTTTTCCCTTGGTTTTTTTCCTTTGATTTGGCACATTTTAATTATAGTTTACAATAAGGTGCTTTACATATATACAATAGGCTGGCTTTTCCTTTGCAGTTTTACAGAATTTTGTATAAAGGTGTCATTTTGGTTTAAAGTGTTTATATTTTTAACACTTTATTAAATAAATATATTATAGATGACAATAAGTATTACAAGTTTTTTTCTTAATTTTTAAAACATAAATATCCAACAGTAATTAAGTGTTATAAATTATATTTATTTGTTTTTATTGTTACCACCTTGCTGCTTGAAAAGAGAAAATATTGTGCCCATTTGAAATAGCTGATATTAAATGCTCAAATGCCTATTTGATAATTTGCCATTTATTGAACAAAAAAGTTCAGTGTGCTTAAAAGGCTTTTATTGCATAATTTCATAAGAGCTAAATTATCTAATTCATATCACATTTTTAAATTTTGTATTTCACATCAAATGCAACCAAATTAATTCACTTAGAAATTCTAACCAGAAAATAAATTCTAAAGATTTGAAAACACTTAAAGGAATTCAAAAATCAATATTCCCACACGCCAGCCTGGACATTTCTCAGCATTAAGTTACACTTCAGTTTATTTGTTGTTAATGTGATTGTTACAAAATTTCTACCAAGATTGCTTGAAGCCTGACATGAAATGCTTAATTAATGAAACTTCTGTATATTTGTAATTTAAGAACAGAAAAAGAACTTATAATAGATGGATTTTCTTCTCTGTCAGATTTCTGTTTTCATTCAGACCAAATTTAAAAGGACAAAAGCAGCTAAGGTTTACCTTGGCACATGATTACAAGTACTAATTTTACTTTGAGTATGTCTCCTAGCTAAGTAGTATTGTAGGACTAAGTGTGAGCCAACAGAACACAGTGAAGGTAATGAGTGTAACCTTGGAGTCATCTTAAAGCTGCTTTCCCTAGATTTCTGTTTGTCCTTCCTGGTGAGGCTGGATGACATCCAATACATAGACACCCTGGGATTATCCAGTAGAGTAGAACAAAGAAACTTCAAAAGTCGTCACTTACATACTTAAACCCTTACGTGATTGGAAAATAGGCATCTGTCTCAAAAGCCTTGATTATGAAAATCACAAATGCAGAGCATCAGTCTGCCAATGCCGCCCTGGCAATCCTGAGAGAAATCCAGTCTATTGTAAGTTAGTGGGCTTTCACATCTGCTCTTAGTTTAATCCTATACATAAAGCAATTAATGGTAAACCTGCCATTTCTAAGCCATTCTTAAGTATTAAATTGTTCATAGACCATCTAGAGATCCTTTGAATGTACTTTTAAAACTGCTGTTTTAAAATAACATTTCATATTTTACCTCCCATATCTTCATTTACTTGATTTCTTTTGACCCATACATACAAATGACTATTAAGTGAATTTTAAAATCTAAGTCATAGTTAGGGAATGATGGAGAGTAATAACTACACTGCAGATACTAGTGCTACGGAAATTTCCTTATAGAGCTGACATAATCATAAATTTGGACAAATCTCAGGACACAAGCATTTTATGCTCCTTAAACGTGTTTGGAAATCTTTGCCTGCCTGAAAATGCTGTTGGTTGCCGTCTTCTCTCAAATGCCTATTTTCCACTTGTTGCCACACCCTGCTTTGCAGACCACAAGGAATCACAGAAATCGCTTCCTCGAGCTGTCCTCCCAAGCTCTAGCAATGGTCCGCCTTACACTTAAAACTCTGAAAAGGACATTGGTGGAGCAAAAATGGTTATATCAGTGGTCAGAACAGTTCAGAGTCCCCAAAATTGCCTATGCCATACAGTGATTGAACCCATAATCAACAACAAAAATCCCTCACTGTTAAGAACCCTCCATGAAGAGAATTCTCTGCTCCTCCAAAAGCTCTAACCAAGGTGTCATCCTGCACCATTTTTCATGGCCTCAATTACAGAACTAATTATAATATTAATGCCTGAGCATAGACTCTGCCACTATGCATATCGCTGCTATGATTATAGCTTAGCATTTTCTACATATGATCTTACCAAAACTTTTAATTAAAAACTGAGCTTATATTAAGCTGATATTAATAACTATCAGAACTCCAACTCCAACTCCAAAGTTACCAACTTCAAAACGTTTTTTTTGGCATAGGCAACGTAATCATCCTATAGTATCTCGTACATGCCGTCTATGCAGGCTAGGCTCATAGTTCATGCATGTCAGTGTTGCTAATTCAGGAAAGTTTGCAACAATATTAAACAAGATCTCAGAAGATGCAGTACAGAGCTAATGATGTCTTATGTGTTCTGTGGCAACAAAAGCTTTCACGACAGCTTTGTTTAAACTATGAATCATCTAACGATTCTATTAGAGCTAGTCCAGTTACATTCAAAGAAAAAAAAATCCCATCAGCCTTGACTGACATAGTGGCAATCTACACAATCTGCCTTGAACGAAATCAGGACAGGGAATCAATAGGTCTTGTGTTAGGAATACAGCCTTTCAAACTAAATAACACAAAGTAAGATTATTATAATCTAACTGCTGTGTAAAAGTGATTTGATATAGTCAAGGAAGCTAAATTACACCAGCCCTTGTCTGAAGATTTTCGGGGACTTTGTTTTTTGTTATAATTTGATTCAAGTACATGGATCTTTTAAATGGAAAAGGCACTAGATTTAGAAAAGTTTGTGCTGCTTCCAGGATAGTACCTTCCAGATGGACAAAAGCTGTGTCCAGATGGTACAATATGTGTTTTATGTATTTCGACATATGTGAAAAAATTTACTTGTTATCGAATTAAGTACAGAAAAATAATCTCCAAATGTCATTGTGAGAAAAAGCAAGTTATACTTGAGCTACTTAAAAAAAAAAAAGTAGGAAGTAAAGAAAGAAGAAAGGATGAGGAAGGGAGAGGAACATACGGAGAAAAGAAGGGAGAAGGACAGAGAGGAGGGAAAGAGGGAAGGAAAGAGAGGAATCTCGGCAAAATTTACACTGACACAGGTAAAATAATTAGTTATATTAAAATTACCCCCTTTGCCCATTAGGAACAGTGACTAATGTAAGTTTCCCTTCCATTTTTTTCTTTTTCCTTTTTGCAGAACAACACCAGCAAGCCTACAATGTCAAACTGATACCAGAAGTGTAGCAGAGTCATGAATATAGATTAGATATTCAAATTCCCAAGGGAACAGCAAGCTTTGTTGTTGTTTCTTTTTAAATTAAATATTCTGATTGCAAGCCCATGTTGAATTATCTAGAATATGCCATCAGGTAATTGTCTCAAATCTAATGTGATTAAAGACATTTAACAGTCTTTTTGCAGGCCCTGAGAGATAATTGGCTTCAAATATTAAATTAGAGCAGGGTTTATAAAGTAACTATTCTCATGGAGTTTAAGTTAAAGTAATAATAAGTACAGGGCTAATTACTGTTCCTTTAAGTATCAACTTTCTTCTTTCCTTAGTTGGCTACAGATAATTTCATGATTATCTGAGTCTCAGCATGTTCTAGACATTCCCAAGTTCTACAAAACAGATAAGTAGTTGCTGTTTGGTTATTTACTTTTGTTTCTATCACCACCAACACAGCCTGGAGGGTTTCTATGGCATGGCTTTACATTTTAGAGGGAACTATGTTTTCACGAATCCTTAATATGCACAAGAACTTTTTTGTTAATTCTGGATAAATAATGTTTATGTTTCCCAACCAGAAAAAATGAGAACCCTTCCCCTGGCACTGCTAGAGCTGTGGAATTCTGCCATTCTGAGGGATGCTCAGAAATGTCTCTTGATTTTAATTTGCATTGAACTGATGACATGTGACATGGAGTGTCTTCTCATGTGAATATTTGCTAACTGTATATGCAAAAGCAGTCATAGCAAAAGTAGATTGTAGCAAGTTGCCTAAATATTGTCAAGCACTTAGAAGTCTTTATTGCAAATAATGGAATTTCTAGATTTAGATTGTTTAAAGCATGAGGAACTTAATTTTATACCTAAGAAGCCTTAAGAAAGAGTGTATACATATTCAAATGTTCAATGACATAATAAGAAAACAAATATCAATTTTTATTTTCTAAGATCAATATTTTGATCTGTCTTTCACTATCATCCTCCTAAAAGCTTATTGGAAATTCTAGCAGGAAAGAGTAGCTATTCACATACCAAAGAACCTCTATCAATGATCATCCTTTGAAATGGATAATATCTGGTGGCACATAAATGGAGCAGTAAGGGCAAGGACACCCCAGCCTGCCAGACCAGCGGAATCAACCCAGCCATCAACGGAGTAAAGGATGTTCTAGTCAGTCACCCTTATATCCAAATGTTTTCCTATGTATGATGCTGAGAGTACAATCTAAACACTTGTGGATACACTCTGCCAGTAGCCTGATCTTCAGCACTTATTCCCTCTTAACTGAAAAATCTTGGCCAAAATTCTAGGTCATAAACACAAATACATTAACATATACCAAAAAAAGAAAGAAAGAAAGACGAAATGAAAGACAGAAAAAACTAAAGAAAAAAAATTTTCTCTTCTCCTCTTCCTTCTCTTTTATTTCCCTGCATGCTTTCACTTTTCTTCCTTTCTCTTCTCCTCTATTCTTCACAATTCTCTTCCTATAAGTCATTTAACTGGTGAGGGTCACTCCCCAGGACCAATCGAGTCTCACTGATGGCTTCCTGCCAAATCAAGCCATATTCCATTATTCACCATCTCAAGAGAGAATGTTACCAGGATAGGATGATTAATGGAGCCAATTACTACAGGAAGTCCATTTTGAAGAAGGGAAAAGATGGAAATGGATGTTTAGGAGGAAATCCATGTGGTACAAAGAGTCACTCTGACACATAAAACAAATGGGCATCTTCTGAAAAGTGTAGTAACCAATGTTCTAACAGGAAAAAAAAGACAGCATGGTTGCTTTCATTAGGTAAGTGGTTATGTCTCATTACTCCTGTTAAAACAATGCCCTAACATTGGAAAATCATCCAGAGGGCAACAGGTCTCCAAACCTAAGCACAAATGACAACATGTTGGAGGCACTATTCTGACCTTAAATCCAGCACTTAGGCCCTATCACTTGGCAACACAGAAACAATAACCCAATACATCAAAGAGCCATTCCATAGCTCTAGGACCCAGGAGAGTTCTTAAATGTGATAATGTTTTGTGGCTTCCATAATCCTATTTCTGGCTAACTGTTCTTGCTTACTGAAGTTAAGAGCCAAGATGTGAGGGTGTGTGTGTGTGTGTGTGTGTGTGTGTGTGTGTGTGTGTGTGTGTGTGTGTACCAAATACAAAGAACTGTGAAGTTCTGGGCTGTATGATTTGTACAACTTCCTCTACCCAGTCCCCATCAGCAACAACAACAACAACAAACCCTTTCTTTTTGACTTTACGAGTGTCCAGGTGGTGCTCTCTGATTGTCCTACCAATAACCAGAGATAACCAAATAATTACGTCAACGTGGCAGTAAAGTATTCTCTAACAGAATAAGAGTCCTAGCCTTTCTTCATGTCTCCCACAACTTACATTTCTCTCTTCTCAAATAATCAGGATACAGCTGTCAGATCTCTACTCTTGCATGTAGTGCTTGGCTTTACTCATGTGGAAAAAGAAGTCTGATATTTGAAAGTCTGGAGTTTTAGGTGTTGTCAACAGCCCTCAGCTTGTCCATTGGCTCTTATTTCTTAAATTTTTAGTTATCAGAAATATTAAAATATGTTATGATCTGAGGCACAATATGAAACCTATATGATTTTATGCAATAAAATCAAGCAGGAGTGAAAATATTCCTTGCATGTGTGTTACAATAAGAACTAAATTAAGCACAGATTTGATGCTTTTCTCTTTGGAACGCAAAATCAGAAGCTCAAACGTATCTGATGGTTTTTCTGAAATCTGAAGAAAATTCATCTCCGGCACCATTTCATAATTCATTTTGTCAAAAAGATGGGGCATTCACATCATTTGAAGGTAGTTCTGAAAATCTCTTCTTACCAATGATATTTTACCTAAACCCTATCTCAGACTGAATAGTCAACATAAATTTCATTTACTTTCTTGAATCTGACTAGACTATACCTTCTATCTAATCCCACTTCCAGATCTTCTCTCTCATGAATGGTAATGATATGAATGACACTATCACTGTTTTATCAAATTTTCCATTTTGAAAATGATACAACTGTCTCATCTCACAAAGCTAGGAAAGCAGAGATATATAACCCCGCAAAATTTTTCTATCCATCCCTGATACAATGCATCAGTGGCTATTGAGAGCTATAGCCTGGCCCTGAATGTCCCTTAAAAGTTCATATGTTAAAGGTTTGCTTCCCAGTATACTAGTGATAATAGGTATAGCTGCTAGCCGTGCAGTGGCTTATAAAGGTTCTAATGTCATTAATGGATCAATATATTGATGAGTTCATAATCTGATGGGCATTTAGGAGGTGGTGGAAGCCAAAGATCTGGGACCTAAATAAATCTACTGAATCCTTGAGGTGAATTGATATTGTCCCCAGGTCTTTCTTCTATTCCAATCTCAGTGTCTCACAAGATCTTACCCATTTCATGTTATCTGTCTTGATGATCTTTTGGTTCAGGTTTGGGATCCAACCAATGCAGCTAACTGAACATGGATTGGAGCCTAAGAAACCATCTATCTGTTTTTCTCAGATTTTCTTGTCATAGTATAACAAGGCTAACATTGTGATATATATTCTCTGAGACTTCCATTCATAGCCAAATATAATTAAGAAACCTTTATATCTATATTTGTAAATTTTAGAAATAGTTCATATATATGTGCACCATATTATTCATTTTGTCTTGTTTGTTGAATTATAAATGTTGGATTAACACCACTAATTGAAAGGAGAGGGTTTTATTATGTTTTTAACAATGAAAAGGAACATGTGCTCACAAAGCACAGAATCTAACCCCATAAAGTCACTCTGTGCTCTGATTCATTGAAATTGAATTAGAAATATCATTTTGTAGGTAGAAAACCATAAAATCCATGACAATTTATTTCCTGGTTTCCTTAGAAGTTTTTAACACTAAAATTTCCTCATGAGATACCTCCTCATCTACTACGGAGAGAAGAAAAATATTTGTTTGCCTGGGACATACACTCTTTCCTAGTTTCATTCACTTGCCAACATGATTGCCAGTATGAGCAAAATCCAACCATTATGCAAGGCTGTCTTACATGAATCTACTAGTTACAGCAAAATATAAGTTGTGTTAAAATGTTACTGTGAAACATGAAAGTAGTTTTTATGTAGACATTTCAGGAAGTGCATTATTCCATTCTTGTTGCATCCTTTGAGGGAGCAGCATCCTTACTCTTATTTTGTAATCATAATTCCTATCAGTATCTCATGCAGTACAATAATGGATTGATTTAAATGATATGGAAGACATATTCATTGCCATATATTGTCTGTAAAGTATGAGAGCAGGCGCCATTGATGACAGTTTGAATGGCAGAAATTAGGTATCATCTTAGCTGCTTCAAGGCACAATGGCTGCCAAGTCTTCAAACAGTAAGTCAGGTATGTCTGACAACTTCTGTGACTTGTTAGGGCCCAAGGAAAACTGATATCAATGTGATATCGCCCCAAACATATGATATTAAGACTCATAAGTGGTGCAGTGAAGGAATTAAGATGAGTGTGAACTTGCTCAAAAATTATGCAGGGTGAATACTATGACATATTCAAAACCATGTTGAGTCCAAAGTAGCTAGTTAGCTGCTCCACAGACAATATTTATTAAAAATAAAATAAAGATTATGGTGGATTTGAGATCCAGTCCTAGCATCCCCTCATTGAATTACTTTGGTGAAGATCTCATTTTACTAACTATTAACTTCAGTGTGTATGCTGGGGTGGAGTGCTCATATGCATGTGGGCTCATATGAGTGAATGTTCATGCGCAGAATGGAGAACACTCTCAGTTGTTATTACTCAGGACTTTCCCATCATTTTTTGAGGCTTAACCACTCACCTTGCCAAATAGGCAAGCCCTAAGGATCCACCTGTCTCTTTTTCCCCAGTGCTGTAATTAGACTATAGGCTAATATATTCCATTTTATTGTATTTTTAACATGGATTATGTCTATCAAACTCAGGCCCTGATGCTTACAAGACAAGCATTTCACTTACTATGCTTCCTTCCAAGCTCCTAACCTTGCTGTTTGAATGTAAATAACCCAGACTTCAGTTATCAGTCAATGAGGCCCAACATTAACAAAGTATGATATTCCGTTTTATGTGAATAAAATTATGAAGACCTTTCTGTCACAACATGAAGATTATACACAGAAAAGTGAAACCATCAGTCCATCTTGTTTATAAGCACAGATGATAATGAGATACATCTAATAAGCCTGGGATTAGGTTTGGATTTATTGTCCTGATCAAAACCATAATACCTTGGTTCTTTCTTAACTTGGAGGTCTTCAGCTTCTCTATCAGAAGTGCCTTTATAACTTGCATATGTGGGGAAAAGGCTGAATGGTGGCAAGCATCATCCAGAAGGGGTCATTTTGTTTTTTACATGAACATGTGAATAATGGCTGGGAATATGTGGGCAGAGGATTCACACACATACATGGACAAGTATGACATTGAACTGGATCAGTGTTGCTGTTGTCATGAACAATTCCTCTGATAAGAAATGCATGGACTTAATCTACAGTAAAAATGAACAACTCAATGCTGAACTATCCAATGAATCCCTGAGATTTGCACCTCAACAGGGCTCACAAAAAAAGAGATGGGATCAGCTTGAAAGTGTTCCTCCGGCCTGCCACAGGGCAGGGCCCATGTCAGCAGCACCAGGAACATGTCAATGATGTCTTCATTGTCAAAAAGTTTCCACAACTGATACCTGGCAGTTTCACTAATTACCGTTGCTGTCAATGACCTTGAGATGCCTGTTCCTGCTGCCACTGTCACTCAGTAGGCATGGATCCGTCTGTCTCCTGAGAAGAGGTGGCGAAACCTATTCTATCTGTGGCATAGCTTGTGCTTGTGTGGAACACCCTTGGGAATTTCTAATACCTCAGCCATCTAAAAATATTGTATAATAAAACTGGAAAAAATGGGAGATTCCAAGATGGCGGCACCCATTATGTACCGTGTGTAGAGAGCAGAGGCTGGGGAACAGACTGAAGGGAATAACCCAGGAGCAGCAGGCTCGCCCCTGTCATCACAGCCGGACAACTCCCGCTTCAGAAGGAACAAGCTTTGAGCATCCTGCACTCCTCAGAATACTGGAACAAGTGCAGACGCCCCTGGGGAACAGAGAATAGGCACCAAAGAAAAACGGATGAGCATGAGGGCTATTAATCCAAAACACAGTCTTGGGGACTTCTCAAACTGAAAAATTGGGGAAGTTCAGAAGAAGCCACCCCATCCCCATCATGGCTAGACATCCTCCAGGTTTGAGAGTTACAAACCTCAAGCACCCTGCAGTCATCTGAATACTGGAGTGAGTACAGTCCCCCTGGGGAACAGAGGTTCTGGCTGCACAGCAATACCTGTGAGTGAACAGGCTGCCTACCCAAAGCACAGTGTTGGGGACAGCTCAGACTGAACATTTGGGAAGGATAAGAAAAAGCCTTCCCATGCCCCAGTTGTGGCAGGACATATCCTGGGATTGAGAATCACAAGCTCCAAGCACACTGCACTCTTCTGAATACTGGAGCTAGTGTAGGACCCTGGGGAACAGAGGATCAACACAGCAAAACAATACAGCGTTCTGGCCTCCAGGCCACTCTTCTACTCTGTGGCTGATTCCTTTGAGAAGACCAAGTAGTCAGAGGAGCCCTGCTGAATTCCTGATCCTAGGTGCCAGAGCACAGGCAAATCTAGCTCCAGGAGGACAGTGTCTGCCAAGGCAGGAAATGAAGCAGCTGCCTTCCTTCGGGAATGACCCACATGACTGCCAGCTTAGAAAAACCAAGTCACCACAGCAGATGCCTAAAGGAAAGGGTGGAAAGACAAACAACAAAAACCAGGACAGCATGGATCCACCATAAAGCCCAGAGTTCAATGGACACTCTAAGGCAGCTGAATCTCAGGAAAACTACCTTAAAGCTATGCCTATACTGTTATTTGAGAATTATATTGAGAATTATAAAGAGGAAATGAATAGACCCTTCCAAGAATTAGAGGAAAATACAAACCAACAAAGGAGAAACATGAAACCATCATTAAACAGGTGTAGGAAATGAGTAAAGCTGTTCAAAACATGAAAATGGAATTAGAATCAATTAAGAAAACACAAGTTGAGAAAACTCTGGAAATGAAAAACTTAGAGATCAGAAATCAAACAGGTAAGTGTCACCAACAGAATTCAACAGATGAGGGAATCTCAGGGGCTGAAGATACAATAGAAGAAATTGATATATCTCTCAAAGAAAATATTAAAACAGAAAAATTCATGACATAAAACATAAAAGAAATCAAAGACATCCTGAAAAAATGTACCTTCATGATTATAGGAATAGATGAAAAAGATGCCAGGGTCCAAGGACTAGAAAATGTTTTCAAGAAAATTCTAGAAGAAAATCCCCAATATAAAGAAAGAGATGCCCTTGTACACACAAGAAGCTTACAGAGCACCAAATAGACTAGACCATAAAAGAAATTTCTCCTGCCACATAATAATCAAAACACTAAATCTACAGGACAAAGAAAGGATATTAAAAACAACAAGGGAAAAAGGCCAGGTAACAAATAAAGGTAGACCCATCAGAATTACAATTGATTTCTCAACAGTCTCAACCATGAAAGCCAAAAGGGCCTTGTATGGCTGATGTCATGCAGACACTAAGAGACCAGAGAAGCCATCCTAGAGAACTACATCCAGCAAAACTTTCAAATATCATAGATAGAGAAAACAAGATATTCCACGACATAATCAAATTTAAACAATGTCCATGCATGAACCCAGCTCTACAAAAGTTATTAGAAGGAAAGCCCCAACACAGTGAGGTTAGCTACACCCAAGAAAACTTTTTTTTTTTTTTTTTTTTTTTTTGGAGAAAATCAACAAGATAGACAAAGCATTAGCCAAACTAACTAAAAGGGAGAGTAGTAAATTGACAAAATAAGAAATGAAAAGGGAGATATAACAACAGATACGCAGGAAATCAAAAGACTCATTAGGTTGTACTTCAAAAACCTATATGCCACAAAACATGGAAACGTAAATGATGTGGACAATTTTCTTGATAAATTCCACTTACCAAAGTTGAATCAAGATCAAGCAAACAAATTAAACTATCCTATATCCCCTGATGAAATAGAAGCAGTCATCAAAACTCAAGTGACGGTACATGTTAGTGAAGATGTGGAGAAAGGGGAACACTCCTCCATTGCTGGTGAGAGTGGAAACTTGTACATACATCTACTTAGAAACCAATATGACACTTTCTCAGAAAATTGGGAATAGCTCTACCTCAAGACCGAGCTATATCACTCCCAGACATATACCTGAAAGATGTTCCACCATACAAGGACATTTGCTCAGCTATGTTCATAGCTGCCTTATTTGTAATAGCCAGAATCTTGAAACAATCTAGATTGTCCTTAACTTAAGAATGGATAAAGACACTGTTGAAACATTTACACAATGGAATCTTATTTAGCTATTAAAAACAAGGAAATCTTGAAATTTGCAAGCAAATGAATGGAACTAGAAACAATCATCCTAAGTGAGGTAACCCAGACCCAGAAAGATACACATGGTATATACTCACATATAAGTAGATATTAACACAACATAGATGTCCTCTGAGAGACTCTACCCAGTGGGGGATCAGGACAGGTACTGGGACTCAAATCTGGACTCTGGGCAGAGCGCTGAGAGTTGTAGAGAAGAGTGGGGGGATGGAAGCTCTGGGAGGGAGCAAGAGTTCGGCAGGGAGATCATCAAGGCATGCGGATCTGGACACAGGGCAGCCTGCACAAACTGATGTACCAGTCAAAGACAGTATATGCAGAGAAACAAGATGCCCTGTTCATATGTAGTTGAGACACTGTCGACCCTCCATGTGTGAGGGAGAGGGAAGACTTCTGCTGAATCCCTGAGATTTGGTCATTGCCCTGTGGCAAGACAGCCTAGAGGGCACACAGAGGACAGGGATGCAGGGTATCCTGATGAGACTTAATAGATTGTTACTAGAGGTCTAATGGAGGTAAATAGGAAGAAAAGGGATGGAGGAGGGGCACAAATGGAAAGATAAGAGGGAGGGTATAACAATCAGGATGTAATATGAATAAATTATAATAAATAAAATATACATTTAAAAAATCCAGGCTGGGCGCGGGGCAGATAAAGCATCCACCAAGGACCATGCCTGATGAGGACCTAGACCCTCTGGCCAGATGTAGTCAATAGGCAACACAGTCTCCTGGTGGGTCCTACAATATGGGGAGTAGGGACTATTTCTGATATGGACTCTGGTCCCCCAGTGTTGATCACGTCCCCTGGCTGAGGGGCCTTGCCAGACCACAGAGGAAGAGGATGCAAGTAGTAAGATAAGATTTGATGGGCTGAGGTCAGATATGAGGGGAGGAAGGTTCCTCTTTCTGAGGACTAGGGGAGGGAGTGGAAAGGGATGAGGGAGGGAAGGTGGTATCAGGATGTGAGGAGAAACTGTGCTACACTTGGGGTGTAAAGAATCTAAACTGCAGAACAAGCAGGTAACTTATATTGCTAACCCCACTACATGGGAATTGCTATGAGACTGGCTGAGATGTGAATGTCTATGCATAGACAATGCTTCTTGTTGGTCACAGAATCCCTGTGACTTATGATAAGATACCATCATTTGTATGACAGGAATGAAGATTTATAGATGTCTTTCTTCTGCTCATACAAAGAGCAGAGACCTAGCCTTAATTGTTCTGTGTACCACACCCACCTCACACATTTATAATTGTAGGATGGTATAACGCTTGTGAGAAATTATATGTTTTCAGAACAAAAGAACCAGACACTGACATTGGAGCAGACCTGACAAGACTCACTCCTCTCAACATGCTGACATCCTGCATCCTTCATGTTCCAGCACCAAGTGCTTCAGCTGCGGTTCCTTATCAGAACAGGACAACTCGCAGAACAGCTTTGAAGAAAGCTTCCCAGCTCAACCAGTCAGCATTTCAGATTGTCCCACACAGGACTTCTATTTAGCCTGGAATTTTTCAACATTTAGAAACTAGACCACAAATGCTATTCTTTGCTTGTTTAATCATTATCCCCAATTGTATTTGGGCCCTTACAAACATATTATTCATGCCAAGTTAGCTGGAAGAAACCTTAAAATAATGATGTCCTGTTTCCATTAAAGGTGGTTGGGTAGGTTTTTGGTTGCTTTCTTGGGCTATAGATGTTTATGTTCATTGGGAGTTGGTTATATTACTATTGATCTTATTCAGAAAGAAAACAAGGTTGGATTTAGGGATGTCTCTCTTTTCTTTATCTTCCTTGGATATGGATATAGGGGTGGAATACAAAGAAAAGGGAATATACAACTATATAGGGATAATAGGAGAGAAAGTAGATTATTGAGTCTATTCTTCAACTTAGGGCCTTGTTATTCATTCACGAGTTTGTTTTTTAAATCATTGGTATAGAAGTTTGTATAAGTTTATTTGATACATTTGTATAGAATTAAAATTTGAGAGTATTCCTCATACACATTACATATATGTGTGTATATATATATACATATATATATATATATGCTAATATTAGATATTGTACCCGTACAACTCAAGCAGAATACAAGGTTTACCTCTAATACTTAAAAAAGCTTTTGCAGGCTGTTTAAGATAAGTTATACAAGTTAATTGTTAGTTGGTCAAATCATGGTCATATCAGTTATTTGTCTATACTTATCACAAGAATATACATTCTAGGTGTAATAGATAGATATGATTCTAGAGATAGATAATGTAAAATTGTTATATAAGGTCTTCAAAAACCTCAGAGAACTGCAGAATATGAAATTTAAAGATGTTTTTATTTCTTAAGGATGTTTTTGGCAATAAGACAAGTTAACTCCTGGCAACTCCCAGCCTACCTCAAAGAAGATGATGAGTATCAAAGAACCTCCTTATGGAGATGGATTCAAATGTGGCAAACAAGCACTGAGCAAAATCTCCTCATTTCTGCCACAGACAGAATTCAGCCTAAAAATGGGAAAGCTTGGACATGGCAGAGTCGATGGCCAAACTCTGCCAAGAAAGGGTAAGCAAGTCCTCAATAGTTTCTGCCTCACAAATATGTCTGTCAGGTATACTGGACCAGAAGACTGAAGATGACGCTCCAATGTGAGAGAGAGTTTGGTTGACTGTTCAGGAAGCAAATTGCCTCTGTCATTTTTTTTTTCTCCTTGGAAGCTGCTAACCAGCACTTCCTGTTTATCTAGGTACCTAATTTTATTCCTTCTCAAGTCCAATGAGGTGGAAGACCAGCTTGTTTAGTTTTACAATTAAGCTTAGCTTTTTACAGGTTAAGATGTTCCTAGGTATAGGTAGATATTTTAAGTTGGTAATGATGAGCTATGTTAGATACTGATTTACATTCAGAATTTTATGCTCACCAAGATAGGAAAGATGTTTTCCTCAAGGATGCCAAATACAAATAGTCAAAACACTATGAATATAACATTAATGTAATTCCTGATTGTTTCATGGTTGTTCTTGCTTTAGGCTGTAGTACACTATATATATGTGTGTTTGTGTGTGTGTGTGTGTGTGTGTGTGTGTGTGTGTGTGTGTGTATAAAATTAAAACAATTTTTAAAACTAGGAAAAATGTAAAAGTAAAAACAAAAAGCATACCATTTGAGCGTCATGTTGCAGTAATGCTCAGTTATCTGGTAATGATTGAATATTGCCCCAAAATATAGAAACAAAAAATAAAATAGTACTTATGAGACTAGCAAATATTCCTTATTTTTCTCAGGGTACCATTAGGCAGGACTCACACAGGAATTATCTCTGGTATCATCATGTCATTTCAAACTGGTCCTGTGCAAGCCTTAATACAATAAATAAGTAACTAGCACTGGTGAGGAAACAGGAGATAAGCTGGCCCATACAAAGACAATGAAGAGCTGGGGGTGGGAGTGTTCTTTCCCTTAGCTCTTCTATATGCTGCTTACAGAGTTGTTTGGAAATTGCAATAATATTTTTAATTTTGCTGTAAACAATATTTTATATCTCACTTTGCCTTTTCTGTTTAGCAGAGCCATTTCAATGATTTGTTGGCTCATTTTTATAATAAATATTTTATCTAGAATGGTTTTTTTGACTTCAGGGAGTCGGCCGGATATAATAGAGTTCTGCTAACAAGCCTCATAAAAACATAGAAAACAGATAGTAAATCAGACTTCTATGTCTCATAGATAATAAGCTTAGATTTGGAATAATTAGTAGCCAGCATCCTACAAAACATTAAGATCCTTGATCAAAATAGAAAAGATACTATCAATTTATATTTAGAAACAATTTTCCATCTGTGTTTATTAAATTATCAGGTCTTCTTGCTGCTCTTTTAGCCATCCTTAGAACCACATCACAGGTTCCTATGCGTAAGTATTAGAGTTATAGCAGGTTTTCAGATTTATTGGGAAAGTTGGCTACATAAACAGAGGCAGTGTGGAGTAGTTTAGCCACAGCTGGCCAGGACATTTCATTAGTGGCATTACCATCAATCCTTGGTGAAAGGCTCCATGGAAGTCCTATGAATTATTCAGAGCTCTGCAAGCTGGAAGTGTGACTGACACTTAGCCTGAGGGGAAAGAAGTTTGAGGAAGCAAGGAATGACTGAGCAGAGTGATTTTCATGGTTTTCTAACACATGCTGATTTGATTTCTCTACCAAAATGATACCCATCATATTGACCCCTTGAAATAACGTATGGTGCTGGTTTTTCCACAAGGTCATTTGCATTCACAGTAAGATGTCTAATATTATAGAATATCAAAATTAAAATCAAATGTTAAACAGAAGAAAGTGTTTCTTTTCTTTCTTTTTATATTATTATTACTTTATTCATTTATTCACTTTACATTCCAATCATAGTCTCTCTCTCCTCTCCTCCCGGTCCTGCTTTCCTTTTTCCCTCTTCCTAAGAAAAAGGGAGGCCTCCTCTACTCACCCCAGCTGGCAAGGCAGTCCTGTAAGGGGGAAGTGTTAAAAAACAGGCTACAGAATCCATGTCAGAGACATTTCCTCCTTCCCAGCCCCCATATCCCTCTTACCCCTCTCTGCCCCCTTGCTAAGGGACCCATATGAAGCTTTAGCTGCCCATTGGCTACGACCTAGGTCCAGTCCATGTGTGGTCCTTGGTTAGTATTTCAAACTCCACAGGCTCCTCTGGGCCCTGGTTAATTGAC
The DNA here is from genome assembly GCF_903995435.1 of Acomys russatus. Classification (NCBI taxonomy): domain Eukaryota; kingdom Metazoa; phylum Chordata; class Mammalia; order Rodentia; family Muridae; genus Acomys; species Acomys russatus. The sequence goes on from NC_067145.1 coordinate 55,906,104, forward strand.
TCTATTGGTTTTCTTGTAGAGTTCTTGTCACCTCTAGGTTGTTTTATATTTTCCAGCATTTCCCCACTAGATTCCCTATGTTTTGTCCAACGTTCTGGTGTCTCAGCATCTGTTTAGAACCACTGCTGGGTGGTGCCTCTCAGAGGAAAACTCTGATAGTCCTGTCTGCAAGCATAGCGGAGTATCATTAATAGTGACAAGGGTTGGCTCCTTTTCATTGGGAGGACGTCTTGCGTTGGGCCAGACATTGGTTTGATATTTGGATCAAAGTTTTTGTGGGTGAGTTGGTGTTCTTCTCCCTCCACAGGGAGTCTTTTCTAGTTAGAGCATGTCCTCTACAGTCTTCAAGGCCCATGCTAGTAAGAGTCTTAGCCTAGAGTCCCCTCATCTTCCCAGAGGCATATTCTGACTTAGGTCTCCAACTTGTCACTGAGATACCCCCATTCACAGTTTCTCTTTTCTCTTCAGGCCTTCTGCACTCCTGCCCCTGCTCTCCCTAAGTCTGATCTCCATCCTTATTTCTTGCTGCATTCCCTCTTCTACCATGTTCCCTCTCTTCAACCACAACCTCTTTCTATTTTACTTCTTCTTCTGGGGGAGGCTTATGCATCCTCCCTTGGATCCTCCTTGTTTTTTATCTTCTTTGGTTCTGTAAATTGTAGTATGCTTATCCCCTATTAATCAGGGAAAATCTACTTATAAGTGAGCATATGTCTTTCTGGGTCTGGGTTACCTACATCAGGTGATCTTTTCTACATTTTATTAATTTATTCATATTACATCTCAATTGTTATCCCATCCCTTGTATCCTCCCATTCCTCCCTCCTTCCCATTTTCCCCTTACTCCCCTCCCCTATGACTGTGACTGAGGGGGACCTCCTCCCCCTGTATATGCTCATAGGGTGTCAACACTTTAGTTTTTGTTCTTGCCATTCTGATAGGTGTTAAGATGGCACTCAGAGTCATTTTTACTTACATTTTCCTGATTAATAAAGACCTTGAACATTTCATTAAATGTTTCTCAGCCAGTTGATATTCCTCTGTTAAGAATTCTCTGTTTAATCCTGTATCCCATTTTTTAATTGAGTTACTTTGTTTATGGTGTTTCATTTTTTTGAGTTCTTTATATATATTGGAAATACTGCCTTGTCATATGTAGGATTGGAAGATGTTTCCCCAATCTGTTACTGCCTTTTCATTCTATTACTGTGTCCTTTGCCTTAGAGAAGCTTTTCAGTTTCACAAGGTCCCATTTATTAATCATTGATCTTAGAGCCTGAGCTATTGGTGTTCTTTTCAGGAAGTTGTTTTCTATGCCAATGAGTTGAAATCTCTTCCTTGCTTTCTCTTCTAGTAGATTTAATTATCTGGTTTTATCGTGAGGTCATTGATTCACTTGGATTTGAGTTTTGAGCAGGATGATAAATATGGATCTATGTTGGCACACTTTTAACCAAGTATTTTTATTTTGGGATCCTTAAATATGTTCCTCCTTACTCCAACTCAATCCCTTCCAACACTCCAGCATCAGGTAGTGGAGGAAGAAGGTTAGCAGGGAGAGGGAGCATAGTTTTCCTTAGCTGCTTCCTGCTTTTCAGGGTCTTCTGGTTCTTTGGGGGAACTCCAGCCCTCCTTCCAGGATAACTTCAACTTATGTTAAATTCTATCAACATCAACCAGGAGCAGCAGAGGGAAGAACCAGCATTCTTCTTTCTCAGAGATCCCAGTCTCTCTTTGGGTCAGGATCTTATTCCCCATTGACAAAGTCCACGCCCCCACATGAGATAGTTCACAGCTGACAAACATCACATTCCCTCTCATGAGGCAGCTATCAGCTGAGGACAAACTGGACCAGCCCACATATCCCACACCTTGGATTAAACCAAAAACAGGGTTACATATAAACCAAAACATCCACAACAGATCTATTTGCATTTTTCTACATGTAGACATACGGTTAGACCAGCACCATTTGTTGAAGATGTTGTCTCTTTTTCCAATGTATGGTTTTGCTCTTTTGTCAAGAATCATGTGTCCATAGGTGCGAGGGTTTATTTCTGGATATTCTATTTGGTTCCATTGATCAACCAGTCTATTTCTAGGTCAGTACCATGCAGTTTTTAATTACTATTGTTATGTAGTATTGCTTGAGATCAGATATGGAAATGCTTCCAAAAGTTCTGTTGTTGTACAGGTAAATAATTGTGTAGGTATTGTGTTGGTAATTATATTGAATCTGCTGACTGCTTTTGGTAAGATGTCCATTTTTACTATGTTAATCCCACCAATCCATGAGCATGAAACATCTTTCCAATTTCTGATATCTTCTTTAATTTCTTTTTTCAGAGACTAAAGTTCTTGTTGTACATGTCTTTGATTTGCTTGGTTAGAGGTGCACCAAGATACTTTATATTATTTTCGACTATCATGAAGGGGTGTGGTTTCTCTGATTTCTTTCTCAGCTCATTTGCCATTTGTATGGAACCACTTTGCTGAAGGATGTCTATCAGTTCTAGGAGTTCTGTGGTAGAATTTTTGGGGCCACTTGTGTATAAAAATCACATGATCATCTCATTAAATGTAGAAAAAGCCTTTGACAAATTTGAACACTCTTTCATGATAAAATTCTTGGAGATATAAGGATATATAATGCCCATACCTAAACAAAATGAAGGGTATATACATCAAGCTGATAGTCACCATCAAATTAACAGAGAGAAACTGAAAGCAATCCCACTAAAATCAAGGACAAGACAAGGCTGCCTACTCTCTCCATATCTTTTCAATATAGTACTAGAATTTCTAGCTAGAGCAATGAGGCTACTAAGGGAGATCAAGAGGATACAAATTTAAAAGGAAGGAGACAACATATCACTATTGCCAAATTATATGATGGTATATAGATGAAAATGTTTTAATGCCAATGTTAATTCAATTTGAATGCAATTTTTCATCAAGTAATACACAAAGGAGACTCTTAAAATCTCAGAAACTAATCTTTAAAGAAAATGGCTTTCAGTTCAAATCATACATTATTTTTATTGTAGTACTGAAATGCCTAATTCAGCCTCACATTTAAAAAATATATTAGACAAAGGAAGTCTCTTTGTCCTCTCTGCCATAAAAGGCAAGCTGATATTTCATTTGGAATCTCAGAGGCTCTCCCAGTTGCAATAAGGTTACATCCAATTAACCTATCACTCATTGAACTTAGGAGGAAGCATGTAGTCAAGTTACCTTATCTAGCAAACGCCATAACTTATCAACATGAGACAGGATGAAGTGTTATTCTGTACATGAATGATTCCACTGTTAATTGGGAGCTGCAAAGGCTGCCAGTGTAGAGCATATGAAGAGCCTCATGAGGCAGCAGATCCCAGAAAAGACTAAAATTTACCACTTGAAACTTGCATTCAAGCCATTAAAAGGTTACAGTCTGGGACTTTGAAAACTGTAAGCGAGGTATCATGCCAAATAAAGATTTCTCCAGATTTATTAAATATGTCTTGTAAAGACGAATATAAGTTTGGAAGACACTGATTATAAATTGGGAACCAACATGCAGTACAGTGTTTGTGGTGTGAGCATGCATGTATTCTACAGCCTGTCCCCTGACTCAATATGACTTTTTGTTTTTCAATTGTTGAGAATAAAACCAGGACTTTGCAACTTTGACTAAGTGTTCCATGCACTGATCTAGACTCTTGGCCCATTCCTAAATTTCAGTATTATGCTATGGTGCACATACACAATGATCCACTAGATTTTAAGTGGAAATTGAGACGTTGAATACAAAAGTGACCAAAAGGAACATAGGCAAACAGGCACACAGACATCACACAAAAGAGTCATTATGTCATAAAGCAGTTTATGTCACTGCTTCTTTGGGGTTATCTGAGAATGCAACACCAGCCATTATTATTTGACTTATGGTGCCCCAGATAATGTAGCTACCTCATACTAAGTATGCATATTAGCTCCCTGTTGTATCAGCATAAGTTACCTCATACCATATTCTGTTGTCTTACAAAAACCCATCATGTGTTTGTGTGAAGCCATTCCCTAGACAGCAGACCCAAAACTCTATAAAGCAATCTGGGTACTAGCACCACACTCACCTGACCACTGCAGATTTCTTCTGACAACAGAAATAATGTCCCCAGCTTTCTCAAGCTCCTGCCCCTCTGTCTTCTCTGCTGCCATGACCTATAACCAGGAACTGTGAGCTAAGCAAACCTTTCTCTCTTAAGTTTCTTTTGTCAGAATACTTTATCGCATCCATGGGAAAAATTAAGACAATGTGGAGTGACTCCAAGAAAGAACACACCATTTTACAAAGCTGTTTATTTGCCTTAAAAGCATGACAAATGAACCCACTCTGTGATCAAAGCATCCACTATGCACATCCGTCTACTTGCTGAAAAGCAGCGAAAGCATATGTTTGCATCAAAAGAGCCCAAGTGAATGGGCAGTTTTATTGGTTAATTGCTAAATGAGAAATAGGTCAAATGCTCACTTTTGGTTAGTGGATAGACTATAGCACATCCATGCAATTGAGTATTTTAAAGAACTACAAGGGATAGATGCCAAAAGTACAATACAAAATAAATCTTGAATTAGTTATGCTGAGGAAGTCAGATTAAACAATATTCATACTGTAACTTTTCAACAAATGGTTAAAAAAAAAAAAGAACCAAGGCTTGTTTCGGTATTAGAGGTGATTGGAACAGGTAATATGGAGGGTATTATAATAATATTCGTGTAGACGGATGATGTTCTTTTTGTGATTAATGATTCCTAAGTGTATTCATGTGTCGAAAACGAGCAAAATGTTTCTTTTCAATGTTTAGCTTGTTGTATGTCAATTATATTTAGATAAACTGTGAAAACATACAATGGAGCAAATTAAATAACTAAACATGTATACCAATCTGGGCCATAAGGAATCGACAGAAACAGACTGTGCATTTATACAGCCACCGAGGAGTCAAGATATTCAAACTAGTAAGCTATTTTCTGCTCGGAGTGAAACCCAATTCAACTATATACATTTGCATTTCATTTATGGGTTCTGGGAGTGATGCATGATTTTAGGAAGATTTTGCTTGAAAAGAGGGTTGCTTTCAAATTGTTTTAAAAGCATGAGCTCAGTTAACTAACAATGCCAAGTGAGTTGAAAAGCAGAGCCCTTGAATATAAAGTGGAGGTGTCAGTCTTCCACTGTTAGGTCCGTTTTCCTTAAGGCACCAGTGAAACACTTTGATTTGGTGAGTGCAAATGGATTGTAACTGCTGATCAGTCTCATGCCTGCAACATAACAGGGAAGCCGTGGTTAATTATTGTGCAACTATGACTTTAATTTGAAACAACTTCCAACCATGGGAACAAGCTCCAGCAACATCATCTGCCTCCCAAAGGAACAGGCTTACAGCTGCAGTTCAGAGTAGAGTTGGTGATTCCCTCCCATGACAGCAGAAGGTAAGAGGCAGTGAGAAGCATCTGGGAGAATTCATGCTTGTTTTTAAGAAGGATCATTCTTCAGTGGACAGTACTGCCTGTGAGCACATGCTGGTTAGCAGAGGAACCACGAAAAACCAGAAACAGCTTGGAAGAGAAACAAAACAAAGAATGAAATTTCCCCCTACCTCCGTGCTCACCTCCTTGGCTTTCTACACTTACCACTCCCAAGATCCAGTGTAGCTCCTTAGCTAGATGGAGCTAGTCCCAAACACAGCTTTACAGTCTTTAGCCCAGCACCATATGCAGGAGATAATTCAAGTAAAAGTCATTATGTGGTATTTTCTTTGATCATTTTTGCCTGTAACATATGGAAGATACTTAAATGTTAAGCAAGTAAATGATGAAAACTGTAATTCTCAACAGTGAAATGTTTAGGTTAATAGTAAAATAACAGCCAGACTATAAATGTCGTTGAGAATGACAACAGTGGTTCAAAAGACTTAAAAACATCTGGACCAAGTCCCTTACATTCACAGAACCCTAGTTTCCCGATCTTTAATGACTGAGCAGAAGTGAGGACACCTAAGAGTTCCTGAAGAACAATACCATCAATTACTATACTGTGGAAAATACATATTTCTATATATGTCCATATAGCTTCCTTTCTATTCTAAACTCTGGAGTTGAACTAGAGGCTATAGTGTTTACATAGCCACATTGCAGAAGGCTTAGGGAATCTGTACAATGGTAGAAAAGAAGAGGGGGTTTTGACTTGCCAATCAACTGCTTATTCTTTCCAGGTAAAAGTTGCAAAATACTAATTATAGTCACTGGCCATGAGTTAATACCAACTGCAAGACAGTCTGGGTTCCTCACAGACGAAAAAGAGAGTTAATTTATTTTAATCCATGCACATACTGGTCATAGTAGCCTATTTTGTTGTTGACTGAAAGCTAAAATGCTTTCCTTGAGACTTAGTAGGGAATCATCAGTAGTTCACAGAAATAAAGTTGCTATCTAAATAATTCATTAACTTTGAAAGAAGTCTCCAGATGTAATTCTCCTTCTCTCTCTCTCTCTCTCTCTCTCTCTCTCTCTCTCTCTCTCTTTCTCTCTCTCTCTCTCACTCTTTCTGTCTCTGTCTCTGTCTCTCTCTCTCTCTCTAACACACACACACACACACACACACACACAAAAACACACACATATATACATGCATTAGAAGGCATTGATGAAGTCATATTTTTGTTTCTTAGAAGACTGAATTAAGCAAACAAAATCAGTTATACATGTTTAGAATTACTAATTTACCCTGTCAGGAAGTCACTTCTTCCTGGCAATTGATTCTACTTGTATAACTAGGGATTTCATTGTGATTCTTATACGTTTCATAAGCTTCCTGAGACCTGTAAGTTTCATTTTCTTCCTGAGTCTTCAGTGATCTCCTTATATGAAGTTGTCAACTCAGTAAAAGTTGCAATTTGACAGGAATTGATTGCGTAGTTTAAACAAATTTCAAAAGGAAAATTAAATTTAATGACACTGAGGACTTAAGAAAATAGTCAAAGGGGAAATTTGCAATAAAATATTTTTTAAATGAAGCATTATCCAGTTTTCCAACATGAATGCCACATGAAATCTGAGATAGGTAAGAATGCAAGAAGAACAGTGGATTAGATGTCTTTTTTGTTCTGTAAAGTAAGGGAATTAAATATCCCTTCCTAGCTGTGCCTTGTTCTTTTTAAATCAATCTCTTGAACAGCATAGAAATATTGGTCATATACTTTTAAAAATAAAAGAAATCATAGTGATGGATATGGAAGGATTGTTTAAATTCATATTTGTTATATTTATGAGTATTCAGTTGTGAAACTGCCAAGATATTAAAACTAAGGTCCTCTCCAAACACAAAATAATGAGTCTTAAAGGAGCCATGTACTAGATGACCTCTTGAGTACTAGGTCAAATATGCACTGTCCTTGTGTTCTCATCTGGGAGAGACTTTCCTAGGTCTGACTGCAGATGTATTGTTTTTCATTTGCTCCACGATATTTGGTTCTTAGTCAATTGCTTACTTGGGGATACTGTTGAGTTGGTCATTCTAGACATTTTCCATTGTCAGAAATGAATAGAACTTCAAGTTCTAGGATGGGCCATAAAAGCAAAAAATCAAAACAAATCTCTCTTATGCTCATGCAGTATACACATACGAATCATCGGAAGCTGAACCTACCTTCTTTCTGTTCCTGACTAGATTTTCACACTCCTCTAGCCATCACTCAGGTAGAAAACCAGGATCCTTCTACAAATGAGTTTGCGTATGTGGAGGTATTTAGAAACTAGAAACTGTTACACAATTTAGACTTAGACACAAATGCTCTTATCACAGGTCCTTCCATCATTTTTATGAAATCATTATTATGCCCCTTAATATGCAATATACTCTCTTTATAAATATTGCTATTGGAGTCTTGCTAAACTGAGCACAATTTTTGCACCAAAAATAATCATGTTCTCATGTTATCTCATCAATATGGAACTCTTCCTTTCTTCTTTGCTTATTTTAAAATATACATTGATGACTGCATGTATAAGACACTCTTGTATTCTTTGGAAGATGGAAGTGAAAAAGTGAAATAATGCATTTTTAGAAGGCATAGATATTTTCTTTATTTTCTCAAGAAAAAGGAAGGCCAGAAAGTTAGTACATAGTAGGCCTGTAGAAATGAAGACACGATAAATTAGTGAAGAGAAGCATGCTGTAACTCATGCACAGCCTTGGAACCATGAGTGCTGAGTGTTATATTTGTTTGAAGCAGGAATGCACTAACAGAAATCAAGAGAGCAGTAGGGAAAATGGCCTGATTTAGCTGTCTGGAAGAGTCTTCTGATTCAAGAAATCTTTTTCCAGACTTTATCAACATGAGCCCTGAATTTCAGCAGTTTAAAAAATGTTTCTTCTCAGAAACACACATATACAGATGCATCAACATGCACATGCCCACTACCTCTGTTACGTGGAACAAAACACATAGTACTGGCAGAATGTAAGTGGTGACTACACATATTTATTCTCAAAATAAACATTGCTTTGAGACTAGGAAATTCTCCATCTCTCTTATTCTATGTCCTTAAACTAAATGTTACTGTGCCTTAATACCAAACATGTTTGTAAACTGTGCTCTATCAAAGTCAGAAACAGACAACAATCTGAACAGCAGGCACAGTTAGGCAAAAAGATAAAAACCAGCAAGTGTGTGTGTGTGTGTGTGTGTGTGTGTGTGTGTGTGTGTGTGAATGCATTCCTGCCAATTGCTTGTTTTCAGAAAGCATATGTAAAATAGATTTCTGCACAGCAACACAGCATTGCAGACCAGTGTCCACTGTGTATCTCCTGATACGCATCGATTGACCATTTCATGTTTGTAGAAGCACACACCTGTGCAGCCTTTACTCTGGCTAAACTAGAGGACAGGGAATCATTTGCATTTTTAAATATTTCCTTGTATTTTAAAAAATATATCAGTTTATATGTAGGTCAGAAATCAAGATAATAATCTATATCCTGAGCTAAAGTCTAAGGGAATGCTATTTTTATAAATAAAGCCTTTAATGGACATAGCCACACCCATTTGTTTTCTATTTCCTGTATCTGTTTTTGACTCACAACAGTAGCCCTGCAACAACATGTATTTGTCCACTTCACCTTATGTTTCCCATAAATACTGAATGCTATTATACAGATGCATATACTCCTGAAACAATGAAGTTACAGTAAGGAAGTTTAACAGAACTGAGAAACACAGATTTTCTGATAAAAAAAAAAAATGGTGAAGAGGCTGAGAAAGAAGGGGACAGTAGGCAAAGACCATGAGAAGGATACAAATTAATTTGACATTTCCAAACACCTGTAATAATAAAAAATCCATTTCAGAGAGGAAAAAAGTAGAGAAACTTAACAACTTCAGTATGAGAGAAAATGAAATTATTAAATTATGTTTGAAAGTTAAAAATAGTAGATTCAATCCAACTACAAATGTTTATGATCCATTTCTAAATGAAGTGAAACTTAGGAGCTCGGAGGAATTGACTCAACAGTAAAGAAAGGTCCTGTGCTGTGTGGACTGTCCGCTCAGCATACAGTTTATGGACCAAGAGTGAAGTCAAATTTATGCTTCTGTGTTGCTTTTTTTAAAAAATATGTTTCACGTGCATCTAGTCGACCTCAGAAAAATCAAATGATTGAATATATCAATATGTCATTTCTTTGGGCTAATACATTTATGAGTGATGGCCCTGGATGAGTAATGTTGACAGGGACATTATAGGGTATAAACTATCTGGAAGCCAAGCAGGCCATGGAAACAGCAGGACGCCAGCACAGTGAGTCACTATGTGTACTGCAGTCCTAATACCAATGGGCTGCAGAGTCACAGGCTTGCAATGAAGGCAGATGAATTTTATGAACTCTGAGGATTATAGAGTTTTGGATCCCCTCTTTAAGAAAAAAAATTGTAGACAGTATTTTGCTATTAAAATTGTGTCTTTAATTTTTTTATGTGTTAAAACTTGTGAAGAGTCTATGGGAATTCGGATGGGATTACTGCAGATGAAGATTTGGAAATGGCAAATATTATTTTCAGAAATGACAGAAGGATGAATGATTGACAAAAAGTTGGGGGTATGGGGTCCAGTTTCAGGGTTTTCAGGTCAGGTGAATGTAAACATAATCTGTGAGTGCGAGGCAAAGGATCACTGGAGCGGGGAAGAAAAGTCGGAAGCCTTCTAAAAGCAGGTAAAAATGTCAGTGATCCTGAGAGGAAATCCTTCACTTTTTGTGTCTTGCATTTCATTCTTGGCCCTTTGAAGATATTCTTTCCTCTACCTTTTTATTTTGAATTCAGGTTAAGAAGCTAAGAAACAGAAGCCCAAGTATGTTGTTTTCCTCACCAAAAGAGAAGTGTCTTTGCTTGTTTTATGTTTTTTTTAATTCTTTTTCTGTTTCATAGGGTTGTCCAAATGTCAAACTTTTCAGGAAAACAGAAGCTTATTAAATCCACCACACAATTGGATTCTGTGGAACATGTACAGATCTCCAAGCACAACACAACAGTCCTCAAGTAATTCATCTGCATTGTTCCAAGAGTCTTCTACCATTCTGGTACTACATTCCCTAGGGGTAGGTTCTTGACCTTGTAGTTCAAGCTGAGCCCCAGTCATTACAATATATATGCCTAATGAAGTAACCAAGTCAGTAAATATAACAGTTTTATTCATAGTTCATCACTGAGAATCTAGCCCCACTGTCCGTTCTCCAGCTGCAATCAAAGTGTTTGATGCAACGAGTGGACATGTGTCCTTTTAAAGCCAATTTTCTAGCCATAGGTTCATTTCTAAATGAACGAGGGAGACTTGGATACAATTCATGGTCTCTGTCTGGCCTCTTCATGAATATTCCTCTGGTTAATACATTTTTGTGACATTTTGCATGTCCTTGAGGGAAGACACCTTGAACTCAGAAAGATTGGCTTATGGACGCCTCTATCCTTACAAATTTGGCCAACACCTGATGTCATATTTATTCATCAGTATCTTTTCTATCCTAGCATCTTGTTAGTCTATAAACATTTACAGTTGAATAAATGTATGAGTAGATAAATAATTGATGAGCTCTATTTATTGTAGCTGACGTTCAATAGGTGTTTACCCATTTCTACATTTTTGTTTGATTTTTCCCCCTTTTATCAACATGCCTGTCATGTTAACTTCTTTTGCAAGAAACCATCTTAAAACACACATGAATGCATAGGCAAAGCAGTATTCAGTAAGATTGTTAACAGAATTCAGTAATAACTAGCACCATATTAGTTTAAATAAAATACAAAGTTTGCGTTATATGTAACTATTTCATTCAATGGCACAATTTATGGAAAACACAACCATAGGACAATTTAAGCACAAAAAACTCACAAATTATTGACATATGAATTGACTAGTCACTGAAATTATTCATTTTTATTAAGGATTTATTGAATGTGGATCAAGTTTCAGGTATGTAGCAAACATAAAATATGTATGTGTATAATATATGTGTATGTGCATATGTGTATGCGCAGGCATATGTGTACACATACATACAACACACACATGCAAACATATATATACACACATATATATTATCATTATATTATCATGGAATGATTTGTTATCATTTAAGGGAAGTAGTATACCATAACTCAAATCTTGAAGTGATCTGTCACTAACTAGAAATTGATGGGTCTCAGATGAGTTTTCCTTGATAAGGAGCCCTATCTTTTGCAATTAACAATAAATTAGCACTGCCAGGGTTTACCAGAGGTATTATGGCTTTTGAAGCAGCTGCAAAACCTTCCCGTTGACAATCGACAGGTTTTCAAATGCATCACAGACCAAAACAATACAAATAAATGGAAGAAAACAATATAATCTTTCTGACATTTCCATGAAAATTGAATGTTCTTCTTCTACAAACAGAGAAGAGCAGTTTCATTATGGAATGCCAAGGATCACATATCCATAAAATACCAAGAGATTCTGCACGTCATTCAATCACACAGCTGACAGTCTTCAAGGAGAACAGCTTTCAGAGAGATAGGATATTTTAATGAGCTAATTAGGCAGCTCCTGAAGGTGAATCTTTGGCATTACTTATAGAATTACTATGAAATCTACATATCCCTGCTGTTATTTTAGAATAAATCATGTTACCTAATGGCTCTTGCTCTAATATTTACTTTAAATATGGAAATTTCATTAGTGTCATTTTTACCTAGATAGCAAGATATTTATTTTTATTCAGCAGTGATTTTTAACTCTTTCGACTCTGAAGTAATTTCTCCTATATATTTGAATAGCTATACAATCTCTATACAAATATTCCGGCCTGTAGATGATTTGTGAAAATACATCACATAAAAGTAGCAATAAAATGAGTCCTAATAGTAGGGACACCTAAGTTTCCTAGGTGTGTATGGTGTATGTATGTGTGTGTATGTGTGTGGTGTATGGGTGTGACTGTGTGTGTGTGTGTGTGTGTGTGTGTGTGTGTGCACTTTCTGTGCATGATGTGTATAGGAAACAAGAGTTTGATTTTGGTGTGTCTTTTTTAAACACACACACACACATATAAAACAAAAGATATATTTTATTAAGTATGTGTATGTGATCTGTTGTGCATGTGCACATGATTGTAGATGCCCTCTGATGTCAGAATATTGCATCAGGTTCCCCAAAGCTGCGATTATAGGCAGAGCTGGAAACTGAACTGAGGCCTGAAAGAACGTACATGCTAATTGCTGAGCCATCTTTCCATCCTTACCCTTAAATTTTGAGGAAAGTTCTAGCAGTGAATGTGGAGCTAGCTGTTTCTACTACCCTGGCTGGTCATGGAGGCCTTGTGAATGAATCTACCTGTTTCTGCCCACTACTCTGGAGCTAAAGGCAGACATTGCCATGCCTGGCTTTTTGCTTAGGCGCTGTGGCTCTGAACTCAAGTTTGTGTGCTTGTGAAACCAGTCCTATATTTACTGAGCTATCGCCCCATTTACAAATATTTTCTGTGCTCCTAAGGGCTTGGAATATAGGAAACTACTGCACTCATTATTTTGCAGCTTCCTATTCAAGTCACAAGAATAAAAGGCTAACTGAAATCATCAGTACACATTTAGCCATTGTCCTATATGACATAATCTTTGATCAGCTGGGATATATTTAAATTGAATCTAGAGAGCAGGAGTAAACGAATATAAATATAAAGGCAAATACAGTTGAGTAACTATAGAGGACCACTTCATACAGAGTTGTTCTGTATTCACTCCCTCTCTGTCTCTCTGTCTCTCTGTCTCTCTGTCTCTTTCTCTCTCTGTGTCTCTCTGTCTGTCTGTCTCTGTCTCTCTCTCTCTCTCTGTGTGTGTGTGTGTGTGTGTGTGTGTGTGTGTGTTTTTCTGTCTCTGTCTCTCTGTCTCTCTCTCTGTCTATGTCTGTGTGTGTGAGGTATGTGCATCTCTTTTCTCTCTCTTCCTCTGTCTGTCTCTTTCTCTCTCTCCCACTCTGTGTGTATGTTCATGTTTGTGTATAGGTGTGGGTGTGTGGATGTGGGTGTAAAACTATATGTTCTATGTGTTCTATTTATTTAAGCTACAGACTTGTGACTCAATATCTTTAAGTGAGCATATTCATCTCATTCACTTTACATTTTCCAACAGAATAATTAGTATTTTTCTTCCAACCCATGTTGCCATTTGTCCTTTCTATGTTATATGTAGCCACTTATACAAAACAAATTCCTCCATCTAATCATGTCTTAAGAATGTTTTAAGAAGAAGCTCTTACAACTTCCTTCCAGCCATGCCACCCCTTCATAAAGCATTAATCATACATATGCATATGCTATTAGGATACACTTAACCAACAATATGTGCCTCCTCTTACAGAATAATGAGCTTCTAAAGACCTGGCAATGTGAGTGATACCCATAGAAAGCAGAACATGTAAAAATGTGTGTGTGTACAAATGTGTGTGTGTGTGTGTTCGTGTATATATTCATATGCATGCCTTCCTGTCTATCTTTGCTTTCACCTGTATTTCTATCTAAGAAGGATTTATTTCAAAAGATTGGCTTATATAAATCTGAAGGCCTATTAAAAAAACTGATACACAAGGCCAGCAGGCCAAACATCTGCTGTAGATACAAGAAGAGCCAATGGTGCAGACGAAGTCTGAAGGCCGTCTGCTGGAGTATTCTCTTTTCCACGAGAAAGGTCAGCCTTTTGTTCTATTCTGGTTTTGAGTGATTAGAAGAGCCCACCCACATTATGGAAAGCAATCTGCTGTACTCAAAATAAAGTGATTTAAATGTATATTGCATCCAAATTATCCCCATGAAAACATCTAGAAAAATGACACATAATTACAATGATACATGAACCAAATATGAGCTCTATGGACCACCCAAGTTGACACACAAAATTAACCATTACAGTCATTATATTGTATCTTTGATTTTTAGTAAAACGCTTGGCTAAGCAGTTACTTAATACATGATAATTCAAAAAGCAAATCGAAGCAGTTAGGCCCTACTGAAGAAAAATCTTTCTGTCTCAGTATCTACCAAAAAATGACCTTGAGTTGAAAGTTAGACAAGGAACCTAGGGCATATATAAGGTGCTCAGTTATAAATGTTCAAGCAATAAAGACTTGAATAATAATAACCACAGTGTTATTCAGATATGTAAAAGGGGACTGTTAAGCCCTATAGCAAAGCTATTTTCAGTGAAAGCATACCTGCTGTGTACACATACAGTGTAGTGGCAGAATTATTCTATGATAGGAGTAGTGACGTGTGAAACTGTTGTGGAACAAACCAATAAGGATACTTTCAGTAACCTAGGTCGTATAATCTACATTCAATACAACAGTTTTATCATGTCCATCATATACGTGCTCTGCCCTTCAATGTTGCTAGGTAACAGTGTACTATACATCTAAATATTTCCACCCTCTGGACATTACCATAAGTAAAAATTCTATTTGTGTTTCTTTTTAAGGTCCCCACAGCTAAAATTTTGAATTATTACATTGCCAAAAATAACACTGTTAAGAGAGCTCTGGGCTATGCTTTCAAGCATAAAGAATCTGACATATGAAATGCTTTCTAACATAAATTATTAAAATATATTTTTATTTATTCTTTGACATTTTCATGCATATGTACAAAACATCTTCATAGTTGTTTTAAATATATTTTGCAAACAACTCATCTTGACCCTCCAGTATGTCCACCACTTTCAACATCATGTCTTTTCTCTCTCTCTCTCTCTCTCTCTCTCTCTCTCTCTCTCTCTCTCTCTCTCTCTCTCTCTCTCTCTCCCTCTCTCTCCCACCACCTCCTCCTCTTTCTTCATATCCCTCTCTCTTTTCTTTCTTTCTTTCTTTTTCTTCCTCCCTTAATTCCATTCCTCCCTTTCTTTTCTTCCTCTTTTTACCAGGCACTTAATCCAATTAGTACTGCCTGCATGGGCAATAGCCAGGAGCTATATCCTGAAGAAAGTTACTCCTGTTTTTCCCAGCTGCCACCAGTTAGGCAATAATTTCATACTTGAGGGTGAAACCTCATGAAGGCATACTCCACCCATCCTGGAATTATTTCCTGGATTAATCTTTAGCAAGGTTTGCGTAGGTAACCAGCTGCTGTGAGATTATGGATGCAACAGCCATGCCATGTCATAAATACAACATTTAACAGCATTCACGCCCATCTTTAAAGTTTTAAATTTTTTACACCCCATCTTCTGTGGTGTTCTTTGAGCCTTTCAGTTGCTATTAATTTCCCATTTGGGGTTGAGCATTCACAATCACCTTTTCCTCTTAGCAAGTTTTATCAGATATGCCTTTCCATTGACTGTTACCCACTGCAAACAAACATTTCTTCCAAAGTTGAAAACAAAACTAATCTATGAGTATAAACAAAATTATTTAAAAGACAATTTGACAATATATCCACTTAATAAATCAACTGTTGTAGGTTCCCCCACTATGGTTCATATCTTTCCCAGCCATATAATTTTAATAAGATTTATAATACCAGGTATGAATGCCCTACTGTACAACAGGTCTCAAATCCAAATACACTCTAAAAACAGTTGATAACATCTATAACAGTCATGCCATTAATACATTTGTGGGTACATCTTATCTGTCAAGTCAGTAGTATTGCATGCAGAGGCCACCTTTAGGTAGGTCCATTGAGGAAGCTTTCAAGACATTTCAGTTTTTATTTCTATATATTCTGTAATTGATTTTTTGTGTCTTCATTGATGGAATCTGACTATCTTGTGAAGGTGGACATCTATAAGCAGTGACAGTAGTCTTTGCAGGTTTGGGGACCTCTAGGGTCTCTCTGAACAATAATGTAGAGAGATATCCCACATGCATCACAGATATTCATTTAATGACTCATATCTACAGTGAGAAGTTTCTAACAATTATTTCTGAAAATTACAAAAAATCAAATGGAAACCATAAATGTAAACCCACATACCATTGACAAAAAGTTTTAATGAACCACTAATTCTTAGCTAATAAAAGAAATACATATCCATTCAGTTTTTAATTTTAAAAAAATCAATTCATGTGGAACTGGAGCTATTTCAAGAAATTCATTTCTTGTCCTTCTAGATTTTCAGTTATGTATAACTCATGTTTCAACTTTCGCCTGATAAAGCACTTTATATTTTATTTTAATCCGATTTTAATATTTTAATATACTTCTTAATAAAATATATACTTATATTTCTAAGTATATATAAGATATGTACTTATATAAAATAAAGTATATATAAGTATATATAAAATATATACTTAATTAAAATATATTTCTTTTTTTTAAATATTTTTTTATTAATTTATTCTTGTTACATCTCAATGTTTATCCCATCCCTTGTATCCTCCCATTACTCCCCCCCCCATTTTCCCATTATTCCCCTCCCCTATGACTGTTCCTGAGGGGGATTACGTCCCCCTATATATTCTCATAGGGTATCAAGTCTCTTCTTGGCTACTTACTGTCCTTCCTCTGAGTGCCACCAGGTCTCCCCCTCCAGGGGACATGGTCAAATGTGAGGCACCAGAGTACATGAGAAAGTCATATCACACTCTCCACTCAACTGTGGAGAATATTCTGACCATTGGCTAGATCTGGGAAGGGGTTTAAAGTTTACCTCCTGTATTGTCCTTGGCTGGTGCCTTAGTTTGAGCGGGACCCCTGGGCCCAAATCTGCCTATCATATTGTTCAACTTGTAGATTTCTAGGACCCTCTGCATCCTTTTATTTTGCTATTCTCCCATGCTTCTCTCATTTAGAGTCCCAATAGGATGCCCTCCCCGCTTCTGTAAGGCAGGAGACACTATCAAGAGAACAAAGTGACAGCCTACAGGCTGGGAAAAAATCTTCACCAACCCTACATCTGACAAAGGTCTAATATCCAAAATATATAAGGAACTCAAGAAATTAAACACCACCAAACCGAATAACCCAATTGAGAAATGGGGCTTGGAACTAAACAGAGAATTCTCAACAGAGGAGTATCAAATGGCTGAGAAACACTTAAAGAAATGCTCAACCTCCTTAGTCATCAGGGAAATGCAAATCAAAACAACTCTGAGATTCCATCTTACACCCATCAGAATGGCTAAGATCAAAAACTCAAGCGACACCACATGCTGGCGAGGATGTGGGGAGAGAGGAACACTCCTTCATTGCTGGTGGGAATGCAAACTAGTACAGCCACTTTGGAAATCTATCTGGTGCTATCTCAGAAAAATGGGTATAGGGCTTCCTCAAGACCCAGCTATTCCACTCCTTGGAATATACCCAGAAGATGCTCCAGCACACAACAAGAAAATTTGCTCAACCATGTTCATAGCAGCCTTATTCATAATAGCCAGAACATGGAAACAGCCTAAGTGTCCCTCAGTAGAAGAGTGGATAAAGAAACTGTGGTACATATACACTATGGAATACTACTCAGCTGTTAAAAACAAGGAATTCCCGAAATTTGTGGATAAATGGATTGAGCTAGAAATGATCATAATGAGTGAGTTAACCCAGAAGCAGAAAGACTTAAATGGTATATACTCACTTATATCTGCATACTAGCCCAAGGGGCATGTCCCACGAAAGCCTTCACTTACCAGGAAACTGGGACAGAGGAGAAGGCATCCTATTGGGACTCTAAATGAGAGATGCATGGGAGAACAGCAAAATAAAAGGATCCAGAGGGTCCTAGAAATCTACAAGTAGAACAATATGATAAAATATATTTTCTTAATAAAATTCCAAAGACAAAAATTCTATGCTTATAATATGTAACATAAATATACAAAATTGGTTTATATCGTTTTGTTTGTTTTTTGAGACAGCCTTGGCTGTCATGGACTCCTTTTGTAAACCAAACTGGCCTTCAACTCGCAGTGATCCATCTGTCTTTGCCTTCCTTCCTGAGTTCTGGTATTGAAGGCATGTGCCACTATTTGCAACTTGTTTTTATATGTTGAATTTTCTTTACCGTTTGAATATTAATGCTTTACTGGTAGCTATTTTTATCACTACTTTAGACGTATGTATGTGTACATGGTCATATATGTGTTCATACATGTACCTCAGTGTAGAGGTGAGGAGACTACTGAGTAACATTACGAATGCTGTTTTCTTGTTTAAGACACCGTCAACCATTTCTTGGAGCTTCCATTGGGCTATACTGGCTATTGATTGAGATCCTATTGTCTCTGTTTTGGCCCTGGTGTTTCAAGCACTGTATTTAGCATTTGTATACAGTTTTGGGGGAACAAACTGAGGTCCTTCAGCTTTATTCACTGAGATGTCTTCTTACCCTTAATCTCATTATTTGAGGGGGTCATTTATGAGATAAGAACTTGTTAAACCTGGGCTAAAGAAAGTTAATAAAAGCAACAATATTCCAAAATAAAGTTTTATTTTCTACATACTCTGTTTCCATGGCTTGAATTATTATAAATCTCTCCCTTTAATTGCTAATATCAATGGCTTCACTGGTATGTCCAAAATACTTTATGTATATTTTTTAGACATATACATGTGTGTAGGGGGGAGGCAAGAGGTTGCATTTTCATAGCCCTTTTATCATTCTCTACTCTATTTTTCGAGACAAGCTTTCTCAGTGAACTGGGGGATCACTGTTTCAGCAAGGCTAGCTGGCTACTGAAACCCAGAGACCCACCCATTTTTCCCTGCCCCAGGGCTTGTGTCAAGGCATGCATTACCACATATGGCCCAAGCTTAGTTCTCATCCTTGCTGAGCTGGCTCTTTATCCACTAGCCATCTTCTTAGTCTCTAAGAAATAGAAATCAGTTTTTGTATTTTATTTTATCTTATTTTAGAATCAGAGACTAAACCCATGGCCTTGTGTATACTAGACAAGCACTCTACCACAGAACTATATCCACAACCCCTTTACTTATTTTCTCATCATCCAAATGATGAGTATGAAAGTGACTATCGGAAAGTATCTATACTTCTCTCTCTCTGTCTCTCTCTCTGTCTCTCTCTCTGTCTCTCTCTCTCTCTCTCTCTCTCTCTCTCTCTCTCTCTCTCTCTCACACACACACACACACACACACATATATATACACCATAAGTAGAAGAAATCTCTCTTGATAAATATGGAGAAGTGAGACAATCCTTAGTCTTTCAGAAGGCTCACTGCAATTACATTAGATGGCTCTGACTACTAGAAATTTGCTTTTAATAAGAACCTTCTATTAATCTCATTTGCATTTTAAATTTGCCTGTGATGGCTATTTCTAGAGAGTTTTAAGAACCTGCACCTGTAAGGGAAGATGAGTAATTTCCTCATCTAGGGAGAATGAAATTCTTTGAGTTTCTTCTTTTTTTTAAAGATTTTTATTTTATTTTTTAAAGACACTGAAAGATCAATTCTCAACTTCATATGGAAAAACAAACAAACAAACAAACAAAAACAGAATAGCTACAACAATACTATACAATAAAAAGTCAGATCTTCTGGAGGAATCTCCATACCTGATCTCAAGCTGTACTATAGAGCAACAATAATTAAAGCAGGATGGTATCGGCACAGCAATAGGCTGGTTCATCAGTGGAATCGAATTGAAGACCCAGAAATGAATGCACACACATATGCTCACTTGATTTTTTTTTACAAAGAAGCCAAATCTACTCAAGGGAAAAAGGATAGCGTCTTGAACACCCACTGCTGCTCTAACTGGATGTCTACATATATAAAAATGCAATTAGACCCATATTTGTCACCATGCACAAAACTCAAATCCAAGTGGATTAAAGACCTCAACATAAAACCAGGGACACCAAATTGGTTAGAAGAAAAAGTAGGGAAAATCCTGGAACACGTTGGCACAGGAGACAATTTCCTTAACAGAACACCAACAACCCCGGCCTTAAGGTCAATGATTATAAATGGGACCTCATGAGGCTGAGAAGCTCCTCTGTAAGGCAGAAGACACTGTCAAAGAACAAAGCGACAGCCTACAGAATGGGAAAGGATCTTCACCAACCCTACATCTGACAAAGTTCTAATACCCAAACTATATAAAGAACTCAAGAAGTTATCACCACCAAACCCAACTGAGAAATGAGGCTCAGAACTAAACGGAAAATTCTCAACAGAGAAATATCGAATGGCTAAGAAACACTTAAAGAAATGCACAACATCTTTAGTCATTAGAGAAATGCAAATCAAAACAACTCTGACATTCCATCTTACACTCATCAGAATGGCTAAGATTAAAAATTCAAGTGAGACCACATGCTAGTAAGGATATAGAGAAAACTGGGAACAGGGCTTCCTCAAGACCCAGCTATTCCACTTCTTGGAATATACCCAGAAAATGCTCAACCACGTTCATGGCAGCCTTATTCATAATATCTAGAAACTGGAAACAGCCCAAATGCCCCTCGGTTGTAGAATGGATAAAGAAACTGTGGTACATTTACAGTATGTAATACTACTCAGCTATTAAAAACAAGGAAATTCCAAAATTTGTGGACAAATGGATGGAATTAGAAATGATCATACTGAGTGAGTTAACCCAGAAGCAGAAAGACACATGCTATATATCCACTAATAATTGGGCACTAGCCCAAAAGGCATGACCCTTGAAAATCTTCACTTACTAGGGGATTGGGATGGATGTGAGAACATCCTACTGGGACTCTAGGTAAAATATATATATATAATATATATATATATATATATAAAAGAGATGTGGAAATAGAAAGATACAGAGGGTCCTAGAAACCTACAAGAAGAACATTGTGACAGGTAGATCGGGGCCGAGGAGGGTCTGCTCAAACTATGGCACTAACCAAGGACAATACAAGTAGTAAACATCAAACCCCTACTCCGGTCTAGCCAATTGACAGAACATTCTCCATAGGTATGAGGAGAGGAGGGACTGACTCTGAAATGAACTCTGGTGCCCTAAATTTGACCACTCATCCTTGGTGGGGAGGCCTGGTGACACTCAAAGAAAGAATTAGCCAGCCTCCCAAGATGAGACCTGATACCCTATGATCATTGTGAGGAAGGAGGCCCCCCTTGGTCATAGACATGGGGAAGGAAAATATGGTGAAAGGAGGAGGGAGGGAGGGGATGGGAGGACACAAGTGATGGCATAACAATCGAGATGTAGTCTGAATAAATTAATAAAAATGGCAAAAATATTTTTATTTTATTTTTTATTTATTCTCTTTACATCCTGATCATAGGCCTTCCCTCCACTCCTTCCCATCTCATGCTCCCTCCCTCTTCTCCTTATCCCTCCTCTCCTACTCCTCAGATAAGGAGTGCCACCCTCCCACCAACCCACAGCTGCGTTGTCAAGTCACATCACGACTGGACTGAGCACATCATCTTCCCCTAAGGTCTGGCAAGGCAGCCCTGCCAGAGGGAAGCGATTGAAAAGCAGGCAACAGAGCCTGTGTCAGAGAGAGGCCCTGCTTCTTTTTCTAGATATCCATCAGCTATATATGTGTAATGTGCTTAGGTCTAGTTCATGCATGCTCCTTGGTTGGTGTGTCAGTCTCTGCAAGTTCCCTGGGCCCAGGTTAGTGGGCTCTCTTGGTCTTCTTGTGGAGCTTCTGTCTCCTTTGGCTCCTTTTGTTCTTCCCCTCTGCACTTCCACAAAACTCCTTGTGCTCCATCCAATATTTGACTGTGAATCTCAGCATCTGTTTCAATCCTCTGCTGGGTGAAGCCTCTCAGAGGACAGCTGTGCTTAGCTCCCTCTGCAAGCATAGCAGAGTATCTTAAACAGTGTCAGGGGTTGTCTCTCTCCCATGGGGTGAGTCTTACATTGGTCCAGGCATTAGATGCCCATTCCTTCAAAATCTGCTCTATTTTTATCCCTGCACATCTTGTAGCCAGGGTAAATTTTGAGTTAGAGTTTTTGTGGGAGGGTTGGTCTTCCCCTCCCTCCACTAGGAGTTGTGTCTAGTTAGAGGGCATCTTCTTCAGTCTCCATGACTCTTGGTACTAGAAGTCTCAGTAAGAGTAACCACCATATCTTCCCAGGAACCTGGGACAGGAACCCTGTCAGAGGTCTCCAGCTTGTCTCAGAGACTTCCCTGCATATGGTTTCTCTTCTCTGTCCAAGCCCTCTGTCCTCCCACTCACTCTCCCCACACCTGGTCACTGCCCTCATTTCTCCCCATGCTCACTCTCCTAACGCTGTTAGCTCTCTGTGATGACTGAAGCAAAGAAATGCAGAAGGTCCAATCCAGTTAAATTCTGATAATGAGTTGGATCCTAGAAATTCAATTCAACTTTTGAAGAGAAGGATTACTGAGGGCTAGAGTTGGCTGTGCCTTCAAACAAAGAGAGTGCTCTTGCTGAGGACCCAGTTTTAATTCACAGCATCCTTCAGGAAATTCACAATTCCCTGTAACTTTTGCTTCACAGGACCAGATAACTCCTTCTGGCCTTTTTAGACACTAGCATAAATGTGGCATCCATAAACAAGTACAAAAATAATATAAAATATTTTTAAAAACTAAAATTGGTTAATTGAATCAAGAATGCTGTTCATAAGTAATGAAGAACTGAGGGAAAACTGGGAGGAGATCAGTAGCCATCAAAGGATGCCTGGTAAAACTTCTTCCAATACAGTTGCTTGATGTTCTTGGGTACTAAACAAGTGTAAGAAGATTGTGGGTTTGTTGAGATGATTTAGAATCAGGACAAGTCACTATCTCCACAGTTCTCCATGCCTAGTATGGCAGTTTCAAGTACACTAAGTTTAAAAGTTGCTTTGTGGTAATATGTCCTACTTTTTAAATTTAACTTCTCTGAGAGTAGCATGAAGTTTTGCCACCTCAAGTGACAAAGATATGATGGTACTAAAAATATAGCCCAATTTATATTTGTGGAATTTTTGTGACTTATTATTTGACTAATGCTTAGCCAAAAATCAATAACTTCCTCAAGTATATATCGCTTCCGTTAATGGTCAGATGTAAAATGTACAATTTTAGACTAAATGTAATACTGCTGTATTTGACCCAATATTAAAATTATGGAGATGATTTCAGATGCTAATGCTCTTATCCAACATACTGTATCTTTAGCTTTATGTCACCTACAATTTTGATAAGTGTCCGTGTTAAGTGGCAGAAAGTTCATAGCATAATTGCAGTCATTTCATTCAACATAGGATTTCCTGAAGCACTATTGCCCATTTGTTACCTGGAGTTTGTCAAGAGTGATGTTTTTGATGGATGTACTGCTGTGTACCTGTAATCTCAGCACCTGGGAGTGTGAGGAATGAGACTTCTACAAGCTCTACCAGCTCCAGACCAGTCCAGGCTACAAGCAGAGACTTTCGGTGAAAACATTACAGACGTGCTCTGTAGATAGTTCTATACCTGCACTCAGGACATAATTATTTCTAAAACAAATATCAAAGCAAACATTTATGTACCCTAATTATTTACAATGAATAACCAAATTCAGCATATATATGTAGAAAAAGCACAAGAAATATAGAAATATAGACACATATATTCACAAACACACACACATACCACAGAAACACAAAAATCAGAATTCACTATATATGTATATATATAGTAACATTTACATTTTTAAAGCCTCACAAATCAATATGATACAAAGAACCTCAAAAAATGTCACTGAGTTGATTTTGTGTTATCCATCTACTGTTGGACATGGGTTCTACTCTTAAAAGTGGTTTGTCTACACAGTGAGACTCTGATAGAGAAAACTAATTATTCATTTGCAATGTTGGGAATATGGGCTTGTGTCCACTTCCCTTCTCAGTGATAGGATTCCCATATGGCCCGGATCTATGCAGGTCCCATGCACACTGCTATAATCTGTGAGTTCATATGCATGTCAGTCCTATTGTGGTTAGAAGACCTTGATTCCTTGGGGTCCTCCTTCCCCTCTGCTTTGTACACTTTTTCTACCTCCTCTTCTAAAGCACTCCTGGAGCCCTGGGGAAAGGATTTTAATGGAGACTCCCATGTACGTCTAAGTGTTTCAAGGTCTCTCATTTTCTGTACATTTTCCAGCTGTGAATCTATATATTTGTTCCCATCATAAGCAAGTTGGGGAGGGAAAGTGGGAATTGGAAGGTAATAATGAGGGAATTATAATTAAGACATAATGTGAATAAATTATAATTTTAAAAGTCTCCAAAAAAGTTGGGGTGGGGCAAGTTGAGATTAAAGGAGGTAAGCTACTCTTTCAGGAAGCCCATGTACCCAGTTCAGTATTCTTTTTACCAAATGTACTAAGTAAGTACAGATTATGACGCTGGGGGGAGATTTGAGATTTTTTTTCTAATAAAGGTCCATTCTGGACGAAGCAGATGCTCTCCTCATCTTTGTGCAGCTCCACACCATTACACCACTGTGTATCAACCATGTCTGCAGTTTGCCCACTTGCTAAAGGCTGTTCAGATCCAGACCTAAGGCCTTCAGGTCCACAACCTTGAGAAAAAACAAACCAAACTAAATGGTTCCTGGAAGAACTGCAAACAAGATGAGGCTGTGTACCTGCTCCCTTTGAGATTGCCGTACACCTAATACATTGACTGACACATTGTAGCACTGAATAAATATTAGTTGAAAGTATGAATTAGGTATAATTCAATTGAGAACACGTTTACTATTTGCACACTTAGTGAAAAGGCAGCACATGTACAGCAACCTGTGCCATGATTCTGCATGATACCAAGACAAAAATTATTCAAATTCTACCTCTAAAGAGTAGCCATTTAAATTTTTTTCATACCAAGTGGATAAAAATATAAGTGACCCAATATCCAGAAATAACATATTTGCAGAAGTTCTCACGGTTTGATTTGATATTTTATATTTTCCAAATAAATGTTGAAGAAGTTGAAGAGACTTATTTATATGGGTTACATCTGTCAACACAATTTCTATAGACATAAAAAGAAACACTTGATGTAGCCACTCATTCGTTCATCTTTGGAAAATGATATGAGGTTCACCATATATTACTATAATTTCTTGTAGAAAACACAAACATCTCCTGGGGAAAACATAATGACTATGGTGATTGTTTTACATGATGTCTGGACTCTCCAACACATATACTAGCAGAAGGCAGCTGAATAACTATGCCTGCCTCTGTATTTAAACATTGGAAATATGCCGTTTAGGTTTAGATAAAAGAAAAATGAGCTGGCTTTATACAGACAGTTTAAAAATGGAGGGTTGTTTCACTAGTCATCTTATGTAGCAACTGGTATCATTGCTTGACACTAGATTCAAACTTAAGTGATAATGCCTTAACTATTAACTGCAAGGGGAGGGGGAGCTAGAAAAAATGGGAGCGGAAGCTGCCTGCATTTCATTATACTCCCCTCCAGTGGGGTTCTGTGCATGTTGAATGGGTGTTTTATTTGTGTGTGCTTGTGAAAAGGGGTTTGAAAATCCTTGGTGTTCTGAGTTACCAAGATTTTCTAAAGGTTGCTATGTTTCATATACTAACAAAAAAAATGACATTTTAAATGTCACTCCCACTAGAATATTCTTTATATATTGCAGAGCTGTCAAGTTTTCAGTGGCAGATATAAGTTCCCCAAAATTCAAAGGTTTTTTTTTTCAGTCGTAATCTCCTCTGTGGGATAAATCCTAGTTTATTTTCTTTGACATGACCAGCCTCTTCCACTCACTGTTATGATGTCTGTGTATGCACTCACACAGTGGTGTGCCTGTGCTTGGGAGTCAGAGCTCAGCACTGGCTACTGTTCCTAAGGATGCCATCAAATTTACCATTTGCTGTTCTTTTAGGGTATTCTATTTTATGTATCTGAGTGTTTGTTTGCATGGACATTTGCATCATATGTGTCCAGTGCCCATGAAAGAAGACAGCACGGGATCCCCTGGAACTGAAGTTACAGATGCTGGTGAAGCTGCCATGTGGGTGCTGGAAATTCAACCTAGATGACTGAAAGAGGAATAAGTGCTCTTAATCACTGAACCATCTCTCCAGACCCTCAGGTGTTTTGAGACAGGCTCTCTGACGTTCACTTGGAATTTGGCAATTCTGCTGGGCTGGCTGACCAGAAGGGAACCAGGCTATGCCTTTCAGTGCTGAACTGTGCACCTGTGCACCACCACACCTGCCTTTTAAATGTGGGCTATGAGGTTCGAACTCTGATCCTTGTGGATGCATGGTGAGCGCTTTACTAACTGTGCCAATTTTCCTACTGCATTTACTTTGATAAAATAACTTCTAATCACTCCAGTGTAAAAATCCATTTTTTTTTTGTCAACAGTTCTTCCAAATTAAAACTGAAGTTTGAGAAAATAATATAGCCAGCGTAGATAATAATTCTAAAAACTGTACAAGCTTTCCTCACGACAGTAATCATCATACATTTGCGTAAAGGAGAAATGTTTAAGATGCTCACCCAACTCGTTACAGTATACACACACACATACAGACGTGTGTGTACATGCAAGTGCACTGATGTTTAATGTGCAATGAAAATAATTTAGTAGACTTTTTTCTATAAATGGGTAGCAGTATACAGTGTGACACTGTGAGAAGTATACAATAACCATATCCACAGCTTAAAGCCAATGCTTTGATTTGTGCTAAACTATAAGATGTCTTACTCTCTTTCTCTTATAGTTAAAAAAATATTCACTTCTATTTAGCCATTTTGACATGACTCAAGATTAAATATTTCAACATCAACTTCGATTGGTGCCAAGAAAAAAACACTGAGTAAATTATCTCCCAAATGTCACTGAGATGTGAGGCCTGCATTGGTGTGTGATATAAACCTGTGCTGTGGTGGTTTACATACGATCTCCTCCCCATAGGCTCATGTGCATGGCCACTTGACCCAGCCCCACAAGCAGGTGATGCTGTTTCGGGATGTTGTACAACTTTTAGTAGCTTTCCTGAGGGAAGTGAGTCACTCTCTGCAGGACTTGACATTTTGAAGCCCGGCTTTCTGTGACCACTGCCAGCTTTCTGATCTCCCAGCTAGGCACAAGAAGCCCAGTTACCCTACTGTCACACCCGACAGCCTGTCCTGCTTTCAAACCTTTCCTGCTGTGATAGTCTGTACCTGCAAACCACGACACAAAACAAACCCTGTGTGTCGTTACATATCTAGTGAATGCAGTTCACTTGCCAGTTTCTGGCCCACTCTGCCACATTGGATAAGTTCTCCTGCACAGCCAGCCTTCGGTGCCTTTGGTTTCATGTACACTCACAACTTAGTTCTGAGTGGTGAGTTTCATTTTTCTGATAGTGGAATTATTCCACTGTGTTCTATCCTGAGTGGTAGAGTTTATGCAATATATTGATACTACGAAGACTAACTCTTAGGGATTCTGGTTGTGATCTATTCCCAAGTGCACCCTCGAGTGATATTGTATGGTTTATCTTGTCCTTTCTCCTGACATGTGCATATCTGTGACCAAGAAAGTGTTACCGAGCTCTAGTGTAAGGATACATGAGTTTGACCATTCCCAGACCTGTCCATCATGAAGTGATGGATTAGAGACGACAACAGAAGCCAAATAAATTTGGCCAATGTAATAACTTTGGGCTTAATTTCATTAAGATAAGTGCACTAAAACTGGCACCTTCCATATTCTGATTGTGAATGCAAATTCGGCAACCACTGTCAAATGTAATTTTATAGTTTCTCAAATGATTAGAAATAGAATGGCTGTATAATTCAACAGCCTTGCTTCCAGTCACATAGCACCACTGAAATGTGAAGATAGCAACTGAAATATTTACCAATACACCTGCGGTATTAATGGCATCATTCTCAATATAAGCAGTAGGCTTATCTAATGTTTATTGATGTAGGAATGCACAGATACAATGCTGTAAGTCTATGCAAAGGTACATCATTCAGACCTAAAAAGGAAGGACTCTGTGACACATTTTACAGCATGGATTGACACTGAAAACATTACAGTTGAACTAATCAATGGAAACACAAAAGACAAATCTTGTATGATTCTATTTATGTGATGTAACAACAATTAATTTTACGTGCTCAGTAGGCATAATAATGATCCCCAGGAGCTGGGAAGACGAAATGGGGAGTAGCTTAATGGATACAGTTTATATCTGAGAAGGTCGAAGGAAGATTTGGAGATGACTGATGTTGATAATTGAAGTACCACTGAACTGCATCATTTATTGTTCTTAAATGAAAATCATTGTGCTATTTTAACAACCAAAAATTTTTGGAATTGGTGTACCAACTCTTCAAGTTTAAGTTTATAGCACACACAATTGATTTTAGAAATGGAATGTATTTTCAGCTGTTTAAATAGTGAAAATTTCCATACAAGTATCTGTAACCCAAAAGAAGACAAACAGAAAAACATATTGAGAAAGAAAGCTGATATTAATACTTCACAAAAAGGTAGGTGTCATCTCAACTAGTAGATGAGGTTTTAACTTTCAATATATAGAATAATAGTGTTGAAACAAATGTACTCTGTCTCAAAAGAAGGTAAAAAGGAAATCAAGAAAGACAAAGCAACATTGACCCATGTCAGTCACATGACCGATGTGGAGACGTATGCCGTCATACACAGGTACACAGAGACACCCATAAGTAAATTATTTGTTAAAATTCAAACATTTTTGGTTCGTTTGTTTTTGGTATTGGTTTTTGGTTTTTCAAGCCATGGTTTCTCTGTTTAGCCTTGGATATCCTGGACTTGTTTTGTAGACTAGGCTAGCTTCAAACTCACAGTGATCTACCTGTCTCTGGCCTCTTGAGTGCTGGGATTAAAGGTGTGTGCCACTACACCTGGCTCAATTGTACTTTTAAAACACATTAAAACAAGGTGGGGCGCAGTGGCGCACGCCTTTAATCCCAGCACTCGGGAGGCAGAGGCAGGCGGATCGCTGTGAGTTCGAGGCCAGCCTGGTTTACAAAGAGAATCCAGGACAGCCAAGGCGACATAGGGAGACCCTGTCTCAAAAAACAACAACAACAACCAAAAAACCAAAAAACCACATTAAAACAGATGTCAATGAGAAAGCAAAGTATGAACTATAAAGATAAAGTGATGGCGTAAAATACAGTAATGAACATGTCGAAGAAACTTGCCAGGTGCCCTGTCATGTAACAAGATGATTACCTTAGTAACTACTGTTGAGCTAGAGTCATCTCCTCATCTACCCTTCTGAGATGATAGAATGCCAGAATAAATCCAAATCAAAACTAGATCAACAAAATCATTCAGTACCTAATGGGAGATAAGCATATTATCTATGCGACTGTAATAACACAAGAAATATCATGAGAAGCTCTAGTGTTGTCAGTGCAGATGTTTATCTCACTCTCTTTGGAGAGTGCTGAAAATGGAAGCCTAAGGAGATTATATATTACTTTGTTACTGTGAACTGAGCTTATTTCCCAAAAGCTTTGATGTGGGTGTGAGCATGTGTGTTCATATTCATGTGCCTGTGTGGGTTTATAGTGGAGTGATTGATGGAATGGTGTCAGAAGACAAGAAATGGATACAAATTCCCTAGCTGTGAACAGGGAAAAGAAAAATGTAATCACCTAAGAATGGCTGTACACAACAGAACAGGGCACAGCACTGTTCTCAGTCAGAGACAAATGTCCCTGATCTTGAACTTTCCTAAGAAGGCAGAACTGATGCCAGTTGTCATTGCAGTGGTACCGTACATACCCCACTGAGTTAATTAAATATTATGGATTTCCATCTACATCTCTTTTTCTATTAAAAGCCCCCAGAGGCTCTTTTTAACTTATTTCCTGTTTTCTTTAGATATCTGAATTTCCTAAGTTTTAATCCAAGATTCTACTAATCATGAACAATGTGATATTTTAAATGACATTTAACCTCATCTTTATGATCATCAAAGTGGAAATTATTGTAGAATATATTTTAAATACTGATTCCAGCTTCAGGTTGTTGTCCAAATATCTCCCCAAAGACGCAGATGCAGCATGTACATATAGCTGATTTGGTAATGGATGCATGGAGTACATTAATGTATATAACATGAATAACTCATAAAACTTTGATCAATGCCAAATGTGAGAATATACATGTCAGAGTTTTAAATAATTTAAATAACCATGGATACATACTATGTTTAAAATCTAACTCAACAATGCAAATACAATCCCAATATTTTCCTTATGTATACTCATATAGAAAATTGTGACTTTGTGTTCCCTTCCTGACTGATCATGCCTATTTTCATATTTGCCATGTCACCTGGGCAAACGTGCTAATGGTTTAGGGATGTGGTGCCATTTGTCTTAGCAGTTCATCCTGTACAACAACTTTACTCTGTTTGTTGGTCACCGTCTCTACATATTTGTACGATGTCATCAAATATTATTTTTGTGGTGACATTTATTGAGCTGGTTACAAAGAGGTGAAATAGATGTTCTTGCTACCTGTGTGAGGATCGTCTTCCCTTTCACATCACTTCACACGCAATTGATTGCGAATTGTTAAGGGAGATTAATGTAAGCACCATAAGAGAAGCAACTCTTCCTGTTTCTAGGACATTTCCCCACAACTGTCTTCATATGTATGTCCTTAGGTATGGCTTAAGCACGATGTTATTTCTGTAGAGCTTGTGTGTGTGTTAAGTTACCTGGTAAATAAGAAAACTAAAGAAGAGTGAAGAGAGATGAAGGGAATGAGAAAGTGGTGGTGGAGAAATGCCCCATTTGTGATATGCTAATAAGTTCTATGGGCCAATCTTTTCATTTTTAAGTAAACCTATCTGAAAGACATCTGCCTTACACACAAATGCATACACTTTGCTCTAGTGATATCCTACCATTGCTCCATTTCTCCATGGAGATATATTTGATCAAATCATTACAGAGTTCCTACAAAGGAAGAAAAAGATAGCTCTTATAAACAGAAGCCGAGAACAGTGTGTACTTCAATGTGGTACCAAACATGATGAAATTTATTCATATATATGTTATTGTATACACATAGATTCACATAAATGTGTGTGCCCCGAAATAAAACACAGACTGCCTATAGGTTTTAAGCTTATTCGTATATTCATAACACTCCCAGAGGAGGAAGAAGACACCCAAGTGCTGCCAGGCCACACCCCAGGTTCGGTAGGCACCACTATTATAACCAAATATGTGATGTTGAGATGGGAAAGATAGAAAAATAAAAGCAATGTGTACATTATGGAAGGAAGCAGAACTGGAGACATGATGGTGGAGACAGGTGAAAGCAAGGGCTGGTAGACATGTTCGCATGTTCAGTAGGGTCCGTGTACAACAGCTGAGTGTTCATGCAGATGCTGACTGCAGGTTCTGTCAACCACCAGGGCTGCAGGATTACCCTGGCGCTGGGCGTTGACAGAAGGCCAAGATGAAGAAAGGTTCATTTTCTGGGTTGGACCTCCTTGAAAGACCACTGTGGTTTGCAAAGCCAATGGAAGTTATGTCAGCAACTGGGGTGTATGCTGCTGTCCCAGGACATGATGAAGCCTGAGATCCATGTGTATGTATGCAGTATATAACATTAACTGTTGGCTTATTGATGTCCTGCCTTAGGGGCAGAGCATAGAGGTTCCGGATGTGAGTGGCATGTGTGGCTACCTAAGGCTCATGACCTACGTAGCTGCTGAGGACTATGGAAAGTTCAATGAGTTTGACACAGCCAAGGGTTGTGTTGATATCTGCTCCCATGTTACTATCAAAACTTACATGGATGTCCATGGCCTGGGATTCTGGATGAAGCCATATTAAAGTCTATAGGCTCTGGAGAGCTGGCCCTGTCCCTCACAGGAGAGCCTGACTAGCTCCTGGCCAATGCACAGTTCTCAGTTTATGGCTTCTGGCACAGATGCACGTACAGAAGAACTCATCCTCCCTGGTGAGGTTGACCACTAGGAATTTGACCATACTTCAGGGAGTACATGGAAAACACAAAATCGACTTGCATTTTCCTTTTTGGAGGGGCTAGGTCACAAGGTGAGGAGGCAGACATGGGGAAACTTGGAGGAGAGTACACTTGGGTGCATGATGTGAGATTCTCAAATAATCAATAATGATGATGATGATAATAATAATAATTGATAATTATAAAGAGGTGCTCTAAATTTCTCTACTTTCCATGCTCAACATCAAGAAAGACTCAAATCAGAGGTACTCGAAAGCTGAACATTTTTATCGGGTTCATTTTAGAAAGTAATCTTTGCTTTTTAAATATTATTTACTTTAAACTGATAATGAAAATAGAAATGTAAATAATACTAAAAATTGTATACTTCAATTATCCAGAGTAAGCAGACACCCTAAGACTGTATAACTCAATAAACTTCTATACTGACAGAGTAACAGTTCAGAGAGGACCTGTGGAGCTGCATATTGGATTTCCATTTTTAACTATCAAATATAGAGTATGTATGCTTGCACTTATTCAGAGTGTATTATCCATTCTACAATAAAACATGTAGAAATGAGAATGAGCCTATAGACTTTAATATGTCTGAGAATTAGGGAATGAGGAAGGACTGAATGGAGGTCATTAAAAATCATTAAGAGCTGTTGAGGATTCTAGTTGAGAAGGTAAGGAAGAATGGGGAAATAGAAAGATCCAGAGGCTTCTAGAAACCTACAAGAAGACCATTAAGGCTGATGGATCTGGACCCAGGCATGCCAGCTCAAACTACTGTACCAACTATGGTCAATGCATGAAGTAAACCTAGACCCCCTACCCAGATCTAGCCAATGGTTAGCATATTCTCCACAATTATGTGGAGAGTAGGGACTTACTTGCACATGAACTCTGATGCCCCCTATTTGACCACTTCTGCTTGGTGGGGAGGCCTGGTGATACTCAGAGGAAGAGTATGTGGGCTACCAGAGAGACCTGATAGGCTGTGATCTTATAGTGGGTCCCAGGTCCCCTTCTGTCACAGATATAGGAGAGGGGAGTAGGATGGAGGAGGGTGGGAGGGAGCAATGAGAAGATACAACTGAGGAAGTAACAATTGAGATGTAATCTGAACAAATTACTTAAATAAAAAAAATTTAAAAATCATTAAGAGGACATAAAGCTAATTGTTCTCTGTAATAAATGTTTCTGCATTGGTGGTACATAAATACACCTTTGCTTTTTAAATGAAAGCTTGGCAGTTAAGCATACAATATACAATTGTCCAGTGTGCTCATCATTCATAGAAAGTAGCCTGTGTATAAAAATATTCTCAGTTTTCAAACATGGTATTTTCTTTTATTTTTCCATATCTCTTTGTAAATATTGTGAGTTTTAAACAGTATTTGATCAGGAACATATTTATACACATTGTATATAACCTTTTTATAAAAACTATGAGATTGATCTAATTATCATTTTCTATGCATAACTCTCCCTCCTTGCTTGCCCATTTTTGTCTGAAATTAAATTTTAAAATATTAAATGAAATAATTAAAATGGTTGCTGTTACTAATAAATTCCAATATTTCATTTTACCAAACAAATCTAATTTCTAAAATTGCTTATTAGATTCCTTAATAAATTCCCATCAGCTTACAGTCCATTTATGTTGCTTATGTGGAAAAGTGAGTGGACAAGAGAAAACAGATCGTTTCTCAACAAGTTAGATAGAGCTTAGAAAGCTCCAATGATACCATCCACCAATAATACAAAGATTTGACATGGAAAGATCAAGCAGTTTAGCCTATGGCTTGAGCCTAAATGGTCCATCAATGCGTAAACAAATGTGGTGACCTAAAAAGGGCAAAGTAATTGTGAACCTATATCAAGAAACAAGACATTGTAAAAGGCATTTAGGGTCAGTAAGATGGTTCAGTGAATAGAAGGGCCTGGAGGACCCTGACAGGCAGAGTTTCAGGAGCTGAGTGGAGGAATGAACCAAATCCTAAAAGACATCTTTTGGTGGCAAGGCTGGTATTGCATGCACTTGCACGCGTGCCCGCCCCCTCCCCCCTCCCACACACACACAGTGCATTTTACTGCCTGTATTCCCAGTGTTTCAGGAAGTAGAAATAGAAGCGTGAAGCTCATCCTGGATTGCATATCAAGTTAAGACTAGCTGGTATGACAAAAATATTGAAAAGAAAAACAAAAACAAAATAAGAACTTCAGTGATTCTGAAGAGTATCTTCCATGCCCCAGGGACCATTATAAATATTTTGAGGCATGGAAATTGATTCCTCTATGAAGGCTATGTCTTGTTAGGAAACACAGGTGGAAAAGTATAAGGAAAGGCAGTACACAGGAGTGGAGATGCACCTGAAACCTCAGCCAAACAGAGGACAGACAAGGAAAAGTGGCCAGAGCCTGCAAAGCCATCACAATGATTAGCTTCTTGAAGCTTTAGCAGAGGCAAGAAGTCAGATATCCCAGCGGAGAGCTCCAGTACTGGGAGCAGAGAGAGGACACTGCAGAGCCACAGGCTCTGGTGCTCCTAAGGAGACACTTGTCAGATCTAGAAACTCTGTAGAGTTGGCTGCAGGAAAGGCTGTGTCTCTTACATGATTGCTTGTGCCAGGCATACTTGAGGATTGTGACTTACAAGTACAATGTGGATGTTTGTCAGAGCTGAGCTGGCAAGACTCCTTATCTGTGCTCCAACCCTTCCAATCTAAATATAAGTGTATTTTAGAAGGATTAAAGTCTTGATATTACAATGTAGTAAATTTGTTGGAGCATAGATTGCAGGACACTGGACCATAGAAAATTAAGTAGCTGATAAGTTTTTAGGCATAACCTAATTTTTATACTACTTTAGAAAGGTGTGAGCAGCAGAAGAAATGTTAGGTTGATTGTCTGCAAATATGACAGGATCTTTTTGCCAATTAATGGCTGGTCTATACACTTCAGTAATCAACCAGGTGGGAAAATAAGAAGGATGTACTCAGTGAAACGGAAGCATTTGAATTCAAAGCTCACTTTCAGAGAAAAAGTTCTTCCCTTCAAATGGTGTTACTTACAGCCTTTTCTCTAGACAAATATGTTTGAGCCAAAGTGATTAACGTTGTACTATTTTGGGCCTTAAATATCTATCCAACTATGCCATATTTTTTTAAATCACAACAAGACAGTAACAAGCATTTAATTGGACAAGCCATGGGGCACTCCGGAAAGTTCTCAGAAATAAGTTGAAAATAATGGATAGTAACTGTTGTAGAGGAACAGGGACTATAATCCACTAAATTTAAACTTATTTATTTTCAAGTGTATGAGTGTGCTTGCATGTATACATGTGCCTGCAGGTATACATGTGCCTCACATGCGTGCCA
The DNA here is from genome assembly GCF_903995435.1 of Acomys russatus. Classification (NCBI taxonomy): domain Eukaryota; kingdom Metazoa; phylum Chordata; class Mammalia; order Rodentia; family Muridae; genus Acomys; species Acomys russatus. The sequence continues at coordinate 55,941,973 of NC_067145.1, forward strand.
TGTTCAAAGAGGCTAGGAGAAGGCAGGGAGTCCCCTGAAACTGGAGTTACAGATGGTGATGAGCTTTTTACTTATTTATTTATTTTATTGTTATTTTTAAAAGTTTTTTTATTAATTTATTCTTGTTACATCTCAATGGTTATCCCATCCCTTGTATCCTCCCATTCTTCCCTCCCTCCCATTTTCCCCTTATTCCCCTCCCCTATGACTGTGACTGAGGGGGACTTCTTCCCCCTGTATATGCTCATAGGGTATCAAGTCTCTTCTTGGTAACCTGCTATCCTTCCTCTGAGTGCCGCCAGGGCTCCCCCTCCAGGGGACATGGTCAAATATGAGGCACCAGAGTTTGTGTGAAAGTCATACCCCCACTCTCCACTCAACTGTGGAAAATGTTCTGTCCATTGGCTAGATCTGGGTAGGGATTTAAAGTTTACCGCCTGTATTGTCCTTGGCTGGTGCCTTAGTTTGAGCTGGACTCCTGTGCCCAAATCTGCCTATCATAATGTTCTACTTGTAGGTTTCTAGGATCCTCTGGATCCTTCTACTTTGCTATTCTCCCATGTTTCTCTCATCTAGAGTCCCAATAGGATGTCCTCCTCTCTGTCCCAGTTTCCTGGTAAGTGAAGGCTTTCATAGGACATGCCCCTTGGGCTAGTATGCAGATATAAGTGAGTATATACCATTTGAATCTTTCTGCTTCTGGGATGACTCCCTCATTATGATCATTTCTAGCTCAATTCATTTGTTCCCAAATTTCGGGAATTCCTTGTTTTTAATAGCTGAGTAGTATTCCATAGTGTATATGTACCACAGTTTCTTTATCCATTCTTCTACTGAGGGACACTTAGGCTGTTTCCATGTTCTGGCTATTATGAATAAGGCTGCTATGAACACGGTTGAGCAAATTTTCTTGTTGTGTGCTGGAGCATCTTCTGGGTATATTCCAAGGAATGGAATAGCTGGGTCTTGCGGAAGCCCTATATCCAGTTTTCTGAGATAGCACCAAATAGATTTCCAAAATGGCTGTACTAGTTTGCATTCCCACCAGCGATGAAGGAGTGTTCCTCTCTCTCCACATCCTTGCCAGCATGTGGTGTCGCTTGAATTTTTGATCTTAGCCATTCTGATGGGTGTAAGATGGAATCTCAGAGTTGTTTTGATTTGCATTTCCCTGATGACTAAGGAGGTTGAGCATTTCTTTAAGTGTTTTTCAGCCATTTGATATTCCTCTGTTGAAAATTCTCTGTTTAGTTCCAAGCCCCATTTCTCAATCGGGTTACTTGGTTTCGTGGTGTTTAATTTCTTGAGTTCTTTATATATTTTGGATATTATACCTTTGTCAAATGTAGGGTTGGTGAAGATCTTTTCCCAGTCTGTAGGCTGTCGCTTTGTTGTGTTGACAGTGTCTCCTGCCTTACAGAAGCTTCTCAGCCTCATGAGGTCACATTTATTAATTGTTGACATTAAGGCCTGGGCTGTTGGTGTTCTGTTCAGGAAGTTGTCTCCTGTGCCAATATGTTCCAGGCTCTTCCCCATTTTTTCTTCTAACTGATTTAGTGTCTCTGGTTTTAAGTTGAGGTCTTTAATCCACTTGGATTTGAGTTTTGTGCAAGGTGACAAATATGGGTCCAGTTTCATTTTTTTACACATAGACCTCCAGTTAGACCAGCACCATTTGTTGAAGATGCTATCCTTTTTCCATTGAATGGATTTGGCTTCTTTGTCAAAAATCAAGTGACCATATGTGTGTGGATTCATATCTGGGTCTTCGATTCGATTCCACAGATCAACCAGCCTGTTGCTGTGCCAGTACCATGCTGTTTTAATTACTATTGCTTTATAGTACAGTTTGAAATCAGGTATGGAGATTCCTCCGGAGCACCTTTTATTGTACAAGATTGTTTTTAGCTATTCTGGGTTTTTTGTTTTTTCATATGAAGTTCAGAATTGAACTTTCAATGTCTTTAAAAATTGTGTAGGTATTTTGATAGGGATTGCATTGAATCTGTAGATTGCTTTTGGTAGGATGGCCATTTTTACTATGTTAATTCTCCTGATCCATGAGCAAGGAAGATCATTCCATCTTCTTATGTCATCTTCAATCTCTTTCTTCAGAGTTTTGAAATTTTTTTCAAACAAGTCCTTCACTTGCCTAGTTAGAGTAACTCCCAAATACTTTATATTGCTTGTGGCTAATGTGAAGGGTGTGGTTTTCCTAATTTCTTCCTCTGCAAGCTTGTCATTTGTGTATAGGAAGGCTACAGACTTTTTTGAGTTAATTTTGTATCCAGCCAATTTGCTGAAGTTGTTTGTCAGCTTTAGGAGTTCTCTGGTGGAATTTTCAGGGTCACTTATGTACACTATCATATCATGATGAGATTTTTATGTGGTGTTAGGAATGAAACCTCAGTCTTCTGGAAGAGCAGTCAGTGTGTTTAATCAGTTCAGGCCCAAGCATTAAAATTTAAATATCTGTAATAAATATATTTGGCTTTAATGTAAGCTTTGTCCCAATGTAGAACAGAGATTTTATACTAAGATGTGTTATCTTCCAGTTTACTATAAATTCATTACAATACAACTATTTCATCTTCTTGGGGCAAGAAATTATGAAGTCAGTGATGCAGAATAATTCTGAAGTGGGGAATAACAAAATGTCCAATTTCAAGTTAAACTATTCCAAATGGCCATGCCCACTGAGAAGTTTTATTGGTATAGACTTTATTTCCTGGATTTTGCAGTCAAATTATGCTTCTACATCCAAATAACTTGTATTTTTCAAAAAACCTAGTCTATGCTTGACCTTTTTCCCAATGAAAACATCAGGCAAACCACAATCCCTGAAAAGTACTTTTTTCTCATTTCCAAATGAATAAATAAATGTATCTGATATCATATCATATAGAGAGTTCTTCATGCATATACAATAAATTTTCATTTAGGCAATTAAAATCGCAAAACTATCATAGATTGGTTGAAAATTAAACATTTAATATTTTATAAAAAAGGACTTTTTTTCCTGATACCAATACTCTTACTATGACCTCTGTGATTAGTCCTAATGGTATGAAGTTTGGGAGTCATTGGTTTCGAGCCTCGTTGCTTTTCGTGTGTAATACCTGCTAGAAAACCATTGCTTCTCCATACATCTATGAGAAAGAGCCTTGCTTGCCTTTAAAACACAATGTAACTAAGGTCTTCTTTTCCAACACCTACCCTTACTCTCTAAGAACTGTAGATGCAATATGCAATTTCTATCCACTTGTGAAAGTCTCTCATGATGTAAATAAAAGCAGTCATGCTTCTAGTTATAACAGGGTCCAAAAGAACAAAGGGATATAATGTGAGTGCTCAGCATGGTTAGCCTCAACTCGTAGGCTTATGGTCAAACAATAACGTCAGTGCTGATGTTATGATGAATGCTCATCCTTTTAGAATATCAGTTCTGTGAGTTTATCATGCCCAGACTCTAAAACTATGTGGGTGAACTCTCTGGAATAACAGTTTATTACTTAGTACATACACAAGTACATGCATACCTAAATATGTGCATGAGGGTACACACAAATGTGTAGAGGAAGGCATAGATATATGTTAACATTTTGTCTTCTACAATAGAAGCCTCCCTGATACACAAAGACACTAGGAATCTTATTTACTGTTATAATGAGGGTTGTCAATCTGAATACATCAGGAAGAAATTGAAACCCTAGAAGCTTGGGAGAGCTGTGAAGGATTTTTCTTGATTAGATCATTTGAAGTGGAAAGACTCACCCCAAATCTGGATTTTTTTAAGTTGAAATATTCCCTTTAAATCTGGGCCACATCTCTTGGTAGCTGCCTATTGAATGGATGTAGAAGAAGGAAGTTGCCTCTTTGCTTGCCTGCCCTCTTGTTGGTAAGTTCATCCCTTTACTGGTCTTATAGCCTTGTAGACTGAGCAACTACTGGATTTTTAGACTTTCCATTGTGACACAGTCATTGTTGGAATTGATGGACCATAACTTCTAAGCCACTCTAATAAATCACACAATTTGAAGATGCAATTAAAGTCCCTAATCAGATCTACTAAGGGTTTGACCTTGCATTAAGCTGTGATGCTAAATCTTCTTTTAACATCTAATTTAAATCCAATTGAGGTCAACAAAATTCAAGGTTCTAGATTCAGGCCAGTCAGATGGCTCGGCAAGTAAAGGTGCTTGCCAAGCCTGATGACCTGAGCTTTAGAATCCAAATGGAGAAAGAAAGACTCCAGCAAGTGGTCCTCCAACCTTCATAAAGTCTCTGTGACAACTGTCAAATCAATGCATAAATGTAAAAACCATTCTAAAATAATTTCTATATTTTTCAGGGGAGGTGAGTGTATATTTATTCATTGCATCAAACTCAGCCTATTGGTATATTTCCACAGAACTTCTTCAAAACTGTAAAAGAACTTAAAAGAATCCAAAGACTATAATTCTAGCCCAGAATTCAGTGGTGGAGGTCTAATTTTGTTTAACAGGATGCATTTAGAGACCAATGCATATGGTCAAACATCTGATTTGCTGAGAGAAAAGATAAACTACCAAGACACTCTCCAGTCCAAAACAAGGCAACTATGCTTTGAATAGAAACCATATACCTTTTTAAAGTTGTCATAAAGAGTGGAAGTTATTTTTTATTTTTCATGATTTAAAGTAACTCCTGCTAATTTGAAATTCAGATCATAATTTAGAAACATCAAAAGCAGAAAAGCAAAACCATGTAACACTTCATCATGTGTAACATCAGCAAAATTGCAAAATATAATAATGATAGATTTGTTGGTGTTGCAGAAACATGAGAGTTTTAGTAGACAGTGAGTGAGAATCTCAGCAGTCAGTTAAAAAGGCAATTTAGCAAAATTGCATATATATATTAGAATATAGATTATATTTTGGAAATATTTTCTAGAAAATATTGAACTGTGTATGGAAGAAATGCACTGAGAATTATTAGAGCACTATGTTGTCTCATAAAGGTATAAATATATATAAAAATATGGCCAATGGATTTCCAAAACAGACAAGAATCCTCAAAGAATAATGTACTAAGTATAATTTTTATCATTCACCAGTATTTAGCAGGCTACCAAGAAGAAACTTGATACCCTATGAGCATATACAAGGGAAGAGGTCCTTCTCAGTCACAGTCATAGGGGAGGGGAGTAAGGGGAAAATGGGAGGGAGGGAGGAATGGGAGGATACAAGGGATGGGATAACCACTGAGACATAATATGAATAAATTAATAAAATAAATAAATAAAAATAAAAGTTTTTTCTGAACCTCTGAGGGTTAATTTTTCTGATTGATTCTCAGCCTTCTAATTTTTATGTTTTATGTTTGTATTGTCATTTATGAAGGGAAATAGTAATGACAGTAAGGAAAAAATAGAGTCTGGATGGAATTATTCTGTGCCATCTTATGAAACAACCATCTTTTCATCTAGTATGCTCTGTACACCATCTCCCAGGAACACAATTACATGATTTCATGAAGCAGACTAAGGCTCTTTCTAGTGAGAATTGAACATTTCCCACATGCGGCTTCTAGTACATATACCCTTACATTCTTGTAAAGATGGCTTTGTGGGGCCATGATTGCGTAGCTTGACTGCAGACAAAACTGTAATATCACAAGTTCTTCCATCCCATGGTGAAAAGAATTAAAATAAATACTAAGCTCCATAGCTTTAAAGGGTTGAAAGAATTTTAAGCTGTGGAGCGAGTTACATAATACATAGAACCTAGAGAGAAATGGGAAACTCTAAAAGCAGAGGGCAGAAACTACAGTGTTTGCATCATAGGACATTCCCACTCTGAGCCTAAAAAATATCAGCCAGTAGTGGTTCATGAGCAGGAAAGAGCCAAGGCTATTATATCTGCAACACTGAGCAAATGATGTAAAGGGAATTGCTTGTTTTTAAGTACAACTAATAGAGCAATCTGTGTCACTGCTAGGACATTAATAACATGTAGGGCTATTTCCAGGAAACGATTTAGTCTAAGGGATGTTTAGCTTCATTATTATTTTTTCATGAGCAAAACTGAGTGGTAATTTGTAATTTTCACTATGAAGCCGGATATGGTGAAAGACAGAAAACACGACAAGGGCTTTTTAAATGACCAAGATTCTTACCAATAATCTTCATCTTTGTAACAACTCCCAATGCATAAATTATAACGAATGTAAGAGCAATAACTTAGTACTGGATGAACACTGAAAGCAAATCTAGATAATTTTCACCATGTTCTAAAAATTGGCTTATGACATTTACATCACATTAATTTGATTGAATTTACTGTTCAACTTTATGGCATTCAATAAATATGTAAGGATTACATTCCAGCAATTAACACAAATTTGAAATAAATTAATGAGTAGAGCTAAAATGCATTGTGTTCTAACAAAGTGCACTTTTAACAAAAGATGAATAGCAAACATCCATTTGTAAAAATATTAGGGCAAAACAATCATTGCACAATGTCAGAGGAATGTGCAGAAGGGAAATGCATGCTCTCATTTCAAAGCCATGTGCATTTATGCTAATTCCATTTCTTCTGATATACACTTTAATTGCACTCAATGAAAAAGCAAGAGTAGATAATTTAATATTTTCAATGAAAAGAATAAACAAAAACCTCTTCTTTTATAGAGCACTAACCTTTAATTTTGAAATAAACACTGAAAAAATATATTCGATATTAAATAAAAGTTGTTTTTGATAAGTTAGAGAATCTATAATTAATATTAACTGATCCCATTTTTAAATGTCTGATAGCTCTTAGTTTATTACAAATTTACTTCTCAGAAAGAATGTGTGGGTGAGAAGTGTGGCACCAATATTGCTTTTCTGTATCAATTTAGGGAAAAGTCAATGATTTCTTTTTTTTTTTTTTATTAATTTATTCTTGTTACATCTCAATGTTTAACCCATCCCTTGTATCCTCCCATTCCTCCCCCCTCCCATTTTCCCATTATTCCCCTCCCCTATGACTGTTCTTGAGGGGGATTACCTCCCCCTGTATATTCTCATAGGGTATCAAGTCTCTTCTTGGCTACCAGCTGTCCTTCCTCTGAGTGCCACCAGGTCTCCCCCTCCAGGGGACATGGTCAAATGTGAGGCACCAGAGTATGTGAGAAAGTCATATCACACTCTCCACTCAACTGTGGAGAATATTCTGACCATTGGCTAGATCTGGGAAGGGGTTTAAAGTTTACCTCCTGTATTGTCCTTGGCTGGTGCCTTAGTTTGAGCGGGACCACTGGGCCCAAATCTGCCTATCATATTGTTCAACTTGTAGATTTCTAGGACCCTCTGGATCCTTTTATTTTGCTATTCTCCCATGCGTCTCTCATTTAGAGTCCCAATAGGATGCCCTCCCCGCTTCTGTAAGGCAGGAGACACTGTCAAGAGAACAAAGCGACAGCCTACAGACTGGGAAAAAATCTTCACCAATCCTACATCTGACAAAGGTATAATATCCAAAATATATAAGGAACTCAAGAAATTAAACACCACCAAACCGAATAGCCCAATTGAGAAATGGGGCTTGGAACTAAACAGAGAGTTCTCAACAGAGGAGTATCAAATGGCTGAGAAACACTTAAAGAAATGCTCAACCTCCTTAGTCATCAGGGAAATGCAAATCAAAACAACTCTGAGATTCCATCTTACACCCATCAGAATGGCTAAGATCAAAAACTCAAGTGACACCACATGCTGGCGAGGATGTGGGGAGAGAGGAACACTCCTTCATTGCTGGTGGGAATGCAAATTAGTACAGCCACTTTGGAAATCTATCTGGTGCTATCTCAGAAAAATGGGAATAGGGCTTCCTCAAGACCCAGCTATTCCACTCCTTGGAATATACCCAGAAGATGCTCCAGCACACAACAAGAAAATTTGCTCAACCATGTTCATAGCAGCCTTATTCATAATATCCAGAACATGGAAACAGCCTAAGTGTCCCTCAGTAGAAGAGTGGATAAAGAAACTGTGGTACATATACACTATGGAATACTACTCAGCTATTAAAAACAAGGAATTCCCGAAATTTGTGGACAAATGGATTGAGCTAGAAATGATCATAATGAGTGAGTTAACCCAGAAGCAGAAAGATTCAAATGGTATATACTCACTTTTATCTGCATACTAGCCCAAGGGGCATGTCCCACGAAAGCCTTCACTTACCAAGTCAATGATTTCTTACAGCTACTAGTTGTACTCCCCACCTCTGTAATACACCACACTGGAAAGGGTATTGACCCATTTTGTCAAAGGCTAGCAAGGCAGCCTAGGCCAGGAGACTGCAATTTATTTCCTTGCCTTTGAGAACCAAGTCCTCACTTTTCACTGCACTCCCCAGCTATTAGCAACAAAAATCACATTTATTAAACAGGTAAATACTGTCTCTCATCCCACAGACTTTCTTTAGAAGATGGATATATGAAACACAGCTATACCACTCTTGGGCATGTACCTGAAAGATGCCCCACCAAAGCACGATGACATTTGCTTAAATATGTTCATAGAAGCTTTATTCATAATAGCCAGAATCTGGAGACAACCTAGTCATCCCTTTACCAAATATGAATAAAGGAACTTTGAGACATTTACACAATGGATTACTGCTCAACTATTAAAAACAAGGAAATCTTGAAATTTTCAGACAAATGGATGGAACCAGAAATGATCATCCTGAGTGAGGTAACCAGACCCAGAAAGACACCCGTGTTGTATACTTATATACTCACTTATAAGCTGATAATAGCCACATAGGATAAAACACTACAATCTATACACAGATCCAAAGAAGCCAAATAACAAGATGAATTCTTAATTCTCATTCAGAAGGGTAGATAGACTAGACACTGGAAGTGGTTGAAGTGAAGGAATAGAATAGGAGCTGACCACAGAGGTCCTCTGAAAGACTCCACCCAGAAAGGCATCAAAGCAGAGGCTGAAACTCACAGCCAAACATTAGGGTGGAGCTCAGGGGGTCTTGTGGAGGAGTTGGGGAGTAGGAAAACCTGGAGGGGACAGGAGCTCCACAAGGAGCCAACAAATCAGGGTGGGGCAGACAGAGGTGGGGAACGGGCTACAGAGAGGGTTACACCAATCATGAACAATGCATGGTGAGGACCTAGGACTCCTCGCTCAGATACAGTAGAGACGCAGTCTCCTTGTGGGTCTCACAATATGGGAAGTAGGGGCTACTTCTGACATGGACTCAGCTACTCACTTGTTGATCACTTCCTCCGAGAAGGGCGGCCTTGTAAGACCACAGAGGAAGAGGATGTAGGAAGTCCAGACGAGACTTGATAGGCTGGGGTCAGATGATGGAGGAGGAGGGCTCCCCCTTTCTGAGGAGCAGGGAAGAGGGAGAAGCTGGATAAGGGAAGGAGGATGGGACCCGGAGGAGATGAGGGAGATGAGGGTGCTACAATTGGGACATAAAACAAACAAAGTAAAAATGAAAAATAATAAAAGAAAAAAAAAAAAACAACAACAAAACAATAACCCTCAAAGACATATCCAGTATGTATGCCGTCTTTAACACCATAGTGTTTAGTCCTTATAACCAAAGGAGTTCCAATAACCATGTAAACTGCCTTGACTTAAAAACAGTGCTTCTTATTTTGTATAATAAAGTTAATAATATAGACTTTTAAACCACCATGATTAAGAAAATCCAGAGGATAAATTAAGAGTGTGGCACCAGCTCAAGCTTCCACTAAGCTGACAGGGGCCACCTCATCTTCATCTTCGGGCGGACACCAGAAAGGCTCATATGTAGGAGACGAAGTTCATGGGGGAGGCTTGCAAGGACAACCTACTTTCAAAGTAACTAGCAATTACCCATTCTCATGACAGCATGAACTCTATTCCTAGAGCAAGAAATTAATTCTCAGTGATGCACTTAATATCATGGGCACCTTGCAATCCTGTCATCTGAGTTGCTAAAGTTCAATATGGTTCTCCCAGGAAACAAGATATGCTCCAACCATATTGGAGGAAACTTACAAAAAGATGCAAATATATGCATAGGCTCTCATTATTTCTACAAAGCATTTCCAGATATTTATGGTCTCTCCAGCAATCAGACAAGAAAATAAAAGATTCTGAACATTGAAAAAACGAACCTCTATCATGTTCTCTCCCACAGTCTCCCAATTAGTTTAGGAATAACAGCATGGCCTGCTGACCAGACGTGATCAACTGTCCCAGTGAACCTGTCCACGGGGTTGTTGTAGCACCCAGTATGTGTGAAGAAGCATTCTTTACAATCTACAAGTTATTAAAGCTGTGACAGAGAAATTTGTTTTGCTGCCAAAGACAGAGCTAAACAAAACGTGTTCAACAGATTCTCCTAAGCTACACAGCAGAACAATTTAATCATTTACTGATCAACCATATAGAAGTATGGGGTTAAATGTGAACCCGTTTAAAGAAACAAACAAAAGCCAAAGTGAACACCCTTAAGCCTCCAGTAGTGAGCACCCAAGTGCATGTATGTCAGCTACTCAGACACTCTAGTTCTACTCACATTTGTTAGAAAAGAGAAGGCTTAGATTCAGATGCAAAAAGGAAAACTTCATTTACACTCTTTTGGGACACTATGTCTCCATGATTGGAGTACTGAAATATTCATATTTTAATTTTTTCCAAAAGTAGTCTATATTCATATTTGTATTTTAAACATTGCACTTCTGTGTATCCAAGAAGATCATAGACAATTTTAATATATTGAAGATGAAATAAAATTATTTCCCTGAGTTTACAAAAAAAATTCTAGCTTCTTTTTGCATGTAGTGACAGTTTCATGTTAGAGAACCTAAGAGAATATACTTAATAGTTACTAAAGAGGACTATTTACAAGCCTGATTGTAGCTTCTACAGTTGTTTTAGGTAATAAGCTTTAAGTGAACAAACAAAAAACTATATATTATAAAAACTCTAGAACCAAATACTATTTAATTACAGTGCTTCTGTCCCCAGCATGATACCAAGAAAATATGTAAATACTACCTGACTTAAAAGTTATATTGATGTTTGCATACTGTGAAGACAAAATGAGCCTTTTCTAGGTTGTCCTGCACCTTTGATGACTTTCAAGGTGACCTTTTGACAGGGCTATTTCCTTATGCCTAGAACATACTACTCTATGGAGAAGGAGCCAAAGGGTCTAAACATGCAGTGTCCTTGCTGTTTTCCTCTCTCCATTTTAATGCAACTTAGTATTTCTACGTTTTGTGCTTTCCAATATATGCTCCATTTCCCCTTTCACTTTCTAACCTCAACGTGATTCATCCAATAGACTGATTTCCTCCCTCCCTCCCTCCCTCCCTCCCTCCCTCCCTTTCTCTCCCTCCCTCTTTTTCTCTCTCTCCCTCCCTCCCTCCCTCCCTTTTTCCCTTGCTCCCTTTGTCTCTTTCACCATTTCTTCATATTTTCTCTCCCACCTCTCCCTATTCTTCTCTCTCCCTACTCTCCTCTCCATCACTATCTCATTGTTTAATGGCAAAAATAGTCTCTGAATCTACATCTGGGCTTGACAATAAAGCACTGTAAAGTTTAACCCCATGAGAATGTCTCAGCTATACTCAGCATCTAATTTTGTAGTTTCTACAAGGCATCCAATAGTGCCCTCTACTGCCAGTTTTTAAAACAATTGTGCCACACTTATTTTATTCAGGATGTTACCATCTGTCATTGAGAAATCCGTATGAAAGAATAAAATGCTATAAAATATTTCAACTTTTAAGTATAAGTTTTATAAATTTTTTTAGATTTAAAATTTTATTTACAATGTTATTACTTCATTTTAACTCTTCCTGATTATATTGTTTGATTTATGCAACTTCTGATCAGTGTCCAAAACACTATGCAAAGACACTTAGCAATAAATGAGGAATCAAAATCAGCATTTTAATGACAAATAATAGTAATTCCTATAATGAGTGAATGCATAATTTTTCATCATAGCCAGATGAATTTTCAGAGTATTCTAATTAAAAATTTTCATAAATTTTGGTTTACCAAATATATGTTAAGTATATAACTAGTAACTTTTGGTGGCACATTGTTATTAATCAGTATTTGTAGCATATATTAATTCTGTTTTTACAAATAGATAATAGTTTTTCCATTTTAAGTACTAGTTTTATCATATGTGAGGAACATTGCAAAGTTTTCTGTTTTTAAATTAGAATGGTTTTGTCTGTGTGTGTACATAAAAGTGTGTAATGCGCACAGAGACCAGAGGGAGAGTTGGATCTTTTGGAGTCCCAGTGACACATGAGCCACTCCAAGCACATGTGGGAAACCCGAGTCTCTTGGCAAAGCAGTGAGTTCCTTTTTCTCCAACTGTGGAAAATGTTCTACATTAGTCACAGAAAAATGACAAGTCTCTTCACCCAAACTTAATACAGTAAAATTGTTGCATCTTTAGTGAGTTAATTGTGATCTTGACATTTTCTGATGGAGTTTCTTAGGATGGGCTGAAAAGAACAAAGTCATAGGAGTTGAGCATGGGAATTGGGTGGTGACCCAATGAACTACAAAAGTAAAGAGCAATTATATGATCCTCAGCACTGAGAAGTGATTGAAATAAAAACAATGGTGAGTATATTAGTAAAGAAAAGATCAAGGTCTGTCTCTTAATTAACGAACAGAGAGGACAGTGAAAACAAAAGTCCTGAATGATGGGGCTGGAGAGATGACTCAGTGGTTGGTATGGAGGATCATGCCTGTAATTTTAGTACTCAGAGAAGCAGAGGCAGAAGGGTCTCTGTGAGTCCAAGGTCAGCCTGGTGTACAAAGCAAGTCAGGACAGCCAAAGCTACACAGAGAAACCCTGCCATGAAAAACCAAAGGGAAAAAAGGAGAGAAAAACCTCCACCCCACCAGCCTTGCACAAACATGCAGACAGCACACCAAATGCACACACACACAAAATAGCCCACAAGAGGACCAACAGAGCCAAACAATATGGACCCAGGAGGACCTAGGCAGACTGATGCACCAAAGAAAGACCATGCATGGAGAGGACCCAGGACCCCACTCAGTTGTAGCCAACGTGTAGCTCAGTTTTCATATGGGTCCCCTATTAAGGGGAGTAGGGGCTGTCCCTGTCAAGGACCCTGTTGTCGGCACACTAATCACTCCCCGCTGGTGGGCAGCCTTATCAGGCCACGGAGGAAGAGGATGCAGGCAGTCCTGATGAGACTTGGTAGGAAGGGGTCAGCTGATAGGGTAGAAGGGCTTCTTTCTCTGAGGACTAGGGGAGGAGAAGGGAAGAGAGGAGAGAGGGAGGGAGGATGGGACAGATAGGAAATGAGAGAGGGGGGCCACAATTGGGATGTAAAGTGAATACACTGTTTTAAAAATAAATTTAATTTAAAAGAAAGCTTTGGGAAGAAAGATGGGAATTTTCATAGAGGAGATAAAAGTTTAAGAGAAAAGAATTTACTCTAGCTGTACGAGATGTAACACAGCTCTTGGAAATAAATTTTAAGCACTTTGTTCACACTGACAGATTTCAAGTTAGTTGTAAACTCTGTGGGAAAAGGCCTTGGTGTCATCATAACAGATCAATGAGAGCACACCTTTTCTATCTTTCACATCTCAAATCCCATCAGCAGCTAAAGACTGTGCTGTCACCTGCGGTTTCAGCTTCTGTGACCTTGCTGCTTCAGCGTCTGCCCCGCAGGCACAGGCTAGAGGAGCATTGCTAGAGCAAAGCCACCACATGTCTCGGGCATCTTCCTCGAGCTCCTGCTTCTCAGTCCCTTCGCCTCCACCCTTCTCCCAGGCCGTTCTCCAAGATGAATCTTTCCGTTACAAGCCACCTTCCTGTAGGCCCTCTCATCAGCAAACATCTTCTCCAGCGTCAACCATCTCATGCCCAAGGCTCTAGACAGCCAAACACTTGCCACCCTCTCAGTTACTTTGGCCCACTTTTTTGGAAACATGTCTGTTTCATCTTGTGGGAAAGGCAGGCAGTGGGAACAGCCGCTTCCAGGGCAGTGGGCTTGTGAGGCAGCGGGAATGTGAGGCAGTGCGATGTGACTTAATAGAGGAACAAGGAGTAGACCGGCAGGCTGGAACCAGGATCAGGTACAACCCCAAAGTGCCGCGCCTCCTGTGACCTACATCTATTAGCTAGGACTGATGTTTAATGACTCTGCAGTCTGCAAACCTAAAGACCACGCAATTAAAATATGATTCTGTAAGGACTTTCCATATTCAAACTGTAACATACCCAGAAGCTTCTGAAATTCCTCAGAGTCCATTTCTGCGCCTGCGTGCTCTGCTTCACCTCTTACTCCCTACGAGAGCCATATAAAGTCATCGCCTAGAGTTTCACCTTTTTCATGTGCATCCCAGCAGCCCTGGTGCTCTTCCTTGCTCTCTGAACCCAGGCACAGATTCAGAGCCGTGCTCTGTTGAGAATTAGAAGGGCATTAGGCAGGGTTCCCCTGAGTAACAAAGATAGAAGTAGTACACATTTCAAAGAGTATTTACTTGATTGATTTCCATGTTAAGAACTGGGCTGGGTAGTTCAACAATGGCTCCTGCACACTAAAGAGGCTGAGTATATAGCCTTCAGCACAGCAGTATTGATGCCTTAAGAGTGATAATCGGCTGGTGCCTTAGTTTGAGCGGGACCCCTGGGCCCAAATCTGCCTATCATACAGGAGGTAAACTTTAAACCCCTTCCCAGATCTAGCCAATGGTCAGAATATTCTCCACAGTTGAGTGGAGAGTGTGATACGACTTTCTCACGTACTCTGGTGCCTCACATTTGACCATGTCCCCTGGAGGGGGAGACCTGGTGGCACTCAGAGGAAGGACAGCTGGTAGCCAAGAAGAGACTTGATACCCTATGAGAATATATAGGGGGACGTAATCCCCCTCAGGAACAGTCATAGGGGAGGGGAATAATGGGAAAATGGGGGGGGGGTGAGGAATGGGAGGATACAAGGGATGGGATAAACATTGAGATGTAACAAGAATAAATTAATAAAAAAAAAAAAAAGAAAGAAAGCAGAAGTTACAAAAAAAAAAAAAAAGAGTGGTAATCGGGCACTGAAGGGCTCAGTGGAATATTGGGGAGTCACTGGGCTTCAGTTCTACCTTGGAAAGCTGAAGAAGTTTGGTTCTGATGGCAGCAATGGGAATAGTACCAGCAGCACATCCATCACCATCAGAACCACCATTACCTGCTGCAGCAGCAGCAACAGCAAAGCAGATGCACTTACAAATATGGACCAAAAGGACAACAAGCAAGGCAGCTGGGCTTCCCCTCAGACCTCCACTATACCTGGGCCACTCCTGGAACTCAATGTCTACCCTGAGGGAAGGGCCTTTCACTTCAGCTAAGCTTACCTGGAATTGAGTTCACAGACAGTCTCAGAGCTCTGTCTAGCAGTTCATTTCAAATGCCATTAAGTTGAGAGCCAAAAGTAACTAAGATTCACAGTAACCAGCCATCACTTTAAAGGAAACTATACCCTATGTTGGCCTGCCTGAGCTTTAAGGTTGTATTAGCACACTATTTAATGAAAAACTCATGATTTCCAATTATTCATAGGCTTTATTTGTTTAGTTTTGGTTTCAGAGTAAAGTCTCATGGGTAAGAAAAAAAAAAAAGATTATTTATAAACCAATTTCTTCCATAAATGAATTTCACTGGTGCATGGTAAATCCCAATTATGCAGAGGACAGATTTTACTCAACCTAACCTGTGGGGGAAAATACCAAAAGCCAAGAGTAACAAAAAAAAGTCCCCTAATTATTCACAAGCTAATTCGTTCACAACTCTTACAGGTCAGAATGATTAAACTACCATTCTGTTATACATCCTTTGAGTTTTGCTGAGTGAGGAAATCACAGTGAGTTTTCTCAAGTCTTGGAAAATCAGAAACAATGTCTAACAACAATAAAACAAAACAACAACAACTGTTCAAATTGAAAAAGGCCAAACTGCTAATAATAAGAAAACTATTTCCATAAGTAGAGCCTATCAGAGTTCCTATCTCTGGTGCCCTGGATTTGGTCACTTCCCCTTGGTGAGGAGGTCCAGGGGCACACAGAGGAAGGGGAAGCAGGCTATCCAAATGAGACCTGATAGGCTGTGGTCATATGGTAGGGAAGGAGGTCCCCTTCTGTCAGAGGTCTAGAGGAAGGAAATAGGGCATAAGAGTGAGAGGTGGTGGGAAGAGGAAGATACAAGCAAGGGAATAACAGGCACAATGTAATCTGAATAAACTATAATAAATTAAAATTAAAACAAACATACAAAACCCCTCAAAATTAATTAAAGACTAGAGTTCATCCATATAGGACAGTTTTGTGTTTTAGTAGCAGGGCATCTAAACTTTGTAGAATTAAACCTGATATCCCATACAAAATAAATTTAAGAGTATTATTCAAGGAAGAAGAGTCAAGAATTTAAACATCAAAAAAGACAATCACCCCAGATTTCAGCAACACTGCCTTAATTATCTGATTTCCAGACAGATGTTGTTAGCTTCTATAGCTTGTGTTCAAATTCCACCCTTCCTACATCATCTCCACCATTAGGCTAACAACTCCAGAGCGTATCACCTCATAACTGGTAATTTTATATATTGTAAATATCCTTGATAAACACTGTGATAAGAATCTATCTCAAATTATTTATAATTAAGTGAGGCCTAATTACACCAATAATACTGAGGAATATAATTAATTTCCAAAGTTAATTTGAATGCATGGTTATTTAAAGTTATAAAGCCAAAGCAAGGTTGATAAATATTTTTTCTCTAATTGTGGCAATTCTACTTTACTAATAACTCAGAACTGCATGATTTCTTAAATTAGTTAGATTATCTTACATTAACTTTAGAGCTCTCAACACCTCAGTCCTAGCCTGTGTTACATCTTGCACCATGGGGATCCTCTCCACAGTGCTAAGAAACCCCACTTCAGAACCTCAGTGGGGTATGTGTGGGGTGTGAGAAACTGGCATTTTGTAAGCACAAAAAGGTATTTATATCCAGGAAATAGGTAGAATACCATTCAGATAGGTAACCCCATGTATCTTACAGCACTGGGGAGAAAAAGGTTAGCTCTCAACAAGACATATCTTCTGTGGCATGCAGACCTCTCCCCCCTTTATTTGAGGAGGGGACTACTTTTTTTATATATACATTTATATTATTGTACATATATACAATAAACTACATACAGCAAGAAACCACAAAAAAATCAAGAATTATATAAATATTACATACGTAGTATTTTGGCTATTTGTATCTGGCAACTTTGGAGAAAACATCTACTTCTCTTGGGGTGTCTAAAATTCTGAATGTAAATCAATATTTATCATATCTCATCTATATCAACTTAAAACAGCTATCTAAACCTAAATCTTAATCTCTAAACAACTAAGCTTAATTATAAAACTAAACTATTTGGTCTTCAATTTCATCAGAGACTTGGTAAGGAATAAAATTAATTATCTGAGTAAACAGGAAGGGCACATTAGAAGCTTCAAAAGTGAAAACATGACAGAGACAGTTTGCTGCCTGAATAGTCTCCCAACACTCTCTATAATGTTGGAGCATCATCTTCAGCCTTCCGGCCCAGTATACCTGACAGACTTATTTGTGAAGCAGGAACTATTGAGGACTTGCTTACCCTGTATTGGCAGAGTTTGGCCATCAACTCTGCCTGCATCCAAGCTTGCCCTTTTTAGGCAGAATTCTGTCTGTAGCAAGCATGAGGATATTTTGCCCAGTGGCCCATTTGCCACATTTGAAGCCATCTCGATGAGGAGGTTCTTTGATGCTCATCAACTTCTGTGAGGTAGGCTGGGTGTTGCCAGGAGTTAACTTGTCTCATTGTCAATGAATCCTTAAAATAATAAAAACTTCTTTAAGTGCTGTATTCTGTAGGTCTCTGAGGCTTTTGAGTACCTTATCTAATTATTTTACCTTATCTACCTATAGAATCATATCTCTCTGTTAAACCTAGGAAATATATTTTTGTAATATAAATAGTCTAGCAATTGACATGATCATGATTTGATCCACTAATAATTAACTTGTATAACTTACTTATCCTAAACAGCTTGCAATAGCTCTTTCAAAATATTGGATGTAAACCCTGTATTATAATTGAGTTGCATGGGTATAATACCTCATATCACAGTAGAAATATATATATATGTATATATACATATATGCATATATATATATAATGTGTGAAGAATAATCTTACATTTGAACTGTATGCCAATGTATCAAAATTAAACTTATTTTGCATCAATATACAAAATTCTATACCAATGAATTAAAAATAACCTTGTGAATAACAAGGCGGTAAGTTGATGAGTAGATTCAATAATCTATTTTTTTGTCCTATCATCTCTATTTATTTCTATATTTCCTCTTTTTTCTTTTCAACCCCTAGCTCCAAACCTAAGAAAGAAAGATAGAGGAAAAAAGAGGCATCCCCTAATTCAACCTTGTGTTTTCTCTGAATAAGACCAATAATAACTTATAACCAACTCCCAATGAAAATAAATATATATGGCCTAAGAAAGCAACCAAAAACTATCCAACACCCCTTAAGGGAAAAGAGGCCATTGTGGTTTAAAATGGGGGCCAGAGCAATGCAGCAGATTCACAGTCTTTGACCGTAAATAGAGAAATCAACCAACCAGTTCACATGACCCCAATAGAACATTTAGTGAAAAATAACCTCTGTATACTAGATGACAAGACAGAACTCATGTCAGGATTGAAAGTCAGATGATGTCTCAATTTGCTTCAGTGTGAGTTAACTCTACGTATAATGCTATAGAATATTAGTTACTAAGTGCTTATATGGAAACAAGTATTTCATATATTTAAAATAGCTACTTAGTGTGATTTAGTTTTAAAGTTATTCTCAGTATTAAGGATCAGTTTACATTCAGAATTTTGTACTCACCAAGATAGGAAAGATGTTTTTTAAGGCTGCCAAATAAAAAAAGCCAAAACACAAAAATGTAAACATTTATATAACTCCTTATTGTTTCATCATTCTTTCTGCTGGAGATAGTTTATTGTACATATGTATAATATAAGTGCATATGTAAAAACTTTTTAATAAAAACATTTAAAAAGCAAAAAAATAATTCTACTTAAATATAGAGGTTACTATTTCCACTTTTTGACAAAATATTCTTATTACATGGAGAAATATAGTTTCAATATTTTTCATCGTTCAGGCAAGTACATCAGTCTTTGACCTGTAACTTGAATTAATTTTGTTGTGAAATCTATTGTCATTACTATTTTCTCTATATATAAATTGTTCTTTGGAATGTTTTAACGAGTGCTATCCTCTCATTCTTTCTGTGCTATTTGGTTATGACGTTTCTGGAGAGGATTCTGGAGATATTCTTGTGCTTGACTTGGCATCTTAGGTTTTAGTTTGTGATATTTAATTACTTTTGGTTTTGTTTCAACTCTTATTTCTTTGGCTATTTTCCTGAACTCTTCACTCTCTTCTAGAAGCACAGGATAGAGAACTAATATGACAAATACACTTGTTTACTTTTTACAGTTCTAGTAAAAAGCACTTGATGAAAGGTTACTAAAACATTATGGTATCATAGGAGTATAGATAACACACATCTTAAAAAGCATATTACTACAAATGAAGTAAAATATTGCAACAATTCATCAAAAGACAAATTTCTTAAATAGTTATGAATGTAACAGCAAAGCTTACAGAGGAAACAGATAAAAGTTTATATCTCAAACAATAAATAGCAAAATCCAAAACTATAGCTATATGGTCTGATTCTCTCTGCCCTAATAATTTATGGATTACTGGACTGATTATTGATAAATTATAAAATGATCTACTACATCAAACTAGTATTTATTTAAAATTTCATCTTTCAGCTTGAGACTAAACATTGCACACAAATATCTATTGAATATTCATTAACACAGCTTGTCGGGAGCCGGTCCGCCATTACAAGATGGCGCTGACTTCCCGTTTCCTGGTTCTTCACGGAGGCCCTTATGGCCAGTACGCATGCACAAACAGGTCACCCTTACATAACCCGCCTACGCGGGCGGTATGCTAATTAGGTATTCTCTAGAGCACCAATGACGGGAGGACACGTCCCTCTACGCCTTGATATTTCCTATATAAGCCAGGGATTTTACGGGGAGTGGGTCCTTCTCCATCAGTCTGCAGAGAGCTGTACAATAAAATCGCTGTCAGAAGAATCCTGAGTTGCCACGTCTCCTTTATCGGCGAAAGGTGCGCGCGACAACAGCTATATTTTATAACATAAGGCAAGTAACAGCAAAAAGGGTTGAAATTTTGTATTCTAGCACAAGTGACATTAGATATTAATGATATCATTACAAGTATAAAAACCCAAGTATTTTAAAGTTAATCCCTCTGTAAAGAAGAAATTGTAAGGAACATTAAAAAAGCTATTTTAGATGTAATTAAAATACATCATATTGGGGCAGGAAAGAAGATTCAGATAAGATTGTGAAACTTGATTGTATCTACAACAATTTCTCTTTTCACTTCCCTCACAAATCCCCTAACATGTGTCCCTCCTAATTTCATGTCATTTGGAAAGGCAACTGTGATAAGGTTTGACTGCTTGATAGTGTTTACTGCTTTACAACATTTGTTAAGTCCAGTTCAGCTAGCTCAATGGTCTCAGAGAGGAAGGGAAATATTCATTAATCCCTTGGGCTGAGGCTCAGAGCAAGGAAAATAGTTCAATGGAACTAAACTCTTCCTATTTCTCCCAGGTGAGAACGTAAATTAACCACCCTCTTTGGGAATTTAAAAGAAAAAAAAAAGATATGTTGGTAGAAAATAGAATAATTCTCAAGTAAATGTTTTACTGTCTTTTTTACCATAGGCCTGGAATCATTCAGTCATTAAGTTAAACCCAAAGAAAATGGAAGACATAACCATCCAGATCAAAGAAGTCATTAGTAAAACAGAAACCAAAATTAATAGTTAGCCATTAAAAATAACAAGCATTCAACAAATACATGAGACAACAGCAATCAGCAAGAAGGGAAGTAAAGTCATAAAGTGTTCGTGTGGGAATTAAGAATGATCCATCTCTGCAGGGTGTGCCTAAGAAGTGGCAGAGTATCTAATGAGATAGATAATATTTTAACAATGGAGTAATATTAACTGACAAAAGGATTAGTTTTTTAATAAATGTGTGGATAATTAGATATCCATGTGCTAGAAAGACAGTGAGAAGCAGACAGACAGAGACAGAGAAAGAGAATAAGCTTACCGCATACCTGACAATCTACTTGAATTGGGTTAGATACAAATGTCAGAGATAAAACTGTAAAACTCCTAGAAGAAAACAGCAGAAATAATTAGGCTTCTGCATCACAAAGATTTCTTAAGACAACATAAATAACTCATGAAATTAAGCACCACCAAACAGAGTAATAAGTGGATACAGAAAATTCTCAACAGAGGAATATCGAGTGGCCAAGAAACACCTAAAGAAATGTTCAACATTCCTAGTCATTAAGAAAACATGAATCAAAATGACTATGAGATTCCATTTTACACCTACCAGAATCAGTAAGGTAAAAAACTCATGTGACAGCACATGCTGGCTGGGATGTGGATGAAGGGGAGCACTCCACCAATGCTAGGGAGAGTGCATGCTTGCACAACCACTTTGGAAATCAATCTGGAGTTTTTTCAGAAATTTGAGAATAATGAATACTACCTCAAGACCAAGCCATACCACTCCTGGGCATATTCCTGAAAGATGCTGTACCACACAACAAGGACATTTGCTCAACAATGTTCATAGCAGCTTTGTTTGGAATTGCAAGAACCTGGAAACAACCTACATGTCCCTCCACTGATAAATGGATAAAGAAACTGTGGTACGTTTACACAATGGAATACTACTCAGCTATTAAAAACAAGGAATTCTTGAAATTTGCAGGCAAATGGTTGGAACTAAAAAAGACCCAGAAAGACACACCTAGTACATTCTCACTTATAAGTGGATATTAGCCCAACATAGATGTTCTCTGAGAGATTCCACCCACGGGGGAATCTGGACAGGTGCTGGGACTCTCTGCTGGACTCTGGGTGGAGCTCTGAGAGTGGTATGGAAGAATGAGGGGTTATGGAAGACCCAGAGAGGGTTCAGGAGCTCCACAAGGAGACCATTAAGGCTGGCAGATCTGGTCCCAGGATGGCCTGCACTAACTGTTACACCAATCAAGTACAATGCATGCATTAATCATAGCCGGCCTGTTCAGAACTAGCCAATGCACTGCTCATTCTCCATGCTTGTGGGGGGAGAGGGACATGAATTCTTACATGAACTCTGATGCCCACTATTTGATCACTTGTCCCTGGTGGGGAGGCCTGGTGGGTACACAGAGGAAGGGGAAGCAGGCTATCTGAATGAGACCTGATATAGGCTGTGGTCAGATGGTGAGGCGGAGGGGAGGTCTATAAGAGGTCTAGCGGAGGAGAACAGTGTGGAAGAGGGAACAAGGGTCAGAATGGAAAGACACAAGCAATGGGATAACAATTAGGATGTAATATGAATAAATTATAATAAAAGTTTTAAAAGGGACAAAGCAAAAACAAATAGAAAAGTATAATAAATTAACTTTCTTTGCAATGAACCTTGTCCTCAGAAGATACTGCTAAGAGAATGAACACACACACCACCCGCTAGGAGCAGATATTTACAAACTGAGAGAATTCACAGGCAGCAGAATTTTGCTTCAAGGGGTGATAAAGTCATTTGTTTAAAAAAAAAATCAGTCTTCAGATTCAGAACATCTTCACAAAAGAACATGTGCTTTTTCTGAAGTCTCTGGTCAAGCTTCTTGAAGTTCATTTTATCTATGCAGAGACCAACTCGGAGACCCCCCCTAAGGCACCTTTTAGAAGCTGTCTGCCTACATAAGATAGGCCTCTCCTGCTTTTTCATCTCCCTCCCTCCCCTCTTTTTCTGGTCTTTTATTGGGCCTCCCGATTCTGGCCAATTGTGGACCCCATCCTCAGATCTCTTTCTTCTAGATTCAGTGACCCTCCTCAGCTTCTCTCTGTGTCCTCTCATGACATATAACTAACTATGCCCGTGTCTGTTCTTTCATAATATTTTATTTATAGGCAGAATCTCATGTAGAGCAGGCTGGCCTTCAACTCCATGCAAAGTCTGGGATGACCCTGAACCTCTGATATTTTCCCACCTCCCCCTCCAGAAGCCTAGAATTACAGGCATGCGCATGTACTACCGGGGCCAAGTAAATGTCTCTTTTTTTCATTGATGTTAGCTCTATACTGCCCATTGTCCAATGTGTGCACACCTCACCATGGTTATTCCACAGTTCTCCAATTGTTTAAATAGTATATGAATATTTAGGATAGAACAGCACACAGAAGGAGTGTGCTCTGGTTTTTAAGAATATACAAAGAAGCCCATCTTAAAAGTCAAATATATTTTTGCTTTGACTTTAAAAATATGTAATTCTCTTAAAATATTAAATATGATCTCATAATTTAAATATGTTCAAAATTACAGATAATTGTAGTTTTAAATTTTCAAATTAACTTAAAATTTTTATTATTCATTTTCCCTCCAATTCTTAATACAAACAAAACATTTACCACACATGTATTAAATTCAAATGTAAACACATTCTCAAACTCCTTTAAATATTTCATGTACTCAAACTTTTACAATAACATCTACAAATGATTTTTCAGCATTTCAAAGGTTTATAAAAACTATAATGTGCTTACAGTAAAGGTGTGGAAGCCAAAGGTCTCACTCCAGCCTGTAGTGTGCTTACATTAATGTGCTAACTATAGAAAGTGTTAAATTAAAATTAATTTTATTGTGACCTTACTGCATAGAAGGACATTGGTGAGCATAATTTGAAAGCCTTCTTAGAAAACTTGTTTTGTGCCAGATAGAACTGACTCCTTTTTATCCTCTGAGACCATTTCTCGACAGAAGGCAAAGTCCTTCATAATTATTTCAGGGCCTTCACAACTACTTTAGATTCTGCATTAAATGTTCAATTTATTTTTCATAAATATGGATGAATACAGTAGTATTTCTTCCCACTAAAAGTATATTTTCAAAGATAAAAGCCAAGAGCATCCTTCTCCTCTTCACCTTATCTTCTCGCTTACATTTTCCTCACTTGTGGCACAGTATAAAATCCAGTAAAGGCTGCTGTAAAATTAGAGTTCCAGCCTCCACAATACTCCAGACTATGCTTTCCCAAGTCAATGAAACCATTAGAAAATTAATGGAGAAAAAATAATAACCATCATTTACAGAGAAGTTAATTTGTATGAGATGAGACCCTGTGGTGGGTCTCACATAAACACTTTTTTCCACTTAATCATTCTTGCTATATGTATGGGTAGTTATTCTCACCTGTAGGTGAGAAACCTTAAAACAATATTTACCTAAAATTCTCAAGGTCGTATGATTGGCATTAGAGATGGCAACCACTTTATTCCCATCGTTTCCAATTATAGAAATATTTCATTGACTAGCTGAGGGAGGCCAAGCTCTTTTTTGTTTTGACTCTTCTTTCAGTAGCTACCATTTGCTGTCTTTCAACACCATTAATCCTGACTAGTCTTATGGGAACTTCTAAATGACACCAAAATATTACATATAGCTGGTCTGTATATCATGCATTTACACTTTTCAATTGAGCTGTCAAATTTCAATGGTACATGTGTCAAGTGATTTTTGTCTTACCTATCCAAAAGCTATTTCCATCCTCCAAGCATTTGACTCTGCCATTAGTATAAAGTTGTTCTCTTCCTTCATTTGAATAATAATCCTCTTCCATCTGCATCTGGATGATATTTGTTTTGTTTGTTTGATATTTAATATTAATTTTAAATCACCTTAAATTAATGACAGACCTGCATTGATTGCTTCCAAACCTATCACTGTGCATTGAGATCTATATTTTTCCAAAATATATATTAGTTTGAAATTTTGTGGGATGGAATCTGGGAGCAACAAATCAGGGTTGTAGCAGTTCTGTGTTTTCTTGCAGTGTCCTGTCAATGCATCCACCAGGCCTGCAGACACCTAGAAGCTATCATTGGGTGAATTCCTCTTCATCTCACTTAAGTGACTTTGCCAGGTTACTCCAGCTATTGGCTAGTTATCAGCTCATTGCCAACTGAATCTTTCCAAATTATCTATGTGTCTTTAAAATACTTTAGCCTGCTATCCCCAAAGATGTGACAGTTAGACATCATCTAAAATACTGTGTCCTCTTACTCCTACAGAGTTTCTGTACCATACTTTTAACAATGAAAGCTAAACACTAGTTATAGGCTGGTAATGTTGAGTGACATGCTGTTTCTCTTTTTGCATGAATATATACTCTCAACCCCATGTGAGTATTTTATTGAATATGGGGGCACTCAGAAACAGAAACCATGCTTGACATCAATTTTCAGCCACACCTAAAGGAAATCATATGATATTAAAGTGATATATTATATTCATTAAACATTTAAACGTTAATGCAAAACTTATAGTTTGTTATTTCAGCTTCCCAAATTGTCCTACAACAGATCAAATATTGTGGTGATTTTATACAAAAATATGTTTGTGGAAAGAAAAATGACTCTATTGTTCTTTGTCATTTTAGGGAAGTTAAACTTCTGTTTAGGAATGGTGCAAAGTTGAATTGTATGATATATATTTCTTCTTCACTTATCTTTGGACATGTACAAAACACCAAGAACTTTTTCTTCTATGGAATTTTGGATTCTCAAAAAATTCTATAAGAAGTTCACAGACCTCTTTGTATATAAATATTTTCAGCCATTGATTTTAATTATTCATTTAACCCATGATGGCTAAATATTATATAGGTTGTAGAGAGTTTGAGACAGGTGATTGTGTGTGTGTGTGTGCGCGTGTGTGTGTGTGTGTTTTGTGTAAATGGATGAAGTGTGTCATGTGTCCATGTGTATGCAGGTTCCCTTAAGGCATTTTAGGGCCTTTCACTGATTACAGTGTAGTGTTAGGTTAGTCCCAGAGAACCTCTTTTCTAAGTGAGGACTTGCACTCAGGCAGCTCCCCAGCCTGCACACCACACATTCTAATAAGGAGCCTTATCCTAGCTTGCCTACCCAAGCTCATTTAGAATACCACCTTGTTACCTGATCAGTCCAAGTAAAACATACACAGGCAAGGCAAGCCGTTATTCACTTTCATGACCCTACAGTTTATACTAAGCCTTTCATTATTACTTACTATAATAACCATGGAGAATGGAGAACTAACTTCACACATAGAAAAATACCAAAAATTAAATAAGTTATTGTAACTCTTTTTAAAGGTTGTTTCTAAGAAAAATTTATATTTCTATAGGTAAGTTGATAGTGACAAGACAAGAAATATTTGTGAAGTGGGTGACAGTTTCTGTTAGTTCAGTTAACGTATTGTACTGAGGCCTCTATTACCTCCCAAGATCTCAGAGCCATCCCATCATACAATTTGATTTTCATTATTTTTTCTTGAAGTCTTTTAAGATTTGTTGCACAGATAAACTTAATCTGTATAATTATACTAGCTCGTGAAATGATTCCGCATTTCTTTATTTCAATCTCCAACCTTGCTTCTTTTGGCTCCATGCGTTCCAGCTCCCAAACCTGGAAGAAGACTTCTGCAAAAAGCCTCAGTAGGAAATAATAGCTAATTCCCTTTTCCTCTATTCTCTTCCTATTCATATGTGGCATGTTTTATCTTAATAATATCAATATGTATTGTGTTCAATGACTTTAAAATAATTTACAGTTTATTTCACCGAGACTTAGCATCAATTAATTAAGCATATTTAGGAAGATCCTGTTTTGATCCTCAATTAATGCAGTACAATCCCCATGGGAGTTCTCAAAATGCATACCACAGTTAACATTCTTCCGGCTTTTAGAATTGGATGTTTGCTTTATTCATTCACCATTAATATTTATAGGTGTATGAAATGCCTGCTGCTTCCCATATATTGTTCTCATACCTGAGGCTTATCAACTGGAAAATATTTATATATTTCTTCCTTCATGGAGGTTAAATGTATGCATTTCAACAAAAACTTAAGAAATAATAATAATTAATAATAATAATAATAATAATAATAATAATAATAATAATAATAATAATTCAAAACGTACCAAGATTGATAGAGGCGAAGTTACATTTTATTAAAAGTCAAGTGAAAGGGCTTCTCTGATCTCATGATTTGATGGAAGGTGAAGAGAGAGACAATTGAGTATATGTTAACGAAAGGCACTAAGGACAGAGCAGATGACTTGGTTATAAGGAGCAATTATGTTAAGAATAGTGTGGGAGTTCAAGGCTCTTTCTCATTTTCTTTCCATTAGATTTATTGTATCTGGTTTTATGTTGATGTCTTTGATCCACTTGGACTTGAGTTTTGTGCAAGGTGATAAATATGATCTATTTTCTTTTTTTTTTTATTAATTTATTCTTGTTACATCTCAATGTTTATCCCAACCCTTGTATCCTCCCATTCCTCGCCCCCCCCCATATTCCCATTATTCCCCTCCCCTATGACTGTTCTTGAGGGGGATTACCTCCCCCTGTATATTCTCATAGGGTATCAAGTCTCTTCTTGGCTACTTGCTGTCCTTTCTCTGAGTGCCACCAGGTCTCCCCCTCCAGGGGACATGGTCAAATGTGAGGCACCAGAGTACGTGAGAAACTCATCTCACACTCTCCACTCAACTGTGGAGAATATTCTGACCATTGGCTAGATCTGGGAAGGGGTTTAAAGTTTACCGCCTGTATTGTCCTTGGCTGGTGCCTTAGTTTGAGCGGGACCCCTGGGCCCAAATCTACCTATCATATTGGTCTACTTGTAGATTTCTAGGACCCTCTGTATCCTTTTATTTTGCTATTCTCCCATGTGTCTCTCATTTAGAGTCCCAATAGGATGCCCTCCCCTCTGTCCCAGTTTCCTGGTAAGTGAAGGCTTTCGTGGGACATGTCCCTTGGGCTAGTATGCAGATATAAGTGAGTATATACCATTTGATTCTTTCTGCTTCTGGGTTAACTCACTCATTATGATCATTTCTAGCTCAATCCATTTATCCACAAATTTCGGGAATTCCTTGTTTTTAATAGCTGAGTAGTATTCCATAGTGTATATGTACCACAGTTTCTTTATCCACTCTTCTACTGAGGGACACTTAGGCTGTTTCCATGTTCTGGCTATTATGAATAAGGCTGCTATGAACATGGTTGAGCAAATTTTCTTGTTGTGTGCTGGAGCATCTTCTGGGTATATTCCAAGAAGTGGAATAGCTGGGTCTTGAGGAAGCCCTATTCCCATTTTTCTGAGCTAGCACCAGATAGATTTCCAAAGTGGCTGTACTAGTTTGCATTCCCACCAGCAATGAAGGAGTGTTCCTCTCTCCCCACATCCTCGCCAGCATGTGGTGTCGCTTGAGTTTTTGATCTTAGCCATTCTGATGGGTATAAGATGGAATCTCAGAGTTGTTTTGATTTGCATTTCCCTGATGACTAAGGAGGCTGAGCATTTCTTTAAGTGTTTCTCAGCCATTTGATACTCCTCTGTTGAGAATTCTCTGTTTAGTTCCAAGCCCCATTTCTCAATTGGGCTATTCGGTTTGGTGGTGTTTAATTTCTTGAGTTCCTTATATATTTTGGATATTAGACCTTTGTCAGATGTAGGATTGGTGAAGATTTTTTCCCAGTCTATAGGCTGTCGCTTTGTTCTCTTGACAGTGTCTCCTGCCTTACAGAAGCTTCTCAGCCTCATGAGGTCCCATTTATTAATGGTTGACATTAAGGCCTGGGCCGTTGGTGTTCTGTTCAGGAAGTTGTCTCCTGTGCCAATATGTTCCAGGCTCTCTCCCACTATTTCCTCTAAGTGGCTTAGTGTCTCTGGTTTTATGTTGAGGTCTTTAACCCACTTGGATTTGAGTTTTGTGCAAGGTGACAAATATGGGTCCAGTTTCACTTTTTTACACATAGACCTCCAGTTAGACCAGCACCATTTGTTGAAGATGCTATCCTTTTTCCATTGAATGGATTTGGCTTCTTTGTCAAAAATCAAGTGACCATATGTGTGTGGATTCATATCTGGGTCTTGGATTCGATTCCATTGATCAACCAGCCTGTTGCTGTGCCAGTACCATGCTGTTTTAATTACTATTGCTTTATAGTACAGTTTGAAATCAGGTATGGAGATTCCTCCGGAGCACCTTTTATTGTACAAGATTGTTTTAGCTATTCTGGGTTTTTTGTTTTTCCATATGAATTTCAGAATTGAACTTTCAATGTCTTTAAAAAATTGTGTAGGTATTTTGATAGGGATTGCATTGAATCTGTAGATTGCTTTTGGTAGGATGGCCATTTTTACTATGTTAATTCTACCGATCCATGAGCAAAGAAGATCATGCCATCTTCTCAGGTCATCTTCAATCTCTTTCTTCAGAGTTTTGAAATTTTTTTCATACAAGTCCTTCACTTGCTTAGTTAGGGTAACTCCTAGATATTTTATATTGCTTGTGGCTAATGTGAAGGGTGTGGTTTTCCTGATTTCTTCCTCTGCAAGCTTGTCATTTGTGTATAGGAAGGCTACAGACTTTTTTGAGTTAATTTTGTATCCAGCCAATTTGCTGAAGGTGTTTATCAGCTTTAGGAGTTCTCTGGTGGAATTTTGAGGGTCACTTATGTACACTATCATGTCATCTGCAAATAGGGATAATTTGACTTCCTCCTTTCCCATTTGGATACCCTTGATCTCCTTTTGTTGTCTTATTGCTCTGCCTAGAACTTCGAGTACTATATTGCAGAGATATGGAGAGAGTGGGCAGCCTTGCCTTGTTCCCGATTTGAGAGGAATTTCCTTGAGTATCTCACCATTTACTTTGATTTTGGCTATTGGCTTGCTGTATATAGCCTTTATTATGTTGAGGAAAGTGCCTTGTATCCCGATCTCTCTAAAACTTTAAACATGAATGGGTGTTGAATTTTATCAAATGCTTTCTCTGCATCCAAGGAGATGATCATGTGGTTTTTTATTTTCAGTTTGTTTATATGGTGCATTACATTGATGGATTTCCGTATATTAAACCATCCCTGCATGCCTGGAATGAAGCCTACTTGGTCATGATGAATGATATCTTTGATGTGTTTCTGTATCCGTTTTGCAAGTATTTTATTTAGTATTTTTGCATCTATGTTCATAAGAGAAATTGGTCTGAAATTCTCTTTCTTTGTTGAGTCTTTGTGAGGTTTAGGTATCAATGAGACTATGGCCTCATAGAATGAATTTGGTAATTTTCCATCCATTTCTATCTTTTGGAATAGCTTGAAGAGTATCGGTATTAGCTCGCCCTTGAAGGTCTGGTAGAATTCTGCACTGAAACCATCTGGCCCTGGGCTTTTTTTGGTTGGGAGACCATCGATGATTGCTTCTATTTCTGTAGGGGAAATGGGACTATTTAGCTTGTTTATCCGTTCTTCATTCAACTTTGGCAAGTGAAATTGATCAAGAAAATCGTCCATTTCCCTTAGATTTTCAAATTTTGTGGCGTATATGCCTTCAAAGTAGGATCTTATGATTCTTTGAATTTCTTCAGTGTTTGTTGTTATGTCTCCCTTTTCATTTCTGATTTTGTTGATTTCAATACTGTCTCTCTGCCTTTTAGTTAGTTTGGCTAATAGTCTGTCTATCTTGTTGATTTTCTCAAAGAACCAGCTTTTGGTTTTGTTGATTCTTTGGACTGTTTTCTTAGTTTCTAATTTGTTAATTTCAGCCCTGAGTTTGATTATTTCCAGGCGTCTACTCCTCTTGGGTGTTCTTCTTCTTTTTTTTTCTAGGGCTTCCAGTTGTGTTGTTAAGATGCTTATGTGTGATGTTTCCAGTTTCTTTTTAAAGTCACTTAGTGCTATGAATTTTCCTCTTAGCACTGCTTTCAATGTATCCCACAAATTTGGGTATGTTGTTTCTTCATTTTCATTGAATTTCAGAAACTCCTTGATTTCTTTCTTTATTTCTTCCCTGACCCAGGTGTCATTTAGCAGAGAGTTGTTTAGTTTCTACGTACGTGTAGACTTTTTGTTATTTCTGTTGTTGTTGAATTGCAGCCTAAGAGCATGATGATCTGATAGGATACAAGGTATTATTTCAATCCTCTTGTATCTATTGAGGCTTGCTTTGTGACCTACGATGTGATCAA
This sequence comes from Acomys russatus, assembly GCF_903995435.1. Lineage (NCBI taxonomy): Eukaryota > Metazoa > Chordata > Mammalia > Rodentia > Muridae > Acomys > Acomys russatus. The sequence continues at coordinate 55,973,306 of NC_067145.1, forward strand.
TTTTGGAGAAGGTTCCATGAGGTGCAGAGAAGAAGGTGTATTCTTTCTTGTTTGGGTGAAAGGTTCTATAGATATCTGTTAGATCCATTTGGCCCATGGCATTGGTTAATGATGTTATTTCTCGGCTTAGTTTCTGTTTCAATGACTTATCCTTCAGTGAGAGTGGGGTGTTGAAATCTCCCACTATTATTGTGTGGGGATTGATGTGTGGTTTAAGCTTTTTTAGGAGATCTTTTACAAATGTGGGTGCCCTTGTATTGGGAGCATAGATATTCAGAATTGTGATGTCATCTTGGTTGACTTTACCTTTGATGAGTATGAAGTGTCCTTCCTCATCCCTTTTGATTACTTTTGGTTGAAAGTCTATTTTGTTTGATACTAAAATGGCTACGCCTGCTTGCTTCTTGTGACCATTTGCTTGGAATATTTTTTTCCAACCTTTTACCCTGAGATAATGCCTTTCATTATGGGTGAGATGTGTTTCTTGAATGCAGAAGAATGTTGGATCTTGTTTATGTACCCATTCAGTTAGTCTGTGTCTTTTTATTGGAGAATTGAGGCCATTGATGTTGAGAGATATTAATGACCAGTGAGTGTTAAGAGTCTTAATTTTGATGTTGTTTCCAGTCGAGTGTTTGTGTAGTTGTGTTTTTGCCATGGGATATTTATCTATTTCCTGGGTAGTTTTGGTTGTAGCTTGACCCTTTGGGATGGAGTTTTCCTTCTAGTACCTTCTGTAAAGCTGGGTTTGTGGATATGTACTGTTTGAATTTGTTTTTGTCCTGGAATATTTTGTTTTCTCCATCAATGGTTATTGATAATTTTGCTGGGTAAAGTAGTCTGGCCTGGCATCTGTGGTCTCTTAGGGTTTACAGGATCTCTGTCCAGGCCCTTCTGGCTTTTATGGTCTCTGCTGAGAAGTCGGGTGTAATTCTGATAGGTTTACCATTAGATGTTATTTGGCCCTTTTCCCTTGCAGCTTTTAATATTTTTTCTTTGTTCTGCATGTTTTGTGTTTTGATTATTATGTGGCGGGCAGTTTTTCTTTTCTGGTCAATTCTATTTGGTGTTCTGTAGGCCTCTTGTATGTTTATAGGCATTTCTTTCTTTAGATTGGGGAAATTTTCTTCTATGATTTTGTTGAGAATAGTTTCTGGGCCCTGGAGTCTGATGTCTTCTCTTTCTTCAATGCCTATTATTCTCAAATTTCTTCTTTTCATGGTGTCCTTAATTTCTTGGATGTTTTGTGTCAGGAGTTTTCCAGATTTGGCATTTTCTTTAATGGTTGATTCAATATCTGTGATTGTATCTTCTAGACCTGAGATTCGTTCTTCCATCTCTTGGATTCTGTTAGAAAAGCTCACCTCTGTGTTGCTCACCTTCTTCTCTGAGGTATCCCGTTCTCGTTTTTCTTCTGTCTGTGTGTTTATCATTGAATCCATTTTCATTTTCATATCTTGAACTGATTTTTTGATTTCTTTCATCCGATTTTTTGTGTATTCCTGAGTTTCTTCCATTGCCTCTTTATAGGTCTTCAGAGCTTGAACCGTTTTATTTATTTCTTTCATCTGGTTGTTTGCATTTTCCTGCAATTTTTCCAGTTCCACTCTATGAGCTTCTTTTATGTCTCTTACCTGTTTGTCTGTGTCTTCCTGTATTTGATTACGAATTTTATTTGTTTCCTCCATTATCATCCTCATTACTAAGGATTTGAGGTCATTTTCTTGTATTTCCGTTGTATTTGAGTTCTCTGGGTTGTTTTCTTTGGGATAGCTGGAAACTGGAGATGCCATGTTGTTTTGGGTTTTTTTGCGTATGCTTTTTCGTTGTCCTTTAGACATCTTGCCGTCTTTGTTTTTGTTGGGTAGCTTCCAGAGTTGGATGGAGGTTGTCTGACGATAGATTCACTTATTTTCTCACGATTTCCCTAGGCTGGGAGCTCAAAGCTTCACTGGTGTGGATGTTAGGAGGTTAGCCCTGTTGTTCTGGTCTCTCACATCCAGTGATCTTCAGCCCCCCTGTGCTGTGGATCCTGCAATTGTTCTGGGTCTCTGAATGAGCATTGGGTCAGGCCAAGGTATCCACAGCCTTCTGTGTTCCCTGCCAAGTCCAGCCAGGAACACTGGGCCTGAACCATGGGCTGAACTCAGCTAGATTCTCAGGGCCAATTCTGGGCCCAAAATGTGCACAGGGTCCAGCAAAAATTTTTGGGCTGGGACTACGCACCAAGGTCCGCTAGGGCCTTTTGGCCCAAAGTGCGTGCTGTGGTCAGTTATTGACTCAGGGCCCAAACTGACTACCAATCTCAGTCAGGAACTCTGGATTCAAACTGCACACTGTGTCCAACCAGAGTCTTAGAGCTGGTGGAACCGAGAGCTCTGTCCAGCCTGCGCCACAGCAGGAGAACTGCAGCTGCTCTGAGTTAGCGCCTGTGGTTCAACCAAGTGCTCCGCCCAGACTGTGTCACCGCAGGGGAGCTGCCGCTGAGCTGAGGCGGTGCCTAGGATGGAACTGCACACTCCACCAAGCCTGCGCCACAGCAGGAGACCTGCGGCTGCTCTGAGTTAGCGCCAATGGTGGAACCAAGTGCTCTGCCCAGACTGTGTCACTGCAGGGGAGCTGCCGCTGAGCTGAGGTGGCGCCTAGGGTGGAACTGAGTGCTTGGCCAAGCCTGTGCCACAGCAGGAGAACTGCAGCTGCTCTGAGTTAGCGCCTGTGGTTCAACCAAGTGCTCCGCCCAGACTGTGTCACCGCAGGGGAGCTGCCGCTGAGCTGAGGTGCTGCCTAGTGTGGAGCTGCGTGCTCAACTAAGCCTGCACCACAACAGGGGAGCTGTGGCCAAAGCTGAGTTAGTGCCTCGGGCAGAATTGCTTGCTGGGCTGGGCCAGTACCCCCCTCTCCTGCAGCAACTCCCACCAGCCACCACACCAATTGCCTCCACCGGAAGGCTATGAGCTGCAAACCTCAGCCACCGCTGCTGGTGCCGCTGGTGCTGCTGCCTCTGCCGCTGCCGCTCCGACCAGAGAAAATCCACGCTCCTCCCGTGTGCAGGGGCACGCAGGTCCTCTGCACCCTGGTCCCTCCGAACCGTGGAGCATTCCCGCTCAATATGATCTATTTTCATTTTCTTCATGTAGATATCCAGTAAGACCAGCACCATTGTTGAAGATGCTTTTCTTTTTTCATCTTTGGCTCCTTTGTCAAATATTATGTGTACTTAGGTGGGTGGATTTATTTCTGGGTTATTGATTCAATTCCATTGATCAACCAGTTTATTTCTCTGTCAGTACTATGCAGTTTTTATTACTGTTGCTCTATAGTATAGCTAGATGTCAAAGATGGAGATACTTTCAGAAGTTCTTTTATTGTGTAGGATCGTTTAGCTAGTCTGGGTATTTTGTTTACAATTGTTCTTTCAATGCATGTAAAGAATTGTGTTGACATTTTCTTGGGTATTACATTGGATCTTTAGATTACTTTTGCTAAGATGTCCATTTTTACTATGTTGATCCTACCAATCCATGATATGGGAGATCTTTCCGTCTTCTGATCTCCAATTTCTTTCTTCAGAGACTCAAGTTTCTTGTCGTACAGGTTTTTTACTCCCTTGGTTTAGTTACACCAAGATACTTTTATGTTTTTTTGTGACTATTGTGAAGGGTGTGTTTTCACTAATTTCTTTCTTAGCCCATTTGTCTTTTGTATACAAGAGGACTACTGAATTTTTTAAATTAATTTTTCATCTAGCCATTTTGTTGAAGGTGTTTATCAGCACAAGGAGTTCTCTGGTGGTATTTTTGGGATGACTTGTGTATACATCATATCATCTGTGAGTAGCAATACTTTGATATCTTCCTTTCCAATTTGTATCCCCTTGATCTCCTTTTGTTGTCTTCTTGCTCTGGTTTGGACATTAAATACTATATTGAAGATATATAATAAGAGTGAGCAGCCTTGTTAAGTCCATTATTTCAGTGGGATTTTTTTAAGTTTCTCTTCATTTAATTTGATATAGAATTGCTGTATATTGCTTTTATTGTGGTTAGGTATGTGAATTTTATCCCTGCTCTTTCCAAAACTTTAACATGTGGTGTTGGATTTTGTTGAATGCTTTTTAAGCATCTAGGGAGATGATCATGTGGTTTTATTCTTTCAGTTTGCTTATATAATGAATCACATTGACGGATTTCCATACATTGAACCACCTCTGCATGCCTGAGGTGAGTCCTACTTGTTTTCAGTGAATAATATTTTTGATGTGTTCTTGGATTTGGTTTGAGTATTTTGTTGAGTATTGTTGCATCAATGCTCATAATGGAAATTGGTCTGAAATTCTTTTTTGTTGGGTCTTTGCACGACTTAGGTATTAAAGTGGCTGTACTCTTGTAGAATTAATTTGGCAATGTTCCTTATGTTTCTGTTCTTTGGAAGAGCTAGAGAAGTATTGGAATTAGTTCTTCTTTAAAAGTCGGGTAAAATTGAACTCATTGGCATAGGAGATAAGTTCTTGAACAAGCTCAGGCTCTAAGATCAACAATTAATAAATAGGACCTCATGAAACTGAAAAGCTTCCATAAGGCAAAGAACATTGTCAATAGAAGGAAATCACAGTCTACAGACTGGAAAAAGATTTTCACCTATCCTACATGCAACAGAGTGCTAATATCCAAAATATACAAATAACTCAAGAAATTAAACACAAAACATGAAAATAATTAAATTGAAAAGTGGGAATGTCAGACATGGTGGCAAACACACATGTAACCCAAGCAATCACAGAGGCAAAGGCAGCGGGATCTCCACGAGTTCAAGGCAAGCCTGGTCTATAAAGCAACTCCAAGACAGCCAAAGATACACAGAGAAATCCTGCCTTCAAAATGGGGTACAGAGCTAATCACATACTTCTCAACAGAGGAATCACAAATGTCCAAGGAGCACTTAAAGAAATGTTCAATGTCTTTCGTCATCAGCAAAATGAAAATCAAAACAACTCTGAGATTCCATCCTACCAGAATGGATCAGATCAAAAACTCAAGTTAACAGCACATGCTGGTGAGGATTTGGAGAAAAGGTAACACTCTTCATTGCTGGTGTAGGGTAAACTTGTACAACCACTTTGGAAATCAATCAAATACTTTTTCAGAAAATTGAGAATAGCTCTACCTCAAGATCCAGCTATACCACTCTACCATATAACAAAGATGCTACAACATAATAGAGAGTTTTGAGTGATTACTCAGGTAACAAACTGTGTCTGTCATCCTCTCATTTGGAAAGCTAAAATTCTGCACACCTGGCATACTCAGGTAATCAAGTTTATTACTTCTCAAGAATCTGATGGAGTTAAAGACTAGGTAGCTTAGTTTTACAATGAAGCTTAGTTATTTAGGGTCTAGATAGAAATTTTAAGTTGATAATGACAATATGTGATGGAGATTGATTTACATTCAAAATTTAGACCCACCAAGAAAGAAAAGATGTAAAAATATAAATGTATATGTAAAAAATAACATTTTCTTAAAAAATAAAATAAAGAAGAACAAATTTAAAAAGTTATTTTTTAAAAAGACGTTTGTTCAACTATGTATAAAGCAGCTTTATTCGTAATAATCAGAATCTGGAAATCACCTAGATGCTGCTCAACCAAAGAATGGATGGTGTTTTAAGTTCCTGCGTGAATTCCTGGCCTAAATTTCCTCAACAGTAGACTGTAATTTGGAAACTGAGCTAAACTTTTTCTTCTTTGAATTAAAAACAAACAAAAAACCCAAATAACAAAACAAAACAAACAAAAAAATTGCAGTCTCTTCTACTTCTTGAGATTAAGAAAAGAACTCATACATTTACACAATGGAATACTTCGCAGCCATTAAAGACAAGGAAACTATGAAATTTACAGGCAAATAGATGGAACTAGAAAAGATCAACCTGAGTGAAGTATCTCAGACACACATTGTGCATATTCACTTATAAGTGGGTTTTAACCATATAGAATAGGATAAACACATTACAATTCATAGACCCAAAGAAGATAAGTAACAAGGAGGACCCAAAGTAGGACACTTACATCTCACTGAGAAGAGGAAATAGAATAGACAGTGGAAGTGGCTGAAGAGGGGAACAAGGTGGAAGAGGGAACACAGGGAGAAATGAGTGTGGAGACCAGAACAAGAGAAAAAAGTGGCAGAAGAACAGAGGGCTCACAGAGAGAACAAAAACCATAGGCAGGGGCATCTCTGTGACTAGATGGAGACCTAAGACAGGGGAAGCTTCTGGGAGGATATTACAGTAACTCTAGCTGACAGTAATAGGGGTGACAGAGACTGAAGAAGACACCCTCTAACCAGACAAGACTCCCAGTGGAGGGAGAGGAACAACAACCCACCAACAAACACCCAAAATTTTCCCTACCTACACCATGTGCAGGGATAAAGGCAGAGCAGAGATTGAGGGAATGTTCAACTGATCCCTGGCCCAATCTGAGAACAACCCTATGGGAGAAAGCCAATCTGTGACACTATTGATATTCTGCTGTGCTCACAGATAGGAGCTAACATAGCTGTCCTCTGAAAGGCTCCGCCCAGCTGCAGATTGATACAGATGCTGACACTCACAACCAAACAGTGGATGCTTCATAGGGAGTCTTGTGGAAAAGTGGGGGAAAGGATTAAAAAAAACATGGAGGTGACTGGAGCTCCACGCGGAGACTAACAAAGCTAAGTAACCAGGATCCAGAGGGGCTTGTAGAAACCAAAGTACCAATCAAGGAAAATGCAAAGACTGTACCTAGGGGAATCAGGTTTCATGTGGATCTTCTAGTAAGCATAGCAGGAGCTATTTCCACCATGGACTCTGTTGTCTGCCTTTTGATCACTCCCCTATCCCCTCTGGTAGGGCCTGCCTCACCAGGCCACATGGAAGCGGACAGGCTCAGTCTTGATGCAATTTGATGATATGGGTTGGACATGTAGTGTGGGCTCCCTTTTTCTGAGAAATAGGGGAATGGAGATGTAGGAAGAGGAAGGGAAGGTGGGTCAGGGAAGAGAGGAGGAACAGGGCCGCAAGGATGATGTAGCGTGGATAAATAAATAAATGTAATTTTTTTTTAATGTATAGAAAGAGGAGGAGGGTGGGACGAAAAGGCTCTGCAAAAGAAACATCTTCCAGAAACTTATAGTTCATTGTCATGAATTTGGCTGCTCCTCTAGCAAGCTTCTGGAATATATTGTATTAAGAGGTGACAAAATACAAGCAACTTAAAATCAGCTACTAGTAGTGACTTGAGAAGGATTTATCAAAGAGTCAAATCAAGGAGACAAGAGCTGGGACATCTTAATTCACCACAGGACTTTTCAGAATGACTCAGAGAGGGTAGTATAAAAGGCCCTAAGAAGTGTCCTCAAGATTTTTGATGCAGATCTGAGCATCAGCAAAGATTCTTCAGAAGAAGATAAAAGAGGAGAAATAAACATTTTTCAACAAGACATTAGTGTTTTCAATGAGTAAAGGATGCCTCCACAAATGTACACAGGGACAAAAGTGGGGTATACTGAGATGATAGAGGGAAAATGCTAACAAGAGCTGTGGAAAAGTTAGCTACGCATGACACAACCATGCTAGCATGTTCAGTGTACACCCAGCCCAGGAACTTGAAGTTTTGTAAGGAGTGTCGTTAAGGAGAACGAAAGTTTTCTTACTTGTCAGTTTCCATATCATGTCAAGTACAGTATCAGTTCTCCATGTACAAATGTATCAATATATTCAAATAATACATTTTATTTAGCTATTTCTCTATTGATAGGCACCCAAGCTGGTTCTGTAACCAAGATACTATGAATAGTACTGCATATATGGGTGCATTTGCATCCCTGGGGTATAGTATCTTAGGTCCCTTCAGATATCTGTACCCAGAAGTATGGGGGCATCATATCATAAAGATATCAGTTTCTTAGGAAGCCCTCAAACAGGTTTTGATAGTGTAATAATTAATTTACATTGTCATCAGCCACTCAGTGGCTTCCCTGTCCGTACCTCCTCATCACCATTTGTTGTTACTTTTCCCCCAAAGATAGTCTGACAGAGCTGAGATGAAATCTCACCATATTATAAATTTGTTTACATTAAAATGAACTATGTTTAATGCTTTTCAGGTTTATTAGCTGTGTGTTTTTATCTTTGAGATGTGTCGGTCCTTCCTGTAGCATATTTGTTCATACAGCTATTTATGATGGTTTTTATCTTTGTGGATTCTTTTTTCAAAAACTCTTTCCATTTATTTATGTATCCCTCCTCTCCTCTGAGTCTCACTATCATGCCTCATCGCCCATTCCCCCATCTCCTTCTTCTCAGAGAAGGGGAAGCCCCTAAGGGGTATCCTAGCATTTCAAGTCACAGCAAGACTAGGAGAATCCTTTCTCACTGAGGTGAGACAAGACAGTCCATCTTGGGGAAAGAGCTCCAAAGGCAGGCAGCACAGGCGGAGACAGCCCTTACTCCATTGTTAGTGGACTCACATGATGACTATACATCTGCTACATATGTGTACAGGGCCTAGGTCCAGCCCATGCCTGCTCTCTGGTTGTTAGTTCAGTCTCTCTGAGACCAGAAAATCACAGAATATCTTACTCTGTGTGTCCTTGACCCCTTGAGCTCTCCTTATTCTTCCCCTCCACTCTTCCACAAGACTCTCCAAGCTCAGCCTACTGTTTGGGTGTGGATCTCTGCATCTGTTTCCATCAGCTACTGGATGAAGCCTACTAAAAGAGGGCTATGCTAGGGTCCTTTCTGCAAACATAGCAGAATATCATTAACAGTGACAGGGTTGGCCATCTTCTATAGGGAGGGTATAAAGTTGGGCTATTCGTTGGTTTGTTGTTCCCTCAATCTCTGCTCCATCTTTATCCCTATACTTTTTGTAACCAAAATATATTTTTCTGAGAAAGTGCCAGGTTGATTTCCATAGTGGTTGTACAAGTTTGCACTCCCACCAGTAATGGAGGAGTGTTTCCCTTTCTGCACATCCTTAACAACATATGTGAGGTTTTTATCTTACCCATTCTAGTGGGTGTAGGATAAAATATCAGAGATGTTTTGATTGGCATTCATCTGATGGCTAAGAATGTTAAGCATTACTTTAAGTGTTTCTTGACCATTCAATATTCCTCTATTGAGAATTCTCTTTATTTCTGTACCCTAATTTTAATAGGATAATTTGGTTTGGTAGTGTTTAATTTCTTGAGTTTATTATATATTTTGGATATTAGCCATCAGTGAGATATAAAGTTGGTGAAGATCTTTACCCAGTCTGTAGGCTATCAATTTGTTCTGTTCAAAGTATTCTTTGCCTTACAGAAGCTTTTCAGTTCATGAGGTCCCATTTATTAATTATTGATCTTACAGTCTGAGCTGTTGGTGTTCTTTTCAGGAAGTTGTCTTCTGTGCCAATGAATTCAAGGACCTTCTCCATGTTTTCTTCTAATATATTTAGTGTGTCTGGTTTTATGTTGAGATCTTTAACCTACTTCAACTTTACTTTTCTCCAGGGTGATAAATAAGTGACTATTTGCATTTTTTCTATAAGTAGCATCCAGGTAGACCAGCACCATTTTTTAAAAAGCTATCTTTTCCCCATTGTATGGTTTAGGCTTCTTTATAAAAAAAAAAAAACTGTATATAGGTGTGTGGTGTCTCCTGCTTTACAGAAGCTTCTCAGCCTCATGAGGTCCCATTTATTAATTGTTGACATTAAGGATTTATTTCTGGATCTTTGATTTGATTCCATTTATCCACCTGTCTGTTTCTATGCCAGTATCATGTCAATTTTATTACTGTTGGCCTATAGTACAGCTTGATATCAGGGATGAAGATACCCCCAGAAGATCTTTTATTGTGTATCACTATCTTATCTATTTCAGTTTTTTTTCCATATGAAATTGAGCATTGTTCTTTCAAAATCTGTAAAGAATTGTGTTGATATTTTGATGGGAATTGCATTGAATCTGTAGATTGCCTTTGGTAAGGTGGACATATTTATTATGCTAATCTTGCCAATCCATGAGAATGGGAGATCTTTCCATCTTCTGATATCTTCTTCAATTTCTTTCTTCGGAGACCTGAAGATTTTTTCATACAAGTCTTTGACTTGCTTGGATAGAGTTACACCAAGATACTTTATGATTTTTTGTGGCTATTGTGAAGGGCATTTTTTTCCCTAATTTCTTCCTCAGCCTGTTTGTCTTTTGTGTAAATGGGGGTTACTGATTTTTTAGTTGATTTTATATCCAGCAACTATGCTGAAGGTGCTTACCAGCTGTATAAGTTCTTTGATAGAATTTTTGGGGTCACTTATATATACTATCATAACATCTGAAAATATTGATACTTTTACTTCTTCTTTTCCAATTTGTATCCATTTGATCTCTTTTAGTTTTTTTATTGCTCTAGCTAGGATTTGAAGGACTATATTGAAGAGTTATTGAGAGAGTGGACAGCCTTGTCATGTCCCTGATTTCAATGGAATTGATTTAAGTTTCTCTCTGTTTAGTTTAATGTTGGCTATAGGCTTGTTGTATATTGTCTTTACTATGTTTAGGTACATGACTTGTATCCCAGATGTCTCTAAGACTCTTAACATGAATGAATGGGTATTGGATTTTGTCAAAATGCTTTTTCAGAATCTAAGGAGACAATTATGTGGCTTTTTTCTTTCAGTTTGTTTATATGATGGATCACATTGATAGATTTCCAAATATTGAACCAACCTTGCATGTGTGGGATGAAGCCTTCTTGTTCATGGTGAATGATATTTTTGATGTGCTCTTGAATTCATTTTGCAAGTATTTTATTGAGTATATGTGCATCAAAGTTCATAAGAGAAATTGGTCTGAAATTTTCTTTCATTGTTGGGTCTTTGTGTGGTTTAGGAACCAAAATGACTGTGTCCTCAAAGAATGAGTATGGTAATATTCCTTCTGTTTCTGTTTTGTGGAATTGTTTGAAGAGAATCTAGAGTCGATGTCTACTGTATTTCAATATTCTGTTATAGTGTGCCTTTTTTCATTCATTTATAGAGGTTGTTTGTAGTTCTCTCTCTTGATTTATTTTGTAACTCCTTCATCTTTTAACTCTGCATTATTTAGTGGCTATGAGATTGCTGCATATTTTCTGTAGTTTCTCTTGTTTTAATTTCTAGTCTCATCCCATTATAATCAAATAAACTATACAAAATTATTTCAATTTTCCTGTGTTAAGGTTTTCTTTGTGTTCCAATATATGATCAATTTTAGAGAATGTTCCATAAAATTCTAGGAAACATATATTCTACAGAGGTGGGGTGAAATGTATAAATATATATTAAGTCCGTTTGCTATATGCAGTCATTTAACTATGATGTTTCTCTGCTTTGGTGGAGATGGGGAGAAGGGTTCTGGGTTTCCAGTGTCTTGGTGAAAGTACAGAATTAAAGTTAATTCTTATTACTGTGTTGTAATCAGTCTGTGTGTTTACATCCAGCAGTGTTATAAGCACCTGGATCTCTTGATGTTTGGTGTATATATTTTTAAAATAGTAAAAACTTTTTGATGAATTTTTCTCTTTTGATTACTTTTGAGATTATAATTTTATTATATTTTTCCTTTCTTCCCTCCAAACCGTCACATGTACTCCTACCCTCTCTGCTTCAAACTGGTGGCCTGTTTTTCATACTAATTATTACTGAATTACATAAATATTCTTGAATATAACTTGTTGCTTTTTTAATCAATATGAAGTGACTTCCTGCCTTGATGTCAGTACAGCTAATCCTGCTTCCTAGTTTCACTTGTTACAAGTGTGGGTTCCATCCTTATACTCTCATGTAGCTTTGTCTTAGTCAGTGCTATGTGTTTCTGACAGACAGCAGATATAAAAAAACACATTTTGATCTAAGTTTAGAGTCTGTGTCTTTTCATTGGAAAAAATTTGATCACTAATATTTGGATTTATTTTTGAAGGTTAGATAATGACTTCTGCCCATTATTGGTTTTATTTTACTTGGTGCTTTTCTAATCTGTATTTGCTTCCCTGCTGTCCCATTGCAAATGCTCTCTTCTGTGGATACAGAGGGCTTGGCTTTTATTTCACTGCAGATGATTCTTTCAAATGTCTATAACATCAGCTTGGTGGTCATGTATTACTTTACTTCGCAATTATTCTGATAAGGTTTGAAAGGCATGTTTCTCTGCCACACTGACTTCTGTTGTGAAATAAACTGTTGCTGTGACAGCTTTGCCTTTGTGTGGACCTTGTTTAGTTTTTAGCTTTCAATAGCCATTCTTGGCTCTATACCATATTCATGTTAACTATTATATGGCATGGAGAACTGATTTTCCTGTTGAATTGCTATGGCATTCTAAATTCCTCCTCTCTCAAAATGGTCATACCATCCTTAGAGTTAAGATTTTCTTCTATAATTTTGATGAATGTATTTTTATCTTTTTAAGTACTTCTTCTATCCTCTTATTCATAAATTCCTTTTCTTAATAATGTCCCCACATATTGTGTTTGTACTTTCTTGCTACTTTTTCACTGCTAGTGTTTTAATGCATCTTCCTTGTGTTTAAGTCTGAAGACAATGACTATGCATTGTGTTGGAAAAGACCCCCACTGACGTCATCATTAAACTTGGTTAGCATTTCATGTCTAATATAAATGCATGCGTAATATATGACTATGAACATCATTAAAACTCCTTACTTCATTTTGAATGTTTTTGTCTCCTTTGTGTATACTTCTGTGACACAGTTTTGAGTTTCCTTAAAGATTTTCTGATCAAAACAGACTTTCCACTTGCATTTAACTTTTTGTTATTTTGTGTTTTTATTGTTCTACATTCCTGTTTGTGTTGCTGAAAAATTCTTCATGACCTAGATTGTCAGAACTTTTGCACTCCGTAATGGCTTCACTTCTTCATCTCTGATTTTCAAAATAACCCAACTCAGGAGGATTTCCACAGCCATCAAGAGCACTGTCACTGATGCCTCAGGAATCTCCTGCTCCAGGATACACACACACACACACACACACACACACACACATTTTCTGCTAGTTCACTCTGAGGGACACCAGCTCTGAGTCTCTCTGAATACTTTCTAGGCTTTTTCATTCTTCACTCAGCCTCATTGTTGTTCTGTTCATAGAAAATTCTTCACTAATAATCACTATCAAAGTTTCCAATTAACATTGACTCTATATTGTTCTGTATTTATGCAAACATTACACTACTTACATCAGCTATTTTGAGGACTAAGAAACTGATTATTTATAATGACAGGAGAGTACTAGAGCATGGAAAGCATGATTTGAATAATTGTGTCACTAATACAAGTACATCTTTTCTCTGAAATGTCCCTTACCTGTTTCTCTCCTTGCCAGTACTTCCTAATCAAGGACATCTGAGTGCACAGATCATTGACAATATTGATATACAATTTAAATTTTCTAGAATTTTCTCCCAGCTAGCTTAACAGAAGAAAATATTTTCATCATCCTAGCCACAGTTCTTCTTAATTTTTCTTTGCTTTTCTGAAAAAAAAAAAAAAAAAGAAAGAAACATCCTGAGTGGCTGTCTTCTTCCCAGAGCAAAGTGCCTGGTAGCATGTAACTCTCAGATCATTTTGCTGACATGCCTTCCCTTCAGATGAGACTTTCCCCAAATTAGCCTGATATGAAAATGAATTGTTTTAACTTGTTTTATGTCTCATTTACTAATACTTCATGAGAAAAGGATCCAGAAACCATCTAAATAAATCTTATGTGAAATATTAAAGGGGACAACCACAAGAAATAACAAAAAAAAAAAGTAAGAAAGAAAAAGAAAAATGTTGTTTAGACTCACAGAGGACAGTGAATGCTCGTATCAACTACTTGTCAAAACCTGAGATTTTTCTTAACTGCACACCTGTAGCCTGTTTCCTGCTGCCTAGAGCATGCATGCTACCCTCATGATTTGGATTAAAAGAATAACACGGAAAGCACTTAGCCTTCCTAATATATTACTTTGTTCAGTAAAGCACTGAAGAATATTAAATTTTTCCTGATTCCCAGGTATTATCAATAACTTTTTTTTGCAAGTTGATTTTAGCAGCTCAGTGAGAACACAGCAGAAACAGTGTGAAACCTAACAGAAGGGTGTGAGGCTCATTTGCACACACCCACACACTCAAAGAGGAAAAAAATCATAAATTTGTAAAATTACAAGCAAAAAAAGGAATGAGGCTACATTTTACAAACCAAAGTATTTGGGAAAAAAAAAAAAACAAAATAACAAAACCGATTCCACAGCAATGAAACTTTTTTTTTTCAATTCTAACAGGGCTTATAGTTGCCAGAATTGTACTCTGTGGAACACGGAGAGCTGAAATTCTATTGTTTATTTGCAAAAATAGAATAAATCAGAGGAACCTGTTTTTGGAGCTTTGAGATAACTCAAACATTTCCCAACATAGGAACAGATGATTTGGTAGAGCCCACTGTCACCAGGTTCACAAAGCTTTACTGTTCACGTAACCCTTTCTAAGTACTTACACCAAGGACATACTGTGTTTACAAACTGTAATAGGCTAAATGCATTTCTCCCTCTAAGTCCATCGATTCTTGGAATCCTGATCCTCCAGATTGATGATCTAAGATGACATGGCCTCAGGAAAGTGATTAGGTTATGTGCTGGAGCTCCTGTGGGTGAGGTTAGTGTTGTCCCCTCCCCCAGCTCACCAGCCCTCTCCTCTGCACATTGCTACAGCAGGACAATAGCCCCCTGTCACCTGGAAAGTGGCATCACTCTGTTCTTCAACTTTGCATGTGTAGCACTGTAAGAAATATGTCCATGTTGTTTACTTAGTCATTTAATCTCTGGAAATTTATTTTATCAGGCTATCTGTCTGAGAAAGCTACACCTAGCCAGCTCACTGCCTTTCTTGGAAAAAGGCAAACTTTCCAAATGCCATGTGTAGGGGCACTTTTGATAGATTAAATACACTTACAAAGGAAACTGGTATCAATCCCTGGTTCCTGAGTCAGATAACATCCTCAATTTTTATAGATTTTAGAAAAAAAAATCCTGGAAAAGGAAACAAAAGAAAATCTTGACTCACAGAAAGCAAAGAGATTGGGGGAGGAGATTCACTTCCACATGGTTTGTTTTTTCCAAGGAGACTTAAAAAACACTTGTACAAATAAGTGAATACCTCTCAGCTTAAAATGAAGATATTCATTCTGACTTCGCTATGGCAAATGAGCCTAACAGCATCTCTTTCACTTAGTCAACATGTAAGTGGAAACAAAGCTTATGGTGAGAGAGAAAAGAGTGTGTCCCCTTGTCTGATCTACCCCCTCTGACAAGAAGTGGCTGACAAAGAAAGGCTGTGAGAAGCAGGCCAACTCATGGGACTAGATTGGCAACAATTTTGTGTTCTCTTAGTCTGTGGTAAGCTTAAAGGAGGATCCATAGCACAGGAGGCAGTGGTCATGGGCTGAGATTTAGATGTTTAGGGTTGAGTATGGCTGAGGTGTGGATTGGCTTCAAGGGTTTATCTCCTGGGTCAGAGCTGTGTTGTCAAATACCATTTGACCGGTCTCTATCATTTAATCTTAAGATGAAACATACCAGGTCTTCATCTCTGTGTCAGTATAAAGAAAGATGAAAATTGCCATACACCCATGTATGACTTTAAATAGCTGAAAGACACTTAAGTAAGAAACTGGATAATTTCTCCTCTAATTTCATTGGTTGGGGCTGGAGAGATGGCCTAGCATCCACAGTTCTGCATAAGTCCAGTACCAGGGTATTTGTCACTGTCTTATGGCCTCTGTGGGCACTGATGGCATGTGATTTGTGTATATCCATGCAGACAAAATTTCCACTTATGTAAATTATAAATTAATTTATATTCATTTCAATGGTTTTAATAAGCACTTTCTTTGTGTCTTCTGATCACTCTTTTTCTACAGTTGGACAAAGAAGAATAAGTTATCTGATGAGTTGTCCCAAGAAATAGTGCCAGCAGCAGATCTAAACAGATGCTGAGACTCACAATCAAACATGAAGTGGAGCTCAGGGAGCCTTGTGGACTTGTGGGGAGAAGGATAGAGGAACCAGAGGGGACAAGAACTCCACAAGAAGACCAACAGATTCAACTAACCTAGCCTAGACCCTTGGGGGCATCAACCAAAGAGCATGCATGGTGCAGACCTAGGTGTCCTACACAAACTGATGGGAAGCTTGGTCATCATGAGGGTCCCCTAGCAAATGGGGTGGGGGATGTCTGTGACATGGACAGCATTGCGGGCTAGTGGATCACTTTCCCCTTGCCGGGTTGTTTTTTCGGATTCTTTCTGTCTGTATATTGTAATAAAATATTTTTAGCTGTTTTAGATTGTATGTTCTCTGTTTAATGACATGCTTACTTTATAGATGTACAAAACTTTAATACATCCCCAATTTACTAAGGGAAGGGCTCCAGATCACCAAAGCCATTGGAAATACGTTGAACAACCAAGTATATTGCTATTTGATTAGTTTCTCTATTACTAGACATCTATAAATTGCCATGATTTTTTCATGTGTTTCCTCTGTTCTTTATTCTGTTTTTATGGCAGCTTCTGTCCTAGAACTTGTCTTTGCTTTAAATTCTGTGTGTGATAATATCGGCCAGCTTCATCATATTCTGGATGTCATAAAATCTATCTGAGGTTTCTTTGGCGCTAAGTTTTAGTCTTAACCCTTCAGGTCACAAGACACAGGCTCATTTCCCAGGACTTAAGAGTTCCAATACCTGTGAGCCTGTTATGTTCTTGTAGCGAGGAACTCAGAAATCAGGCGCTAGGGACCTTATCCCTTGGCAGTGTTCTCTCAAATTCTTTTGATCACTGGCACTCGTAGTACTGTAGTCTCGGCTCCTAACTTTGACTCTCCATAGCCTCGCATCATTCATACTCTCAACTTCGTGGCCGTCACGTGACCACTCAGGGACCTCTTCAGTTCATTCCTCACGGATGCTGCTATTGCAGCTAACAAGCCTGAAAGCCCATGTGTCTACATCCTGTGCAGCCACCCCAGCCTGTTCCTCTCAGTATAAGGACTCTTTCTGCACGTTCTCCTTGTCTTGTTCTAGCTCGCCCTTGTCTTTCACCATGTTCTCTCCTCTCTTCCTCTTTCCCTCTGTTGACCCCCCTCCTTGCTGCCCCTCCCTCATCCAACTCCCCTTCCCTTCTGATATTCGAAGGAGTGCTGTGCTCCAGCTCAGATGACAAAATGACTTTTATTTTTGCTAATGCTCAGTTGTCTCTCTAGCTCACAAATGTCCCTGAGGGACAACGAGGCAATCAGAGTGCTCTGGATTCTGGAACAGCATGCTTTTGCTTCTGGCAAAGACAAAAGATTTAATAAATAATGAGGAAACTACAAAAGAATATGTATTTCTCAGAACGATTCAGATAATAGGTCTGATATTTTTGTGAAAAGCTCACTTAGGCTCATGTATTAAATTCTGGGTGTGTGCTTGACACATTTACAGCTACTCTAGCATAATAATAGAATGGTAATGTGCCATATGTGTGCTTCTATATATAATATATTATATACATATATTGTCTGTATTGTGTGTATGATGTGTAGTGTGTTTGCATGTCTGTCTGTCTGTGTGTGTATTCATGTGTCTGTGTGTGCATATATTTGTGCATGCATGTGTCTGTGTGTTGTGATGCGTGTCTGTGTGTGTATTTGTAGGTATGTACTAGGCATGTGCATGTCTGTGTGTGTGTAGTGCTCAGTTTTTATTATCATGTTGATTGAATTAATAAATACCCAAAGTAACAAATACCTAGAGTATTAAGGACACACATTTTGTGGCTCATCTGTAAGTACATTTACATAGAAGTTTAATGAAAGTGTAAAACAGCCACTCATGTAGGTGGAACCATACTATGTACTGGAACCTCATATGGAATAAATAGTATAGAGGAGAAAACCAGCTGAGCATGAGCAATCTTCCTTCACTTTCTCACTGGAGACACAACCATTTCCAACTCCTGTCAGGATAGCTTCCCCACCAAACTGTATCCCCTCAAACCGTCATCCCAATAATGAATAAATCAAGGTGTGGGGAGGAGAGAAGAGAGAAGAGGTGTAGAAAAAGAGACAGGGACAGGGAGACAGAGAGTAAAGACAGAGAAACAAAGGGAAATGAATGAATTTCAGTACAAACGATACCCACGAGAAGCTTGATGTAGGAGAAAACGCTGTTCAGATAAATGTCATGATCGCATCATCAACACAGAGAAGTTTAAAATTTTTCATAATCTGTGTCTCTTGTTTAGTAACTGACCTTGACACCTCTTGACTCCTGAGAATTTTGATTTAATGCACTTTATTGTTAACTATTTTCTTTAGGGTTTTAACCTATCTTATATGCTTTTCCTTAAAATGCAAAACTATCAAATGTTGCCAGTGAATATCTAACACCCATCGATCACGTATTTTTAGAAGAGAGAAAGAAAGGCTTTATAAATACTGGATATATTTTCCACTATGATATATTTCTATCATCAGATAAATCCCTGGATTTTTTATATAACATTTGACATCAACAGACAAGGAAACGTTTCTCAAGTAATAGCTGTTGAAAAAGTTGAAATAACTGTTGAAATCTAAATTACTGGAATATATATTTTTACTTTCCCTACTTAAATTCATTCTATATGTCTTTATTGCTCAATAGATAATATACCAAAACTTGTTCCATTTGATCAATAAAATAGTCTTAGGGGAAAGATTTCTTTTCAAATCACTAAGAATCTCTAGTTGTACTCAAAATTTGAAATCTCATTTAGGATATATTTTATCATTTAGTGGGTTCTCTACATATGAACTGTAAGTCTTTTAACTTTCCCCCTTGTCTCTTGTTATCATAAAAAAAAACCTAATAAAACCCTGATAAGCATTGTTTGAAAGCACATTTGGCTTCTTCTGCTTCTGTCCAGTGGCTGCTTGTCACCCCATGCCCAGCCCTTCCTGTTCTTTAGCCTTGCTGGGTCTGATCTGACCAATATCATTTCCAGTATCAGAACTTCAGACATTACCCCAGCAGATTTTTCATATTTATTGTCTACACCATGGCTCTTCTCTGCTTCTACTTTAGGTTCCACTGGAACTAATAACTAAAAAGCTAGTTTTAATGAAATTTAGAAGACCAATTCTAAGGCATGAAAGAAAATGGCTCTGAGAATGTGGCAATATACACAGAGGTCCTTTCTTTCTAAAACATTTATCTATAATTCTTCAATCATGGTTTTTATCTAAAGACACTTAACAACATATATATATATATATGCAATAATAGCTTCACTCGAAGAGACATCATTCCTATAACTATGTGAGAAACTGTACTTGAAGAAATTATAGGGAAAGCAAGTAAAGGAGAAAGAAAGTCTCTTTAAATTAAATCTTGGGGATGGAAAGATGGCTCATTGGATTTACTTGCCATTCTTAAACTCCCATATAACCAAGATTGCTAGCTAATGTTGCCGGACAGTGAATTCTGGATTTAACTAAGGGAACCTGCCTCAATAATTAGAGTTGACTCACTGTTTAAGACCAGTTACTGCTCTTAAAAAGGACCCAGTTTTTGTTCCTAGCACCCACATGACAATTGTTCATAATTCCAGTTCTGTGGCAGCAGACGGTAACCACCCACATGGAACACATACATACAGGCAAAACATGCAAACTCATAAAATAAAAATAAAGAAAAGTTTTGTAAGTACAAATAAAAAATAAAGTGGTGAGCTACTAGGAAAATGTGTGTTCATATATTTGACACACACAACTGTGTTCACAACAATATGATTGCCTCTAGTCATGCATGCATATCACACACATACATTCAAACATAAAAATGAGAAATAAATAAATCAAAGTAAGAAGTAATATGCATATCTCAATTAAGCAGTAACTGTTTTGTACATTGGACTTCTAATGTGACTCTGAAAAGTCATAAATAAAAGACATTTTTCAGTGACCTAATTAAGGAAAAATGTAGGGAAGAATGCCTAAGAATGAGGCTCTAAAATTAACTGACTTTTAGACCAATAAACCACCTCCATTACTAGTTATGTGATCTATAAAATTCTTAAATTCCTTCTATTTTTCCTTACATATGAAGAAAGGAAGACTAGCGGTTTTGAAATCTCATGGAAATTCAACAACATTGTAAAATTTTATATAAACAAAAATGTAAATGACCACATTGTTACTTCTAATTGAGAAAGGTTAATTCCACTAGTATGATTCAGAAGGGGATGGAATAGAAGCATAATTTGTGAGGTGTGACTTCTTCTGAGATATGGTTTTGTTACTACTGAAGGAATATAATTCATGAAAGCATATTTAGGAAAGGAGAATTCATATTTCCATTGGTCTGATTAATTAAATAGCTCCTAAAATAGAAACATAATGTAGTAGGAGAAAACATGCATCAGATTTGAATAGTGCCTATATACCTGGTAAGAGAATTCCAGTGGACATTTTACTTCCAGTACTCTGTATTCCTTTATTTTTATTAATTTAATGTTGAGAAGATGTCAGACTAATAAAACTAAAAACACCATTAAAATATAGAATCTTTTCCAGTGTTTAAATTCTCTTGTTTTCTTTAATTAAATGCAATTATGTCATTTCCTTCCTTCCATTTCTTTCCTCTAATTCCTTCCATGTTACCACGCCCTTTTATTCCTCTCAAATTGGTAGCCTTATTTTACTTCTTAGGTGTAATTGTAAACACACACACACACACACACACACACACACACACACACACACACAGAGAGAGAGAGAGAGAGAGAGAGAGAGAGAGAGAGAGAGAGAGAGAGAGAGAGATTTAGCATTACTTGTATGCTTGTATGTATACAATTTCAAGACACCTGGTGTTTGATAACCAATCAGAGAGATGATTTCTGAGAACATGTGTTGGGGGAATTATTCCTCTCCTGCTCATCATTCTTCATCATTATTAGCTACTTTTCAAGCTTGGGGAGCTGGAAGTATCTTATCTTCCCAAGTTTATTCTCAGCCTTAAAAAAAAAAAAAAAAAAAAAGTGTGGTCATGAGTAGGTCTAATGTCACCTGTCTAACTGAAGCAGAGTGTCCTTCCCACTAGCTACGCTTCCAGCTACTGTGATAATGGAGTCTGATCCTCATGGAAAAGCAGTCATTACCTATTGCCAGTTAGTTATGAAGTGGCTGCAACAGTCTCATGTATTGCTAAGAACCTGGGTGGTAGCTCATGGAATTTGGTGAAATGAATGGCTTCTAAGGGCCTGATCCTGAAGAATAAATTAATTCCTGACTAGATTATTTAAAATTATGGCTTCTGTAGAATAAGATTAAAATCATAAGGAGTACTACTAAGGAGAAAGTAAGATGCTGGTGGTTGCATTAGAGAGCTGACCACCTAGGCACACCGACATGCAACTTCCTATGACATGAGCAGCCCTGCTGTACTATATGATCAACACCAAATTTTTTTCCACATCATGAGCCAAGGAGGTAAAGATCAAAAGACTGTAACCCTGAGGTTTGAACTGCTTCTCTTGGGAATTTGTCAGAATTAGGTGTCTAACTTTTATGACAAAGCTGCTAAGTAAAACTCTTCTTAAAGTCATGGTAACCAGTTTAGTCAGATTGGTCTTAAGAGAAAGTTAGGAGCAGGTGTGGCTACCTTAAGGTTTTTTCCCTTAACAACCAACATCTCTTTATTAATAGGTGGTGGCAAGAATGCCTTCCTTTCGACCATTATACTTTCACAGTCGGCATAAAATGCCCTTCAGAAATAGAAGAGGTTATGAAGTGTGAAAGCTGAAGACTCTACTTAGTGATATATACATGGAGAAAAAGAAGAAGAAGAAGAAGAAGAAGAAGAAGAAGAAGAAGAAGAAGAAGAAGAAGAAGAAGAAGAAGAAGAAGAAGAAGGAAGAAGAAGAGGAGGAGGAGGAGGAGAAGGAGGAGGAGGAGAAAGAGTATGGAGCTGAGGTATGTGTGAAATGATGGTGGTTTCCTTTCACAGAAACGTCTTATCAAAATCATGTCCAGCAAAATTACATTCACCCAAATTTAAAGGAACTATCTTATTGAGTTCTTGGGGCTTCACTGCAGTTTTGTATCTGAGCTTGCTCCAATCTATGGCATCATAAACTCACATGGCATGTAGAGATTATTTCTGGTTGTCTCTTTAGTGTGTCCTTTCCTCCATGAAAATATATACCTTTATATTATAAAAAGTTTCCTCAAGGTGGTGCTCCCAACCCGTGTTATTGTGCCATCTAGGTAAAAGTCACATGTAAACCCCAGTCTCTCAAAGAATAGGAAGCCTGGCTCAGTTTCATAGAATCACATCCTCAGCACTTATAGTTGATACAGGACATAAGCTTGCTTTTCTTTACTTCTGCTAGACAGCAGTAACATAACCATATGCTCTTTTCTTCAACCAACACTTTCAAATACACTTAAAACACAGTCAAACATTAGGTTATAGAAATTGTAAAAAAAAAAAAAAAAAAAAAAAAGGCTCTAAAAATAGCATAGAAATTCTACCCAAGTCTGAAAAAGTCATCATGACACATATTATATTATTTAATTGATATCATAAAGTAAGAAAGTAAAAAACAATTTTGATTAAATTGTTCAAACGGTTGATTTGATCCTGTCTTCTACTCCCTTACCTCCTCTCAGATTTTCCTCCCTGTCTCTACATACCCAACTTTAAGTTCTTTCTTTCTCTCTTTCAAAAATCAAAAAATAGGGAGCAAAACCAAGCAAGAATCAACAACCAAAAATAAAAATAAAAATTGAGAGATAAAATCAAAAAACAAACAAAACACCCACACAATAACACTAACACAAACAAACAAAAATCTGCAAAAATCTCATTGACTTTGTTTTGTGGTTTTGTGTAAGTGAGTTCATTACTCCTGGGCATGCATGTGGCCTGCCCTAGAGAATGGTTTGTCTATCTAGTGACACTCCACTGGAGAAAACTGCTTTTCCCTTCCCCAGCAGGTATCAAGTGCAGATGACTGGTTTGAATCTACTCATGTCCTGCACGCTTGGACACAGGGCATGTACGTTAATCTGTGCATCAGGCACATTGTGTCTGGAAGACACTATTTTTTTTTTTTTTTTTTTTTGGAATCAGTCATCCATCATCTCTCACTCTCATAATCTTGCTGCCTTTTCTTACAAACATATCCTGAGACTTGAACGAAGGGCTTTGATGAAGATATATTATCTAAAACTGAGTTTTCTAGAGCTCCTCACACTCTGCACATTGTCCAGTTGTGGAAATTTGTGTTAGTTCCCAAATACTATAAAAAGAAGTGGTTCCAGTGTGGGTTGATTGAGGAACTCATGTATGGTGGTCATAGTGTGTGATTAGGAATTATTTTATCACTGTGTTCCTTTGGCAGAATAATAATATTAACTTTTTCCTGTACTCCCATGAAAGGTCAAGTCTCAGGTTCTTGGACAGCTTCACATGTGGGCTCCATCTCGTGGAATGGGCTTTAAATTTATTCAGAAAAGTGGGTGTTATCCCCTGTAGCATTTGTGCCACTACTTCAACAATATATATTTCAGATCCCTTTTGTATGCCTCACAGTTGGTAACTAAATCATATTGATGTTTATTTTTATTCTCTGGTACCTTCTCTGGTACATTAATACTTTATAAATTACACAAACCTATATTCCTTTCCAAATCTACTATGAACAGATAATCTCTTAGAAATTTATGTAATTTAATTTTGGTACAAAATCAAAATAACTTTTATCACCATAGAAACGAGCATCATCAGCATCACTTGTTCTCTAGACACCTTGCCCTATCCATAAGTAGTGTAACACACTGTGTGTGTGTGTGTGTGTGTGTGTGTGCGCGCGCGTGTGCTTGTATGTGTCTTTGTGTGTGTGCGTGTGTGGATGTGTCTCTGTATGTGTCTCTGTGTGTCTGTGTGTGTGTCTGTGTGAGTGTGAGTGTGTGTGTATGTGTGTGTGCTGTCTCTACATAAATTTGTGCCCAGAGGAATGCCATCTGTCCATTCTTCAAAAATGAGAACAACTCATTTCTAGAAATATGGAGAGATCTATTTCCAGAGGCCATTTTAAGTGAAACTTATTGTACAAGCACACTCTTAGGAGCAAAGAGGGAACATGCTTCCTGATGGTTGAATATGTTTAATAAGGAAATTATTTTTAATTAGAGAAATGAAGAAGGATTGATGATGAACAGCATTGGTGGAAGTGAAATGTCAGCTTTCCTGGTCATATCACAGCCCTAAGGAGAGGATGCACAGCCAGTCAATGCACCACATTCGGTGAAGATTTACAGAATATGATGTATTTACTATCCCCTTTCTGTTCTGTGTGCTGCAGCTACCAGGGACATGGGGACATTTCGATGTTATCTGTCATTGTCACCACTTTCACATCAGCATACTAAGAGCAGAAACTGATTCTTAAAAGACAAAAAAGAACATTCATAATTGCTTGCTGTTAAACGAGGATAAAATTGTGCAATGTGTTTGAAAGTTAAGGGGTCCTTTCTAATTTGTAAATTCTAATTTATTATAATTTATTCAGCTCACATCCTGAATGTTACCCTGTCATGTGTATCTTCCCATTCCCACCCTCTCTCCCTCTTCCACCCTGTTCCCCTCCCCTAGATCTCCGACAGAAGAGGACTTTCTCCCCCAACATATGACCACAGCCTATCTGGATAGACTGCTTCCCCTTCTTCTGTGTGCCCACCGGGCATCCCCACCAGGAGGAAGTGATCAAGAGTTCAGGGAGAGTGAGGTGTCCATTGGCTAGATCTGAACAGGGGTCTAGGTTTATCTTCTTATATTGATCAAGATATGCAAATATACAAGCAATGTGGTTATCATGACAGCCTAAACAATGATTTCCCATATCTTTCAGACCATAAGATGCCCTTCCGCCCCCTCCCCCGCCAAACATTGACGGTGGACAATTAGGGTGTGCCTTATGGTTCAATTGCTGTTTTTACTGTTTTTCTTGTTTTACTGCTCTAAAAATTGGGTGCATCTTATGGTAAGGTGTGTCATATGGTCTGAAAAATATGGTACATGAGACTGTGCTTTTATATCTTTCAGAAAGTCCATCACTGCTGAAATTATGACTCTACCAGTTATACATCTTGAATTCTCTCTTATTATCTGGATAGTGTCTAATCTGCCTAATATAGAACTGAAAAATATCCAGGAAGGTTTCATCTTTAAATAGAAATATTTAATAAGACATGTTCAAACGATCCAGAAGGCATTATGAACTTCACTGAGAGATAGCATTCAGTGCAATGCTTTTCAGGGCTTCAAAGCTTTCTTTTGTCATAGATATGATTTGAATTTCTATGACTTTCTAGGTAACTGAACTTCAGTTTTATATCTGCATTTATGCAGTATTAGATACCAGCTAAAGATGTTAGATACAATCACTGGAAAAGGAAATATTCTTTGCTAATGTTCAGTTTTTACAATGTTTAATATTGACTTCAGATTTGGCCTGATCTAGAATCCTTAAGAGCAAGGATCTGGTTATGATGGAATATCTGTATTAGTTAGTCTCTGTGTTTAGTTTTCTGTCCTGACCACTCAGAGCTGCGCAGCCTCTCCCAAGAACATGGGAGGCCCTGCCTGACTGTGGAGCCTGGCTAGGCTGGGTTAGATCTGCCCAACTGTCTAGGCAAGGTCTTCCGTGGCTGGTGGCTAGGTTCCTGTCAGGTCGTGTTCAGATCATGCTGGTGTGGCTGGGTAACTTGTTCACAGATCCCTGGGCTTCCGTGTGTCCCCTGGGGCTTTCTGTGGACTGGTGTGGTGCGGCAGGGTGGGTGGGGGCTCAGGTGTCTGAAGACAGGTCCACCTGTTTCCCTGAAATTCATCCAGGCCAGGAGCTCTGGTGCTTCACTGCCCAGAGTTCAGTCCGATATACTGATTCAGGTTATAGAGCCTGGCTGCACTTTGCAGGCAAGTTCCAGTCCAGATTCTGGGGACTGGTCTCCCATCCTCTGTGGGTCATTGGTTAACCTGGGTCCAGGCCCACCTATGGTCTGCACTATGTGGGACCCGACTCACCTAGTGTTCTCTAGTTCTTGCTGTCTGTGGCTCCCTGTCAGGTCCCTCGTCTCCATATAGTAGATCAGATACAGTGTGTGATAGGCGCCCTCATCTTGGAATCCATAGAGATTAATACATCTTATGGACAGAATTTATATTGACATTGGTATGACTACACTATGTACCTATATATAATTTGGCAATCATAAGGTTAAAGAAAAACCTCAATGTATTGATACATGAGAAGATTGGCATAATTGACACAGAAAATTTACTGTCAGCTATGAGTAGTGGCATGCATCTGTAATCCCATCAGTTGGAAGGCTAAAGCAGGATGCTGAGTTTGACACCAGCCCGGTGTACATAAGTATTATGTACAGAAAGAATTCCATGATATCCTGGGTTGCATCTTTCTACATCAAAAGTAAACATTGTCAATAAAGTTCAACTTTAATTTTGGTAACACGGTGTCTACTAATATGAAGAATGGAATACTTCTAGGAAAAGCTAACATTTTAATTAGAGTTCAGAGTTAGTGTTCACTATAGTCAAAGCATATCGGAAATATGTATGTCTGTTGATACTGATCTTTGATGAGATTTTCCATATCTTATCTGTAAAAATGTCTTTTCAGGAAGTTGCCTTTCTCGAAACACAGATGCCACTCATTGAGCATGCAATGCAGATTGAGCCTATTCATCCATTTGAAGGCATTTATAGAAGCGCATTTCAGATTCCAACTTGATAATGCTATTTTAGCATGTGGTTACATTGCATATTAACCTGTTCTCATGAAGGCTAGGTGAAAGGTCCTGGATTGCACATTTTAATGTATTAAGAAGTATGGAGATGGTTTTTTTTTTTTTTTTTTTTTGCACTTGTATTGAGGTCATAAAATGCTGCTAGAACTGTAGTTTCAGTTCAGAAAATGTATTCCATGCAAATTTATGTGTGAATGCAGATCTCACTTCTTTATTTAACTTTTGACAGGGCAAGAAATGTACAAAGCCACTTGATCCAGCTTGTGTTCCAAGACTTTCTCGTGGAAACAGCTTCCTGTGTTGGAATTTCACAGAAAGCACTGTTGTGCCTTGTAATTCTAGGTGGAGTTAACCATAATCCTGAACAAAAGTTCAATCCTAAACCCAGTGTTTAGAAACAGAGACGAGGAGAGTACATTCTATAGATAAGTTCTATTCTTGGTCTCAAGATGAATTGATCGTAATAATACCTGACTATACCTCATGAGTCAGATTGCTGACTGGATACTATAGGACTAGTTGGGTTTTCACCATTTCTTGACAAATAATGCCTAAGTCTCTGAGAGAGACTAAATATCCCTATTGCTCCTAGTCCTCATGGTGTATGATAAACATAATTATCTTCTGCATGCTATCCATCCATAAATGCTGCCATGGACAAGCTAAACATCTCACATCTTTAAAAGCATTTTAAAAAATACTTATATAACTGCTTTTCTAGTTTATGTATTTCTACCACCATCAGTTGTGACACATCCCAGTAGATGAAGTGCTTTACTGCCAAGCCAGATCGTGGAGCTACTCTTCCATAGAGCTATATGAATGTCTGATTTCACAGTAGATTTCTCCGTGCATAGAATCATATAATCATAGGCACCGTACAGGTCATAGCCTGCAACACACACAGATGAGCAGGTGGTAGGGACGGAGTGGGGCACTCCAAAAGAACTGCATGAAGTGCAGAGAAGTACCGTCCTCTCTCTGCCTGAGCTCTCTAGCTGACAGAACCTGCCTCAGCATCTTCAGAGCAAGGTATGGCTGCAAAGGGAGGAAAAAAGAACCCTCTTCCTTACCTTAGGGAATGCTGTCTATGACTTTTAGCCTTGGTAGACATAGATGGCAGTGAGTTCTCGTTAAAAAGTGAGAATAGTACACAGACTGATGAATATATCAATTAGCTTTGCCCCCATCAATGTCTACACGTAACAAAACAAGTTGCAGCTTACAAATAAATTTCAAATTTATTTATCATGTATGACAGTGAAGTCATAGTTTTATTATTTTTCCCCTGAAGAACAGAGGCTCGGGAAGTTGAAATACTGTATACAATACAAAATATCCATTATTAAACAAGGAAAACCATTTTCAATGGCTTTATTTCTCATCTTCCTAAAAGTGACAGACATGATTAACACTGCTCAGGTGTCACTGCACATTAATGGAGTCAATGCTGACCTCAAAGTGACAGAGGAATCAGCTGATGTGAATAATCTGCATGGAACAGCGTCGGGTGAGAATGTTTTAAGAGAAACTGCCGAAATCCACTCTCTAATACAACCTGACAAGGAATCTGCTTGGATGTGGCACAGCTGATGGTGGTGGAAACACATTAACTAGAAAAAGACTTAGTTATATAAATATAAAAAAAGTTTTAAAGGTGTGAGATATTTAGCTTGCCCATTGCCACATTTATGAACAAATAGCATAGAGAAGATAATTATGTTTAAGAGCTGGTGTCATAGATGAAGATTACAGAGGGAATGTTGGTGTTGTGCTGTTTAATTTTGGAAAAGAGAAGTTTGGCTTTAAACTTAAGAAGGTTATTGATTTATCCAGCTCATTTGTGAATGGATTTTTTTTAAACCTAGACTTAGAAGTTCAAGGCCTGGATAACACTGAAAGGGGCTCAGGATTTGGGCTCCAAAGGAAAGAATTAAAAGTTTGCTTGAAGTATTTTGCTGTTTCAATGCTGTAAAAAGGAACTTTAATTATAGAAGTATTTCATGTTCTGGGATGCAGGAAAGGAGCCCTGTTAGGATCATGTTGTAACTGTGCTGTTTCTGCAGTGATGGATTATTTTATAACACTTTTGTCTGGCTAGTTTAGGAGTCCTTATTTGTTAGGATATGCCAAGTCTTCAGTTCAAAGACACCTTGGGATCATCTTGTCTTCAGTGGGCTGCAACGGGAAGAGCCTATGGAGGCAGGATCCTGTCACACAAACTCTAGTTGGCTAGTTGGCTTAGTTAGTGTTTCAGTTTGTATATTTGTCTTTTTTTTATGTTCCTGTACATACACATAAGAATGCACACAGAGAGAAGTATTAGTGTCTAATGGTTAATTTCATGTACTATGTTCAGTTGAAAAAAGCCAGTACCCAAATATTATTCATGAGTAATGTTCAGAATAGAGACTCTAAGGCAGAATAAGACAGCAGTTGCTTAGCACTCAGATCTGGAAAACAAGATGATTGGAGATTTTAAAATTGGGTGACCTGATGGCTTCAACTCAGAAATACTCTAAAACAGAAGCCAGTGGATTATACTCTTTAAATGAGTTACTTTAAACTGTGAGGCAATCTCTTAGTAAAGTTACATATAACTAAAGCAGAGAGCATAAGACGAAAGGACAGATAAGTGGGCAAACCAAAAGCACGTCATTTGTAATAAAAATATGAATTAACAATGGACATTTTATCATAAATACTAAATGTTTTAAACCCTGAACAATGTGATAAAGAGGCAGGAAAAACAACTATAAAACTAAAAAGTGTATTTGAAAAAATGGCTCATTTTTTATAAACCTAAACCTACAGAAACTATGCATAAACTAAAATATATCCAAAACAGAATCCAAATGACCGCACTGAATCCCACATTCAGACAGATGATAAAACTTCTAAAAAATAAACAGGAGAAGAATGTTTCCAACAGTGAAAGTTCCAGAACCAAGTGTCCTCACTGGTGGAAAATGACCAACACTTAAGGAAATAATAATTGTTACAAACTGCTCAAGAAAAAAAAATGACACCTTGTCTTTGTTGTATAGTCATTAAAAGCAGACTGAGACACTATTCCAAAAAAGAGAACTTTAGAGCAATGCCTTTCTTGATCTTAGATGCAGAAATCTCTATCAAGATGTACAAATGTGGAATTACTGAATATGACTTTTCCTAGGAAGCCAAAACAAGTTTAACACTGAAATTCAACCAATATAATTTATTGTACAAAGAGTCTAATCAGAAGTATCATCATAGCATCTCACTATATAAGAAAAAATTATGAGAAATAAATATATTAATACATTTAAATTCTGAGATATTGCCATTATTTATATGGACAATATAAAATATTGATTAAAATCTATTAAAATTGATATAATATCATTAAATGGCTTTAATAACCTTCAAGTTATATGAAAAATTAAAAATCATATTTGTCTTAATATAGTAACAATTACTTGGAGTAACCAGAAGAAGTAATTATGATTAATTGAATTGGTTAAATCTGTTTCTTTGGTGAATAAATAAAGTAAGTATTGTACATTGTGTCATTAGTATCTATGTATGCTCATACAAAACAGCAGCATAATATTTCCCTGGCAGAAACAAATGTGATCAATTTTATTCATGTGGTGGTTGGCTTTTCACAAAACTACGTATTCAGGAGACTATATTTTTCCAACATATGTTCTCACATTCATAAAAACTCTATTAACTATAATTGTTTGGGTTGATTTCTACAATTTGTATACTGTTCTATTAGTCATTGAGTCTACTTGTAGTTAAAGCCATACTGTTTTGGTTATAAATATCTTTATAATGTGTTCAAAAGCGAGGTAGGATGCTGACCCTAGTTTCTTTTTGTTATCCAGACTTGCTTTCCTATCTGTGGCATTTTCTGTGGTGACATATTGATTTTAGTGTTATTTACTTTAATATACACTTAAAATAGGCAAGTAACTATTAACTATCAATAGCAAAGCATCTCTGATGAAGATGTTACATTAATAGTAAACACAAAGATACTCATTATCATCCGGTCATTAGTAAACTCTTCTTAAACAAACCAAAGTAAAGTAATAGCGTGTAACTGTTAGAATGGCTGCATAAAAGTACTAATATTATTAAGTATTGGTAAGGCTGCAGACAAGTAGAGGCCTCATATATTACCTAATGTGCATACAAAATGGCACAACTGATAATATGTTCAGGTTATAGATTGAAAACTGAGTTGGAAAAAATATAAACCTGATTGGACTGTATTATCTACAGTTCTAAATTTCTTGGAATACAAAACTATAAAAGAAATATTGTTATTTATTTATTTAATTTCTGTGTGTGCATATACTATGTGTGTGTGTGTCTGTCTGTCTGTCTGTGACTGTGACTGTGTGTCTGTGTCTGTGTATGCATAAGCAGGCACACATGCCTGCTGGGGTTGGTGGGGCATAGAAGAGGACATTGGATTCCTACAAGCAGAAATTACATGAGGTTGTAAGTGCCCTGTTATGGCTGTTGAAAACGGAACTGGGGGTCTCTGCAATAGCTGCAAGTGCTCTTAATCTTAAGCAATTTCTGCAGCCCTGTAAAGTAAAAAAATTTTTGCTTACACTTATTCATGGGGACTTCCCAACTATGATGTAAGCATCAATTTTGGGGCCATTTCTGTGATTGTAGCATTACATTTTGGAGTATTGTATAATATTGTAATATTTCACTACTGTAGTATTGTATTTCTGCCATTTGCTATCAATGTCGAAATAAAATGGTATATGTTTAATGATGCCACTGATGACATTTTGTGAAATAGGAGAGGGAATGAATTTTTGCACTCCTGGATATTGACTAAAAGAATATACCTCATTTCGGTGACTGCATCAGTTCAAAAAATCAATTATGCATCTTCATTCCTTTTTATTTTTCAGCTGTTGCATCAGATAAAATAGGTATATTTTCAACAGACCTGAAGGTAAATCATGTTCTGAACTACTGGCAACATAGGGTAAATCACCTTAACATTGAGAGTGATGACCACAAGGTTCAGTTGGGTATGGACTGTAATAAAAAGCCTGAATTGTCTGTCATCTCAACAAAATATGAAGCACACATTAAAGTGGCCAAGATACAGAATGGCTTTAAATATGAAGCCAAATCAATTGTGAAAACTACACATCAATCTAGACAACTTCAACTCCCACTGCCTCATTAAAAGCTCTGTGGCACTTCCAAACCAGGAGTTATATTTCTCTCCTTTGAAGCTCTGCAGTACTTCATACCATTTTTGTCATAAATCATAATCTTTCTTATTGAAGTGTCTCATTCCATGATTAAACTGTGATTTATCTGAGGGTGGAAACTATGTCATTTTTATTTTTTTGTATTTTGTTTTTTGACAATGTCTACGATGGCATCTAGACCCAGTTAAACGTTGAGTAACTGGCATTTCCAGACTTGCCTGTGCCTCCATCATTATTTTTTGTCAAATGTTCCAGGCAGTGAAGAAAGTACAGAAAGTATAAGAATAAAAAAGACTTCATGTGATACTCCATAGCCTCTGTTCTGAATGCCTGCTCTAATCATACAGAAGCTCATTGAGTTGTACAAGCTTTGCATCTGGTTAATTTTGATGCATGATGTTATTAACCTCTGTGACTATTTAATAACTACATAAAAACTACTTATACAATGAGTACACAGATAAAGACACATTCACAGCTGACCAGAAGCTTCCCCAGCAGGTCCTACTGTCTTACTCTGTTATTGTAACAATGTAGCCATTGTCTTGGCCTTGAAAGACATGGGTTTATTTTGTCTACCTTTGTCTACTTTCATCTCTGTTTTTCCTCTCTACATTTCTGAAATCCATTTACATTGCATCTCATTATTTTACATTACCATATAACCCTATTAATCAAAGAGTGGTCTTAGGATCAATAGCATCAACAATTCCTAACATCTAGTTTGTAATGCAAATTCTTGGGTCCCAGGCTAGCTCTGCAAAGTCAAATTCTCCTGAGTAGTTCAGAAATCTGTGCTTCATCAAACTGTTCATGTCATCATGATGCCAAGCAAAGCTTGAGAACAAAGTGATTCTTCTACTTCTGATGTATCAACTTAGCTTTCAAAAAATGTTAATATGGTATGAAAGCAATGTGAATTAATTTAAAAGTATTCTTCATAGTTGATTTTTTTTTCCTCTATACCTGCACTAGCAATATGTGGCGTGATGTTCTCTGGGAATGCTTTGGTATTGCAAAGACCTATGAGGGAAAACACCAACACTGTACAGTGTAGTGTGCTACAAATCTATGATTTGGATAGATTAGATGAGTTAAATGTATTTGGCTTATTTTCAGCTTATAAGGGGTTCATCAGGAAGTAACCAGACTGTGAATCAAGGTGCATCTGTGTCCCATGGCATGACTACACACTGTTTCCCCATCCAGTTTTCACTTGTTACTACAGACATCACTTGTTTCTTGCCCCAAGAAACGTGTGATACAAACAAATAGAGCTCTTCAGGAGTATTTTCTCCAAAGGTCCACTGTTGTCCTGGCCCACAGGACAAATCAAACCAGGGTTCACCTGAAAGAGGGGGTGTGGACTGAAAATGTGGACAGAGACAAGAGAAAATTGAGTCAAGTCTGGAAATTTCTGATCAAGACTTACTTTAATGCAGGCAAGTAGGCTTTATACAGCAAGGTCAGCACAAGATCTATTGTAATCTCACTTTCCTTAGCCCCCAGGCAAGAATACAATCCTCTGAACAGCTCCCTGTAAGAACTCCTTAATCCTCTGGGTAGTTCCCTGTAAGGACTTCCCTATGTGTCTGGGTAGTTCCCTATAAGAACTTCCCTATTTCTCTTGTTAGACAATTCAAAGATAGCCTAGAACACAGGCCTCCTTCAGCAAGGGTCAGCAACTCAAAGGTCGCAGTGTGCAGCCTAACCACAGGATTTCTAACATGGCTGAATTTAGCATGGCTCCCCCACACATTACTCTTTGTATTTCTGAAATTTACAAATGTCTATGGACTGAATGTTGCGTTATATCAAAATTCATTTGATACAGACTCTATCACCATTTTTATAATATCTTCCGATATGACTCTTGGGATACAAGTGAATCCAGGTAACATGAGCAAGGGAAAGCTTCTGTGACAGCGATGTGGTGTGATAAAGAGAGGGATAAAGAAGAATTTTCTGGTTTTCTTCACCAATAAGGCAACCAGCATGATTAGATATATAGAAATCTTACTTGGATGTCATACACTAGAGTGATTTACACATTGTTTTGTTTTTTTTTGTTTTTGTTTTTGTTTTTTTTTTCAGATTTGTTTATTCATTTTTATTCTTTTTGTTATTGTTTTTTTTTAATTTTTTTAATTAATTTATTCTTGTTACAGTTCCATCCTAGGCCTCACATTTACACATTGTTTTGATACAAAGAAAACCTCCTTCCTATGTGACTCAATATGTCCAATTCATATGCTATATATCAATCACTTGCTCATTACACACAAACTCCCCCATGTCCCCACAGATAGAGAGCTTCTTCACAGCCTTAGAATACTGAAATTTGTCTTGGCCCTCAGCACTGAACATAGATGTTGACATAAGCTACACACTCAGCAATAGACGTCAGATGTTCTAGAAAAAAAAATAATTAAAAATAAAACACAAATGAAATGAACATACAAAATTATCAATTGAATACAATAACCATAAAGAGCTAAGATAATTATTATTTCTTATTGGCTCCATAAAATAAAGAAAAATCTTCTCATTTTGCAAACATGCTTTCAAGGGCTACTTTGTAGAGGTAAATTACACACCACATATTCAATATCACCTACCTTCTCTGGTCAAACTGCTCAAGTCTTCTTAGAATCTGTTCCCTGATTTGTTTGTCACTCTTAAAGAAACAAAAAACAAACAAACATAAACAAAAGCAAAAAGGAAAGGAAAAGAGAAGGGAGAAAAGGAGAAGAAGAAAGAAAAAGGAGGCCAAACGAGGAAAAGGGGGGAAAAGGAGAAAAAAACAAACAGAAACCTTGAAGTCACTTTGTTTTCATTTGTTAACTCAGTATAGTCAGTCCTGTGAATGTTGACTGACTAGTGTGTTTGCAAAGAGGCACCATGTGCTTCTAGAAACATCTTCCATTTTTTAAAAATGATATTTAATTGAAAAAGAATTATCTCACCTCCCTCCCTCCAGCCACTCCCAGCTGCTCTTCCTCCATTCTTCCTCATGCTCCCCATTTTGAAATTGCAAGATTTTTTCTATGAATATTATTGTTACATACACGCACATTTTGTGTGTTTGTGTGTATGTGTGTGTGTGTGTGTGTGTGTGTGTGTGTGTGTGTGTGGTGTCTGTCCATGTATATGCATAAATATATAAATACAACATGCTCTATCCATATTTGTCATTTGTACGTATATGATTTCAGGGCTGAGCATTCTGCATTGGACAGACAATGAGGGGCTTATCCCTGGGAGAGGCTAGTACTCCTCCTAGCAGTCATAAGTTGCCTATATTTCTTTGTCTAGTAGTGGGATCCCATAAAATTCTCTTACTTCCATATTACCATATCCACTGATAATGCCATTGCTTTAGTCTTGCTTATGCAGCCATGTCTAGAAGACTGTTCTCTTGAAGCCTCCCTGGCTTTCTGTCTCTTACCTTTCTACTCTCTTCCTTGATGTGCCATAGGTGCAGGTAATTGATGTGCGTGTATCCATTTGGGTTGGTCTCTCCACTATCAGTAAATCACTGCGTTGTGTCCAGTTGTAGGTTCCTGTGACACTCTCCATGAACACTAACTGTAGTCATCAGGATAGATTTAGAATGGAATAAGGCATCATGTTGGCCTAGTGAAAAGAAGGTAGGAAATTCTATTCTGAAGTCCATATCCACAGTAGCTGAAGGAAGCTGGCTGTGTTTTCCAATGCTAGGCATAATTTCCCTGCTGCTGAGTGTGCCCGAAATCCAGCTAGACAGTGTTGGCTGCCACCAAAGAAGTGCCATTTATCACACACCTTTATGGATTTATTCCCACGCTAGGCATTGTGATAGTTAATGAGTGATACAGTATGGCCGTCATCCAGAAATGTCTTATTCAAGTCCTAGGCCCATGAGTAGATAACTATGTACAGTGTTGTTGGTTTTCAGTTTATGGTTTTTTCTTCTTTTTAGTCTTCTTTTGTTTTCTGAAAAAGTTTTGACTCCTGAAAAAGAAGACAATTTTATCTTTATTCCACATGTTTTCAACATGTCAACTATTTTCTAGAGAGCAGAGTAAGGAAAATAATGGGTTGATGGATATTATGAGGAGATGAGTCTACCAGGGAAGAAAACCTTCTCATAAATGATTAGTTGGATTTTTTTTTTTATTATTTGTCAACTTAAACTATCAGCACCCATTCCCCAACAGTTAGAAATATAAACCTAGTTCTATACACAGATGAGGATTGTCTATTCTTCCTTTGTCAGGTTAACTTGGCAAGGTTCCAAACAAGATCCCTTCCGGTATTAAAAGGAGAAAAGGAAAGCATGACATCTTTTGAAGAAAACATTTCTGAACATTTTCAAAGACTATGGATATAAATATGAAAACGTATAGTCCTAGGAAACAATTAAATATGAATAAGATATGTGAAGTGCCTGCATCTGATTACAGGTGCTTAATAATTACCGAGGTGGTTGGTAGAGAGAGACAGGTGATGGTCTGTGGGGAGGAGGGCAGTACTCATAATTACTAGATGGGCAAGGTTCCAGATATTTCCTAAGCCACATGCATTGTCACAACTACTGTCTACATCTTTTAAAACTTTCACACATGAATATATTAAGTGCTATTTAAGTGTCATGTCAGTTTTCTATGCATATTGTTACTTCACGAGTGCAAGAGTTCAGTTTCCTGAGTAACAGGGAAACTACCTGTGAGTTAAGGAAAGGATATCAAGGACTCGTGCTGGTGACTAACCGTGTGTTTGTAGTATGACTACCTTAGGTGTGAAATATCCTGAATGGTATGCACTTGTATATATGAAAGCCTAGCATGGAGACTACTGTCTCTACTTGCTTTCTCACCAGTTGTCAAGGGCACTTTCAAGGCTGAGGCGTCTTAATAAACTTAAGAAGAGTTTTAAATTCTCCCTCCGAAAGAGTTAATTACTTTATTGATGGTAGTGTTCATGCCCTGATCTACTAGGAGATTTTAAAACAGCTTTGTTGTTGTTGTTGTTATATCTGCCACATTTTCACATTTCCTTATTTGCCTATTCCTTTGCTCTGCTATAGAGAAAGCTTTGTTGTCATTGCTGTCATTTCCAAGGTAAAACGATTGTGCCTTAAAAAGCATCTCTCCAACCACCTCCCTGTTCTCACTGACCTCTATTCCCTTGGGTGTTACAAAGGTAACATGCCGTCCTTATTTCCTCCAATTCTCCTGTTGTATAATTCAACACATCCAATAGACATTTGTTACACTCATTTTCATTCAAAACCTTGAGCAGAACAAAAAAATCTACATCTCTCGTCTTTACCCATGTTTTTCTTCTTAGCCTTAAACAACCTTTTATTGAATTTTCACTTGCTACTTTGTCAAGCTGCACATTCAGTAACAGGTATTGCATTCAAAGAACTTTTGTTGGTAAACAAAGCCAACAAACATCACATTTTTACTTGTTGTACTTAGTCTATTGACTTATAATATTTATCATAATTCAGCACTTTATCCTTTGCCTCTCTGAGTAGACTTTAGGCACTATGAAGATAGCAGCACGTGTCGATAACTTAATCAGCGTGACCAGACCTACGGAAGGTACCCAATGAGTGTTTGAGTAGTAAAGATTTAATTGCTGGTACATGCCCACTAATAAGGTAAATATCAAATCCAGATAGCAGCAATAAGCATAGGTATTATTCAAAGTTACAGGGATTAAATGTGAAAAGACATAAAATCAAAGTAGCAGAAAGAGAATGGAAGAAATTAAATCTTGTATGTTGGGAAGTCAAGTAACATGTCTAACTATGGTCCCAGCGTGATTTTGAGGATTTTTTCAGTGTCGTCATGGTGTGATTCACGGTGGACCCTTGTCAAGCCTTCTCCTGCAATCAAGTTTCTCATACATGGTGAACATGACCTCATCACTGAAAAACACATCCTATCATATTAGCAATGTCTCATGAAAAACCTTTTTTGTGAACAGTTTTTTAAATATACCTGTGATATTACACACATTTCCTTGCTTTGAATTTTTTTCAAACCTACTTTATTTGGGGTTCTTCAATTCTTATACCTCTCTTCCAACCCACCTACCCTCAATAGGAGAGAAAAGAAGTTAACGGAAATAGAAATAGACCTTTTTAGACTCAGTTCTTTGGCACAATTCCACTCTTCATCATCAGGATTCCAGTAGACCTCTTAAACAGCAAACCAGAAATTCAGCAAAGGTGACTGCCCCCACAACAGCAAAAATCCAGATCAGCAGTGGGTACCAAGACCCTGGAAGTGTTCCCTGGAGTGTTTCTCTCCAGGAGTGTCTCAAAGTGGAGCAATGGATAGCCAAACCACAGGAAACTATGCCAAGACAAAAAAAAAAAAAAAAAGCTACAAACAAACAAAAAAACCCACAAAAAACAAAACACAAACAACAACAAAAAGCCAAGCCTTTTATTTGGGCCTGATATGTTTCCATTCACTATATTTCTTTAATGTACCTTATACGAAGAAGACAATCTTCAAAGTGCTCTGCAAAAATAAGCGTTGATTCCACATGATTATTGTCCCTGTCTTACAATGGTATGGTTAAATTTCAAGGCTGAATCCTGCTGATCTTTGTTTTCAGTGTGATGAGTCAGTAAATAGTAGACATAAGAACATGTTACAAGATATTGAGAGGTGGATAATTCTATGGAAGAAGGAAGGTTAGAGTCAGGTAGGTTAAGACTCCTAGTGAAGCATGAGTGAATGCCAAACACCAGTGTTTAATAGACCAATATTTAATTAGTAGTTTAATAAGATGTCCTCCATATTTCTGAACATATAAATTCTCAGGCCCCAGGAGATAATAGTTGATAGCAGTTAATGGCATATAGTGTGATTTTGAGTGGGGAAAGGGAGAAAACTTATTAGCTTCTTACCTTCCCCTAAATTCCCAAGAAAAATATTCCTTCAAGAGTTTAAATTTACAAATCTGCACAGTAGATTTTCAAAGATATTGTCTCAAATGACCCCTCTCCTAAGTCAATAAACTTCGATATTCTAGACAAAGGAATGTTTGTGAAGATAGGGCAAATTGAGGTGAGGAGAATGTTAGAGATGGAAGTTTTTTTTCACTCCCTAAATGATTTATCTTGTAGGGTGCCACGAATTTACATCTTAATTCTTTAGATAATAATAATTAGTTGAAGAAATCACATGTTTAATTAGCTGTGGTAATATTGAATGGCCAATATATTAAAAGTGAAACAAGTAGTTCATAATGCAGCTCCACTAATCAGCTGCTAATTAATATATGAGAAATACTTCACAAAGAGCTTTTATTAAAATATAAGGGAGAGTGGAAATTCACTCTTTTCATTATCTTATGCCATCAGCTTATTTCTTAATCAGCTAACAAATAATGTCCGCAAATTACAAGCTCATTTGAACAATGAAAGCAACGGCAATAACTTTGAGATAAAGGAAATTAATTTACTTAAGAGTCACTTCCCTAAAAAGTGGATACAAAGAAAATAAATATCCATCATCTTAGTTGATTTGGCTTAGTATAACAAAATAATGTAGGATGGATGGCTTACGCAGAAAACAAGTTCTTTTCTATCAGTTACCTGGAGTTGCCAAATTCTGATATGAAATCCCCTACAGATGTGATGTCTGGAGAGGGACCAATGCTTCCCACATATCTCTTTCCTTAAGTGGTAAAAGAGGTAAGTTAGATCTCTGTGATCCTTCTAATAAAGACACTAATTCCAAACATGATTGTTTTCTCTTCATGATTATGATAATTATTTTCCTTAGTCTTCATTTAATGTCATCACCTTGAGGCTCATCACCCTGAGGCTCAGGGTCCAACATACTAATTCTGAAGGATATGCTTTTTAGATAAGAATGTACACCATATTGTGATTAAAAAATATAATTCGAACTAGAATTGAATAGTTGAGTAGCAACATTGTCGTGGTCTACTCTGTGACTCTATAGGAAAATGACTCACATACGTGACACCTACTTGAATCAGAGACAATAAAGATGTGGGAAGAACAGGAAAGACTTTATATACTCTTTCATATGCAGTTCAAAGAAAAGAATTGAGACTCATAGTTCAAAGGTAATATTATTTATTAAAAGAAAAGTACTTGCTAAAGAATCTGTTATAATACCTTTGTGGCATTCAATAAATAACTTAAGGATTTATGGCGATTTTTATTCTTCCTTGTTTAAATATATTTCAGAAGTATTTTAACTTAGTATTTTTCTCTATCATTCTATATCAAAATGAATATCTGTTGTGCAGCAAATTTCTCTCAGTTGGAACATACTCGTCCTGAAGGGAGGCTCAACAAGACTCAGGAAATAAACAACTCAAAAGTTTCAGGAAGTTCACAGAGCTTACCATATGTAACTGCCCCGCCATCATCAAAGGTAGATAAGCAGAAATGACTGCTAAGACATGACCATGAAGTGCTTGACCTGCCTTCTAGGTATACAGAGGGGTAGACTTTCAGATTTGTGACTCTTCACTCATGCTGGGATGGGATTTTACTGAGATAGGTCCCTTTAAGTCATCCATGCTTTTGTAAGTAATCTTTCCCACATACTTCGAGAAGCAATCTCAATAAACTTAGTGGTTCACCAAGTTGGACTACTTTGTTTTCTTTCTGGAGTGAGCAGACATTTCTTCACATCTCTCCAGGAACAGCATTATACAATGTATTTCAACTTCAATTTCAACATATTGATACTGTTTGCCTGGCAAGACTTTAAGCCATAGATTTTTTTTTTGAGTATGTGATGTGTTTTTCCAATATTTAGTATAGAATATAATTGTATGTCATAAAGTTAACATGAAGATTATAAACTTATGTCTCTAATCTTGTTTCTCTGAAACTGGCTCTGGCTCTTCGTATATATATATATATATATATATATATATATATATATATATATATATATATATATATATATATATATTATTCATCTCTATGTTTTGTTTTAACTTAGCTAGAATGAAGAATTGATATTTGCTTCTAAAGTATTTTTTTTGTTCTCAGAATGTAGTTTTAATTTAGCACTAAGTTCATAGCCATGTGTTACATTTTCTTCTATACCTGATCCTTAATACTTTTTGAATGACAACTAAAATTTGTGTGTCACATGGATCATAAATATTAATTTTTTTCAGGCTTTGTCCTTTGAGACTTCCTAACTATAATGTTTTTGCTGTTTTCATTCTCTTCAAATATGGTATCTATATTATTCATCAAAATCAGTGGGGTAGTTTTATTTATTTTTAGATAATGTACTTTATCTAATACATAATAAACTATCCGCTGAGTTTAGCTTTGCTTCCAAATGCATTCTGAAGGAGTTCCTTCCCGTTGGCTTCTCTCCTTCCCTTCTGTATGCACTTAGGACCTCCTTTTTCCACCCGTGGTTTGCAACGTCATCCTGCTGACATTCTAGTCATATCATTCACTAATCGCACATCTGTGTCAGATTTTCAGTACAGCATGTTCCAAAGCTTAAGTCAGAGAGCATTACTTGTATGAAGTCTTTGGTTTCCTGATAGTGTCTCTGTTACCCTGAGCTCCTGAAATGGATTGTTTGCAAAGTGTGAACTGATTGCAATCTGTGACTATGTAAATTTTTATTTTATTGTCTTTTCAAGTAGATCATACATATTTGGAAAATAACAAGGTTCCTAGTCTTTTTTTTTTATTCCTAATTAGATCATGACATGTTATCTCATAAATCAAGAATAAGTACTTTCGAGGTTGGAGTGATAGCGCAGCAAATAAGAGATTCTCTCTGTCTCTCTCTCTGTCTCTCTCTGTGTCCTCTCTCTCTCTCTCTTTCTCTCTCTCTCTCTCTCTCTCTCTCTCTCTCTCTCTCTCTCTCTCTCTCTCTCTCTCTCTCTCTCTGCAAGGAACAGAAAACACATTTTATTATCAACTTTATCCCACAGACCACTCCAGGATGCCCTCCATATAGTCCCCTGTTCAGTGCGATCATACCTGACTCCACACACATGGCATGCACTGAGCCCCCAATGAATTCATCCTTACCTGAGCCTGTGTCGCTCACACCAAGGCCACCTTCTTGAAGTTGCCGGGCCCTGGGCTGGTGCAGATGTTTATTGGAGATGGCACAAAGCTGGTCCGTGATGCTTTTGTCCTGGCCAAGGAGAAGGCTCTGTCTTTCATCCTCATAGATGAATTGGATGCCATTGGCACCAAGCACTTCGACAATAAAGAAGCAGGGGACCAGGTGGTGCAGAGGACCATTCTGGAGCTTCTGAACAAGCTGGATGGCTTCCATCCCAACACCCAATAAACAGTAATTGCAGCCACTAACAGGGTGGACATACTGGACCCAGCCCTGCTGAGCTCAGGTTGCCTGGACAGCAAGATTGAGTTCCTGATGCACAATGAGGAGGCCCGAGTCAGAATCATGCAGGTCCACTCATGGAAGATGAATGCCAGTGCTGGTGTGAACTCTGAGAGTCACTCCTCTTAAAGGGGCTGAGTTCTGTTCCCAGGATCCATGTCAAACGGCTCACAATTGCCTGTAACTTCAGCTCTAGGGGATTCAACCCTTTCTTCTGGCCTCTGACATCACTCACACACATGAATGTCGAGGAATACACACGTTTACATAAATTCAACCTTTAAGAATCAAATAGTATAAGAACCGTAAACTAGAAAGAAATTAAATTCCCTTAACGATTAATAGCACTAGCAAAATAATTTATACTCATTACAAAAACAATAAACTGGACCTGTTTGCAAAAAGGCGACCACACCATTATGTATCTTTTTGCTATGACAGGCTTCAAATGTTGTGTATGAGAATAACTTACCAAATTCTTCAAATACTACTTTATTTTAATTTCCACCATTTTATTAATATGTAAAATTCACATTAGCAAATAATATAAAATCATGGTTTCTATTAATTTAAAAATATTCCAGCTTATTTCTCTTTCACCCTACACTTCATTGAGAGATATCACAGATATGTACAATAATCATGAAAGTTAGTGTGATGCTATTTCTTTTAAAAAGACTTGAATTTTGCTCTCGCCACCAGAGGATGACTCATTATGATTAATAATTACTTTAGAATACGTTCAGAATTTCAAACTAACAGAAAATCCACAAAACTCGTAATTTAAAAATAGGCAAGATATTATTACTTTTAGCAATGTCTTTGCTGCTAGACTTGTTACCATCAATGCCCCTGACAGGTGTATGGAGTGCCTCTAAGGCAAATTTCATAAAAAGCCACAGGAGAGTAACAGATCTAAACACTTAGACTCAGTGTCATGAGAAAGGTTTAGGAATATGTTAAATATCACTAGAGGCAAAAAAAAAAAAAAAAAAAAAAGTCCCACCAGACTCATGCAAGACTTTTGTCTGCATCCATAAGTGTTTTGAGATTTGTGTAGCTAAGGTGATTTTCTACATAGGCCTGTTGAATTTAAATGTGTTTAGCCTCCATCAAATGGCTTCCCATAGTCTAAAAATGTACAGGAAGAAGCAGACTACTAGCTTATTTCATTGATTGATTTGCTCACCGAAAGCTTGTACACAGAAGAGGGTCATGTATTTTGAATAGTGAGAGAGGGAAAAGGCCAGCAAGCAAATTGGAGATCTCAGAACTTCATGTGATAACACAACACACTTCTTCAGAGAAACCTCGGCAAGTATGTGATCTTTCAGAGACTCTGCACAGAGGTCCAAGTTACAGCAGCCTAAGCA
The DNA here is from genome assembly GCF_903995435.1 of Acomys russatus. Lineage (NCBI taxonomy): Eukaryota > Metazoa > Chordata > Mammalia > Rodentia > Muridae > Acomys > Acomys russatus. The sequence continues at coordinate 56,017,215 of NC_067145.1, forward strand.
CAGATTCAAACACTAAAATCTCCTTTCCCATTTGATAATTTGTCTTCTCCTAACATAAGGTAACCACATAAAATATACAAGTAAGGGAAATGACATTCTAGGGTATTGAAAGTTCTAATCTAAAACATGGTTCTACTATTGATGTATCTTTGAGAAGCTTTATGCTTTCTGGATGCTATTTTTTATTTAATTAATTTATTCAGATTACATCTCAATTGTTATCCCATTCCTTGTATCCTCTCGTTCCTTCCTCCCTCCTGCTTTCACCTTATTCCCCTTCCCTACGTCTGTGACCGAGGGGGACCTCCTCTCCCACTATATGATCATAGGCTATCAAGTCTCATCTTGAAGTTATTTTTTGTTAAGATGCAATTATGAAGTTACATTTTGCTTTGTCAAAGTTTGAGCCTTTAGGGACATTGTATAACACAGGAAGTTATCCTTAGAGATGTCAATTTTTAATGGTTGATGATTCTCTTTCTAGCCCTTAAACAATATACTGTTAAAATTAATGGTAAGGAGGTTCTGTATATATTGACTGGCAGTTCTAAATGTTTATTTCTCTTGCAGTGTCTCCTGTTATAATCTATGAGTCCTCGACTAAACAAAATAACACTGTGAGCTTTCATACATTTCAAATCAGATGGAGGCAAGGCAGCCTTTAATAGAAATTGACAAATTCAGCATACTAGTGACAGCCAAGGTGTACACCAAGGGAGATGATCCGGAGCAATCGAAACTAGACTTTTCTGTTAAGGAAAAATTTAAGTGCATATTTTCCAGATGAAATTTTAAATATTATTCATGATCATTATATTCCTTTACAAATCATGTGGGAGAAACATTTGAGTTATTAATGGAGGGTTGATTAAACTGATAGATAAACTTTTGAAAATGCATCAATTTTACCACACTATTATAATTCTATATTTATGGGTATTTTTTACTGTATGTATGTCTGTGTACCATGTGTGTGCTTGGTACCCACAAAAATCAGAAGAGGACATCAGATTCTCAGGGAACTGGAGATAGATATGTTTGTAACCTGGAACTTCTATGTGGATGCTGAGAATCAAATCCTGATACCTTGGAAGAACAGCTCAGCCATCTCTTCACTAGGTATTTTATTATTTTAACTTAAAACTATTTTAGAGTGAAAAAATAATTTATAACAATATGTTTTCCTAGAGAACGATTTTTCTACCCATCTCTCTCTCTCTCTCTCTCTCTCTCTCTCTCTCTCTCTCTCTCTCTCTCTCTCTCTCTCTCTCTCTCTCTCTCCCTCTCTCTCTCTCCCTCTCTTTCTGTTCTGTTTCATTTTGTTTTTCGATACAGGGTTTCTCTATGTTATTTGGTTGGCCTGGACTCACTTTGTAGAGCAGTCTGGCCTCAGATTCACAGTGATCTACTCACCTCTGCCTCCTGAATGCTGGGATTGAAGGCATGTACCACCACCCCTGGCTCCACCTATCTCTTATCTATCATCTTCTTATCTATCTATCTATCTATCTATCTATCTATCTATCTATCTATCTATCTACCTATCTATCTATCTATCTATCATCTATCATCTATCAATCATCTATCTATCTATCTATCTATCTATCTATCTACCATCTATCTATATATCTGTCATCATCTTCTACCAATCTACCATCTGTCTTTCTGTTGTCGGTCATCTGTTTATTTATCTCTATCATCTGTACCTTGCTATACTTATTGTATGAGAAATACTTGATAGTACCAGTCAGTATTAGCTAAGAGCTTTCTTTCCTTGTGATCTCTCTGTGATTCTGTAATGGTGAGTATGAATGTCCTAGCTGATTCTCTCAAGACAACTGTATAATGCTCAGCCCTTGATTTGATATAAAGTTCAATGACACAGAAAAATAACAGAGTAGTATCACATTATTATTATCAGATGTCATTGTACTGCCAACCTAAGATGGCATCATAGACCACTAAAAAGCCAGACAAAAATACAAAGGAGGGAAAAAGTTTGGAATTTATAACATTTAGAGATGTAAAACATACATACGAATAAAATGCCCCAATAAAAAATAGAAATTATTGTGCACTATATGTTGTGCTAAGTGGTAGATCACATACATACATGGACACACATACACATAAATGATGCTTAAATTAATACACAGTGATCTATAGTATGTAATTAAATGGTGTATAATATATCTATAAATACATGTATATATATGCATATGTAAATCTTCTATGTCACTGTGACATATATGTGTGTGTGCAGATTGCATGTGTATATAATAATATATAGTTAAGATATATTATTATATAGAATTGCATATACATGTAAATATTTCTAAATTTTACTATGAATACATATTTAAATGTAAACATAAGTATCTGTTTACATGTATAAAATCAGTCAGCCTGGGATCTAAGAGAACACAGTCACATTGGCTTTGATGTCATCTCATTCAGCAAGCTGCTTCTGTTTCTTTCAAAATTCCTAGTATCCCAGGCAAAAGTGAAGACAAAAGATGCTTGACACAAGAGAAATATAGAAAGAAGCACAACACTACTGAAGATGTTAGAAATTAGAATTTGAATCATGCCACTGTCACTTTAATCTCATGTAGTCAGGCATTTTATTATCTAATGTGAATCATTACCTTTCACTGACTTTTGTCAGACTATGTAATAAATTAGCCATTATACTCATTTAAAATGAAAGTTTGTTTATTGATGCACTTACAAGAATCTGAAATAAAATTTGTCATGAGAGCCATGGATCTCTAGCAAAAATAAATGAATAGAGGTATCAGAGAAAACTGAAAAGTTTTACAAAGTGTAGAATAAGATTTCTCACCTGCTAAAGTGTTGGTGCTAAACTAGTATATGTCAGTCTTGTAGAAAATAATTTAAAACTCTTGAAAAACACCCCTATCAAAGATACCTAAGAAGTGCTCTATACATAAATTCTGGTGTGTGAAAGATACCCTTAAGGAACCAGTGGTGGCACTGCCTGCCATTTCCCTAAGAGCTTTATCTAAACACTGAAACACAGTTCCCATTGTAATCCTCCACTGTGTGTGTGTGTGTGTGTGTGTGTGTGTGTGTGTGTGTGTGTGTGTTTACAATGGTGACCATTCAAGTCCTACTTCGACAACTGGGAAGAGAAGTAGGCATTTCAAATAATAGCTAGGGTAGTATCAATGATGGAGCTTTGATTATAAAATATCTATATTAATACATAGGAAGTTATGGCATTTCATGATATAAAATTTTAGATTTCCAAGGAAGTAAAGCTAGTCCAGATTCTGTTGCTCAAGGAAGAATAAATACATCCTCGAACAACCTTGTTGAGTGGTTATAGATGATACATACACACGTGTTATCTTAGTGCAACCAGTGTGGATACGGTACCCTTTTAATCACTCAGAACTCCCAAACAGTTTTCTTATGTGGTGTAGAAAGCCTCTGGTAAGTGTTTCTCGGCCATTTGATATTCCTCTGTTGAGAATTCTCCGTTAAGTTCCAAGCCCCATTTCACAATTGGGTTGTTTGGTTTTGTGGTGTTTAATTTCTTGAATTCTTTATATATTTTGGATATTAAACATTTGTCAGATGAAGGGTTGGTGAAGTTCTTTTCCCAGTCTGTAGGCTGTCGCTTAGTTCTACTGACAGTGTCTCCTGTCTTACAGAAGCTTCTCAGCCTCATGAGGTCCCATTTATTAATTGTTGACATTAAGGCCTGGGCTGTTGGTGTACTGTTCAGGACGTTGTTTCCTGTGCCTATGTGTCCCAGGCTCTTCCCCACTTTTTCCTCTAACTGAATTAATGTCTCTGGTTTTAAGTTGAAGTCTTTAATCCACTTGGACTTGAGTTTTGTGCATGGTGACAAATAAGGGTCTAATTGCATTTTTCTACATGTAGACATCTAGTTAGACTAGCACCATTTGTTGAAGATGCTATCATTTTTCCACTGAATAGATTTGGCTTCTTTGTCAAAAATCAAGTGAACAAATGTGTGTGGATTCATCTCTGGGTCTTCAATTCGATTCCATTGATCCACCAGCCTATTGCTTTGCCAGGACCATGCTGTTTTAATTACTGTTGCTCTGTAGTACAGCTTGAGATCAGGTATGGAGATTCCTCCGGAGAATCTTTTATTATATAGGATTGTTTTTGCTATTCTTGGTTTTTTATTTCTCCATATGAATTTGAGAATTGATCTTTCAATATCTTCAAAATATTTTGTAGGTATTTTGATAGGGATTACATTGAATCTGTAAATTGCTTTTGGTAAGATGGTCATTTTTACTATGTTTATTCTCCCGATCCATGAACAAGGTAAATCCCTCCATCTTCTGATGTCATCTTCAATCTCTTTCTTCAGAGATTTGAAGTTTTTTTCAAATAAGTCCTTCTCTTACTTGGTTAGAGTTACTCCTAGATATTTTATATTGTTTGTGGCTATTGTGAAGGGAGTAGTTTTCCTAATTTCTTCCTCTGCCTGTTTGTCATTTTTATACAGGAAAGCTACTGACTATTTGACTTTATTTTGTATCCTGCCAACTTGCTGAAGGTGTTTATCAGCTGTAGGAGTTCTCTGTTGGAATTTTGGGGGCCACTTATATACACCATCATATCATCTACAAATACGGATAATTTGACTTCTTCCTTTCCCATTTGGAGCCCCTTGAGCTCGTCCTTGTTAGTCATCAGAGAAATGCAAATCAAAACGACACTGAGATTCCATCTTACACCCATCAGAATGGCTAAGATCAAAAACTCAAATGACACCACATATTGGTGAAGATGTGGAGAGAGAGGAACACTCCTTCATTGCTGATGGGAATGCAAACTAGTACAACCACTTTGGAAAGCTATCTGGCACTTTCTCAGAAAAATGGGAATAGGGCTTCCTCAAGACGCAGCTATCCCACTCCTTGGAATATACCCAGAAAATGTCCTACCACACAACAGTGACATATGCTCAACCATGTTCATAGCTGCTTTATACATAATAGCCAGAACATGGAAACAGCCTAAGTGTCTCTCAGTAGAAGAATGGACTAAGAAACTGTGGTACATTTACACGATGGAATACTACTCAGCTATTAAAAACAAGGAATTCCTGAAATTTGTGGACAAATGGATTGATCTAGAAATTATCATAATGAGTGAGTTCACCCGGAAGCAAAAAGAGACAAATGGTATATACTCACTTATATCAAAACACTAGTCCAAGGGATACGTACCATGAAAAACTTTACTTACCAAGAAAGTGGGTCAGAGGAGAGGACATCCTTTTGAGACTTTAGGCAAGAGTACCATGGAAGAATGGGGAAATAGTAGGACCCACAGGGTCCTGGAAACCTACAAGAAGAATTTTATGACAGGCAGATCTGGGTCCTAGGTTCCTCCTCAAACTAAGGCACCAGCCAAAGAGAATATAGGCATTAAACTTCGAACCCCTACAAAGACCTAGCCGACGAACATGATATTCTCCACCATTGAGTGGAGAGTGAGATCTGACTCTCACACGAACCCTTGTGCCCCTTTTCTGACCACGTCCCCTGGATGGGGAGGCCTGGTGGCACTCACAGGAAGGATAGCAAGTTACCAAGAAGAGACTCGATATTCCAAGAGCATATATAGGGGGAGGAGGTCTCCCTCAATCACAGACATAGGGGAGGGGAGAAGGGGGGAAGCGGGAAGGAGGGAAGAATGGGAGGAAACAGGGTAAGGGCTAACAATCGAGATGTAATATGAATAAATTAATAAAAAAGAAAGCTTCTGGCAAATTAATGATCCATTAGACCACTCTAAAATATAGTGTTTGTGTTTGTAGTTCATGAAAAAATCAAGATGAAAAGTAGCCTATATTTTTCCATGACTATCACCTAACATTTTGAAGTTATAAAAATTCACAAGCCAGATAATCATATTATTTCAGGGTTTTTTTCTCATCCTGTGACAGAATAGCAATTGCATAAATACAATTTTAGCTCTCCAGCTGGTGGTGTCACATGCATGCGGACAGATACCTGTTTTTAATGAATTGACAGATTGCTAAACTGTTGTTTTTCGGTTGTTGTCAATTAATTTAAGTTTGAAAATAAATGTGAAATTTAGTGCTATAGAGTCCTTTTAGAAAACTTAAATATTGCCATCCCTGCTTACATAAAGAGAAATGCGACTAACCTTCAGCTGTTACCTGAATTTTGGAACAAGTGGTGTCTTTTCAAAGACAAAATCCACACCCACTGCATTCGTTTTGTTACATTGGAATTTAATACATAGTATGAAAATGTTTTTATGATGATTGAACTAAACCCTAAGACTTTGGATTCCTCACATGTCTTGGAAGATATATTTAGCCATAAGGATAGGAAAGTTTCAAGTTCTTTTTTTAATTTTTTAATTAATTTATCCATATTACATATCTACTGCTATCCCATCCCTTGTATCCTCCCATTCTCCCCTCCTTCCCGTTTGACCCTATTCCCCTCTCCTATGTCTGTGACTGAGGTGGACTTCCTCCCCCTCTATATGATCATAAGGTATCAAGTCTCTTCTTGATAGCTGTTATCCTTCCTGAGTGCCACTGGGCCTCCCCATCAAGGGGACATTGTCAAACATGGGGAGCCAGAGTTCATGTGAAAGTCAGTTCCCGCTCTCCACTCAACTGTGGAGAATGTCCCGAGCATTGCCTAGATCTGGGTAGAGGTTTGATCTATAATTATTATAGACACAATATACTTTGAGAACTTACCATTCTATCTATTATGGAGCTCCATGAGTTCTTCAAAAATTGGTCTTAAAATACTATTTTTGATGAATTTTATACCTATTTTTAACCACATTTGTAAGTCTTGATTCTCTAGTTACACAGTACCAAAAAGGTAAATACATGCCACCAATGGGGCTTTCTTAGACTGGCTTACAAGTTTTTGGGTAGCTTCATTAGCTCAAATTTTTCAATAAAGGCAAGAGCGCCTGGAAAATTATTGGTCTTTAGTCCTTTGGGAAAGGCTGAAGAAACTGGGTTCTGTGTCAACAAAGTATGGTAACAATGGAAGCAACAAAGTAGATGCATTCACTAGCAGACTAGGAAAGCAAGTAGGAAAAGGCTCCCTTGGTCCTCCTTATACCTAGGATGCTGTTAGCAGATTCTGTCCATGGTGGTAGAGGATCTTCCAGCTCAGTTAATCCTTTCAGAAAATACCATTACAATTTCCCAAGATGCATGTCTTTTAGGTAATTACAAATCTGTTCAATAGACCACTTGATGCACAACCATAAGTTAGCTAAGATTTTGCTACTTTCCTGTGACAAAACACCTGAGATGATAAATTAAAAGAAAGAACCATCTACTGTGAGTCACAGTTACAAACTGTGACTGTCTCTGAACTTGAGCTAATAGAAGGCAAAAATTACACCATGGCAAGAAGCATTTAGAACAGAAATCACACCTTGTAGTAGCCAAGAATGAGAGAGAGAGAGAGAGAGAGAGAGAGAGAGAGAGAGAGAGAGAGAGAGAGAGAGAGAGAGAGAGAGAGAGAGAGAGAGAGAGAGAGAGAGAGAGAACAGAGAAGTTCCAAAATTACTTCCAAGAGCTCACCTTGCTCAGTGATTTAATTTCCTTGCACTAGGGCTTCTCCCCTACAGTACCTACCACTTCCCTGATTACCAGAAGATGCCAAGCAAGTATTTGACTCATGGGCCTTTGAAAATATTCACTATCCAAACACTAATATGTTTTTTAAAGCCCAAGTCAGTATAAACAAATAGATAAACAGGTAAACGCACACAGACACACACAAACACACACACACACACAAACACAAACACACACATGTATGCTCTATTGGTTCATCTACTTGATTTACAGAATGTGTACATAAAGCAAAAATTATAAAATTTGTTGAAAACCAATAATGATATGTATATTTATTTAATTAAAAAATATGGAAGGGAAGGATGTAATGGGTCAATTTTGGAATAATAATTTTATTATGAAAATCAGTTTATGGCTCAGTTGGGAAAATGACTGCCATGGAAACATGAAGTCCTGAGTTTGGGTTTCAAGCAATCATGTCAAATTTGGTTATGGTGCTAAATGCCTACAACCCCAGTACCAAAGCCAGGGGTATGGCCATTCAGGGACAGGTGGAGAGAGCAATCTGGAAATATTATACCTTGAAATGAGCTTTCAGAATTTTAGGAAGTAAATGAAAATTTTAAGAACAAAAGTAAACTTATGGAGAGGAGTTCATTTCCTGGAGAGCCAGGATTCAGTGTGCCTCAGGAGGTCTTCTGGGTGATTCATCTCGAGGGTAAATAAGCCGCTGACTAAAACAGACCCTGTTGTGACCAAGACAGACAGCTCAAACTTGAGAAACTTCTTGGTAAAGTAAATAGAAATAATTTTTTAAAATCATACGTCATCTTTGCAGTGAGAAGCTTTATCTATTCACTCAGGTACTTCCATTCAAACGCCTCATAAATAATAGCCTTTAACTAGATTACAAATTAGAGATTTTCTTGGTACTTCTTAATAAATCCTTATTTTCCCTGATGCTGCTCCTATTTCTTCCTCTTCCCCATCTTCCGGAGCCTCATTCTTACATTGCCACTCCTAGCATTTTCTCCTTTGTTTCCATAGCATTTGATTTTCAATATTACCTCCACCCTCAGATCCTTAAGCAGTTTTTCTATCTCTCTGGCCTATGACACCCTTCTGGCTTCTAGGTCTCAAATTGCTTGAGTTTTGTCACTTAAAATATTTGTGCTCTGTAATGAGCACACGAATGTAATGGTGATGTGTCAAGAATCATTTAATACGGTATGAGGGAATGCTGCGGTAGCTGTTAGTTAAGACTATTTTTTTTATTTTTATTTTTATTAATTTATTCAGATTACATCTCATTGTTATCCCTTCACTTGTATCCTCCCTTTCCTCCCTCCCTCTTTCACTCTATTTCCCTCCCCCTAAGACTTTATTAATAACAAGAGTCTGAAAGATGTATTAAAGTGGCCAGCTTTTTTTCATCAGCATATTCTAGAAGGGGCATAAGTGGTACTTGTTAGTGAGAATATTGGAATATTGAAGAATAAATGGTAACCACTTCCTGGTAGTCCAGAAAAGCTACTGTTTGGGAAACACTCTTCCAATATCTAGACTAGGACACTGTCTTCACTCAAATCCAATCTGCCTTGACATAGCCAAGATTGTTTTTAAATTCGCAATCTTCCTCCTTTGGTTTCCTAAGTATTAGGAAAATAACATTGATACAGCTATAATTGGCTGATATATGATCATATGTAATGGACTAGAGTGGTCTGATAGCTGTATATAGCTAGGAGTGTATAGTTGTATATATATAGTCTCATAAGAAAATCTCCGTGTGACGGTCGGGGGAGGGGGGATAGTTCAGTAGGTGGGGATACCTGTGCAAACATTGGGAGCTGAGACTGAATACCCAGCTACAACGGAGAAGTCAGGCATGTCTGTGCTCTCCTGTAACCTCTATGCTAGCGTGGGAATATGCTCATATGCACACACATGTATACAGTACACACACACACACACAAACTCACACATCACGTGACACAGAGAAACAGAAAGAAATGAAGTCAAGGGAACTGTGTACCTGAAAGTTCATTAATATTAAAGATAAGAATTAATTAAGTAAAGACTTTCCTGAGAGTTTCAAGTTTCAGTGGGGCATAGCCTTGCAAACTTTTCATTTCTAGGCATCTAGAGTTATGAGACTATAAGTTCCTGTTGTCCTAAGACCACGGTTTATGCTAAATTGTTTTGCTAGCTCTAGGAAGTAATATTAGGTACTATAAAATACTGAAACTTTTGTGGGTTACTATGACTCTGTCATTGCAGTAGCCTCTTACTTGAGCAAGTACCTTGATTCTTCATTCCAGAAATTTTCAATAAAAACCCCACCAACTCAATGATACTTGATGATTTTAAGATCTTTCTTCATAACATCATCTATACTTTTAATATTTTCCATCCTCGTTCTGTCTGTAAATCATTACATGGAAATACATGGCTCAAAGCAAACTTTAATTTACCTTAAATCTTATCTTTGCAGCATCAAACCAGTATCAAGGTGCTGTAGAGAAGATTTTTGTCTTACAGACAGAACAGATCAACTCAAATCTGTCTCTTCAGTGCTCAGTCTGACAATATCCAAGAGACTGGAAACCTTCACTTCCTTTAAGAAAGCTGCCTCACACACTGGGAATTTCCATGTAGTAAGATAAGAGCATTTAACTATAGCCAAAGCAGAGATAAATGGTTCTGAAACAGAACACATGGAAGGAGCGGGGTGCTGTGCACTGTTAGATGAACACATCAAGGGCTTTCTTTTTTCCTGTGAGCTGATGGACTGAGGTAAGCAGGGCCCCCTTTCCTGCAATCTGAGCATTTGCTGTGAGGAAGCACTTCCTTGAAGGCAATGTACAGACTCTATATTAGGATACGTTTCAGCGTTAAGGGAGATTAAGAAATACACAAAGATTTTGAGATGTAACAAGAATAAATTAATAATAAAAAAAAAGATTAAAAAAAAAGAGAGAGAAAAAAAAGTGAATAAATTAAAAATACAATAAAAAATAAAAGAGATGCATACATATTCAAGGAAAAAAAAAAAGAAAGAAATACACAAAGATAAATAGGATGGTTTTCTTTCCTGCTAGAGTATCATTCTTTAGCTGGGTCAGGGCTTGAGGAGAAGCACATATATTTAAAAACAGAATGACAAAATTTCCAGTGTATATGAGATTTCATCCAGCAGCGACAGAACAACGCTGGGATGACTAACAGATGAGCAACAGTCGCACCAGTTAACAGCAGGAGCTTAAGATAAATCTTTCAACAACAATCAAGTTGAAAGAGATAACATAATTCTTTTTATTTTTAAAGAAAAAATTCTGGTTCCCAATTTAGAAGCTAAAACTGGTAGATAATTTCCTGAGACACTGCTGCAACTGAAGTAAGAGCTTAGATCTGGCCTAAACTATCCAAACACACTTGCCCACAACTGGGAATTAGAACCAAGTTACCCATGGAAACAGGAAACAGCAAGCTTCTTGGTGAAGGTGGATGCTGTTTCCAGACACAGTCTTGGCAGCAAGTAGTACCCAGTGGAGCCCTCACAGAGCACCCAGCTCTAAAGCAAAGTTGTCTATAAGGAACCCGTGCTTCAGTGATAAGAGCGGTCTCTGGGCTGAATTGAGTATGAAGAGATTGCTAAAGCCTTTTAGCAAGCCACGCTTTGCCCGCTCAAGTTAACCATTAAAAACAGAACTGGGAAGATCAAGGTCACAGGATATGTACTTTTGAGTAGGTAACATCAAAACAGACAGGATTGAACACCTAGAGGATAGTAAGCTATGGACTTCTTAGCAACTCACAGCAAATAGCAATCAAGACTTTAGTACTGCCATCAACAACAGTGTCCTAGTGAAAGCAGTCCATGACGATGGGTTTAAGGGACTGTGGAGGCTTCTAAACATATGAATACTGAGGTTTTAAACACCTTCCAAAATGACAATAAATTGGTGGTCATGGTATGAAATTTAAAAACAGAGAATTTGCACAAACAAATTTGTAATGTCCCAATTCGTACCAAGAAGCTATGACTGCTGTGTGTACCGCAAGGCTCACGTGTTATAACATCATTTTCTCATTGCATCAGTATTGGGCTATTTGAGACAGGGAGGAGGAGATATCCTAAATTGATTACTGTGTTTTGTCACAGGAATGAATGAACTATGGTAAGGCTTTGCCTAAGCTCCTCCATTAGCAAGTACCATCACAATCCTTTTCATTTCTGCCATGACCTGAAACACCAAAACATCCTCACCAGATGTGAATACCCAATCTTAAACTCCCCCATCTTTGAAATTGTGAGCCAAAATTGTTTAATACTTTTTATAAGTAACTCAGCCCAAGATATTCTTTTCTGTCAATAGAAGAATGGGTGGAGACATATGGTGACAAAACAGACTATCCAAATCAACATTGTATTCAGAGAGGCAATGAGTCATATGAGAAATATTCATGGGCTCCTTTGGTCTCTCGGGTGGAATATTGAGATTGGGCGAATGACCTCCTTGCTTATAGGAGCAAAATAAAGGGAAGACACAGGCGATCGCATCTGTCTGTGTGCACTTTCCTCTGGCACTGTCTAAGTACTGGAACAAGGGTGTTTTGTGATAGCCCTTCACCTGAGAGAATAAAACTTTCAAAAAGAAGTTGCTTTTCCATATTTAATTTCCTCTCCTATCACAGTTTTGTAAGGAAAGTCAGGTCTCAGAAGACCTTGGGGTAGGTAATTACAAATTCAAATATTGAAACAGAATGATCAAACACAAATAATTTATGAGAGTTTGTGAGGTAAAAAAAAAATCTGTAAATATTATACCTTGAAATGAGCTTTCAGAATTTTAGAAAGGAAAGGACATTTTAAAATAAAATTAAACTTATTGAGAGGAGTTAATTTACTGGAGAGCCAGGATTCAGTGTGCCTCGGGAGGTCTTCTGGGTGATTCATCTCGAGGGTAAATAAGCCGCTGACTAAAACAGACCCTGTTGTGACCAAGAAAAATAGCTCAAACTTGAGAAACTTCTTGGTAAAAAGTAAACAGAAATAGTTTAAAAGAAAATAAAATCACAGCTTTAAAAATGAGTTTTGGTTTACTTAGCTCAACCTTTTTAAAAAATTAATTTAAAAGTATATAAGTAGGCTTTTCTTTCTGAGACTTTGTTTTCAATTGGTACATATATAGACACAGGGCTGTACACATTTCTTCAGTGCTGCCTGAAGAGCCCAGAAAAGGGCTTAGATACCCTGGAACTGGAACTACAATTGGCTGTGAGCTACCAGGTATAGGAAATGGGAAAGAACTGGTGCCGTGGAAGAACTAAATCCACTCCTAACTGCTGAGCCACTTCTCCAGACATAAGATGTTCCTTTCCCTTTCTTTTTCTTTTGCTTTTTCTTTTCTCCTATTGAAAATGTGATTTTTTCCCCTCATATACTATAGTCTGTTTACAATTTCTACTCCTTAGTTACTCCCTGCTTGCTGTCACATCATAATCGACCCCATTTCTGTCTCTCATTAAAACACAAACAGGCTACTAAGGAAAAACAATGAAATAAAATAAAATATAAGATAAAAGCATGCTAAAATAGGACAAAACTAACAAAGATAAGGAAATGACCACAAAAAATAGCACAAGAAAAAGATATAAATGAAGAGACCAATTTGTTAGCACACTCAACATTCTCATAAAAACACTAGATCTGAAGCCATAAAGTATATGCAAAGTATCACTTGATAAAAATAGAATACATACATACATGCATGCCCACATACACACATATATGTATATATGCACACACAGACACACGCACACATATATATACACATTAAAGAAAAAAGAAAAACTAAGAAGGAGGAGAAGGGCAATAAAAAGAAGAATGAAAAGGAGAAGAGAAGGAGGAGGAGAAGGAAGAGGAGGAGGAAGAAGAGAAGAAGAAGAAGAAGAAGAAGAAGAAGAAGAAGAAGAAGAAGAAGAAGAAGAAGAAGAAGAAGAAGAAGGGACCTGACATGACATTATGATACGAGAAGCCTCCAAAGATGTCTTTGAGGTCATTGCTGTTGGCATCTACTGCTGGGCATGCAGCCCACCCTTAAGAGTAGTTAGTGTCCCCAGTAAAACTTCCCTGGAGATGACTAAATTTCAATTCTAAGTGATTATCAGTTACAGTTAGTTTCTGGGTTAGGGGTGGTGGTATGTATCCATTTCTTTCAGTACTAGGACCCAATCTGGAGCATACCTACATGGTGTTCACTCTCTGTGTGTTTATATGGGCTCAATCCTGTTGGTTTAGAGGGCCTTTTTTCTTGCTGTCCTAGATTTTCTCTGTCCCTTACATTCTTTCCATCTCTTCTTCTGTAGGGTTGGTTCTCTGAGCTTTGAGGGTATAGATTTGACAGAGAGATCCTGTTTAGGACTGAGTGTCCCAAGGTCTCTCACTTTCAGCATAATGCCTAAGCAAAGATGTCTGTGTTTTTCCTGTCTGCTGCATGAGGGAGCATCTCTGATGATGGCTGGGGAAGGAGAACTATGAGTGTAGCAAAGTATAATTAGAAGTCATTTTTATAACCAGTATCTAGCATAACGTTCTTGGTCACCAAAGCAGTGTCAAGTATGAATTGTCATCTCATGGAGTGGCGTAAGTCAAATCAGAAATTGGCTGGTTACTGCCACAAGATTTCTGTCACCATTGCACAAGCATATCTCACATGCAGGACACCATTGAGGTTCAAAGAACTTGTGGCTGGCTTGGTGTTTTTGTCCGTTGGTAGCATGCAGATTTACTTCCTATACCAAAAACACCATCACATAGGGGTGAAGGCTCTGTGTAGGCACCAGTTTGACTTCCTCATGTTCATTAAATTGTATAGGTGTTGTCTTTAGCAATGGGGCCTTGTTGTCAATTTGTAGAGAAGAGCCTGTAGTCCTGGCAACAGCTTGGGTTATTTGGAGATTCTCATGGGACCCCTTTGGCCAGCAACTCATTTAGGTGCATTCCAATCCAATACTGAAGGCTTCCTTTGGTGACAAAAGATGTCCAGGTCAGCCTCTGTACCATCTATTATTTGGCAATTTTATTTAAGTTGCCTTCACATGTGTATATATTTCAGGAAGTTTCTATTGTATTATGTTTCCATATTACCCTTCAAATGGCCCCTAATTTTAGCTTGTGTTCTCTCTTTTGTCCCCCTCTTCCCTTCTCTTGCACTTCCCATCCCTCCTTCACCCATAACTTCTATTTCATTTCCTAGGGAGATCTATCGGACACTCCCCAGCTTCCTGCTCTATTCCTAACCTCCATGGTTCTATGGCTCATAGCTTGGTTATCATTGGCTTTACAGCTAATATGCATAGATAAGAATATATGCCCCATTTTTGTCTTTCTGGATCTGGATAACCATGTTCTGAATAGTTTTTTCCTATTCCCATCGATTTACCTGCAAATTTCATGGTTTCGTTTTTTTTTTAAAGAGCCGAGTGATATTTAATTATGTAACTATAACACACTTTCTTTATCCATTCAAGTGTTGAGGGACATTTAAATTGCTTTCAATTCTTGACAATTGTGACTAGAGCACAACTGGGCAATTGTGTGTGTGGTAGTATAGGGAGGTATATGCATTAAAGAGCCCCCAATAAGGTAGTTTTGCAAAAGATCCTTTCTCTTGGCATCCTCAGAAACATGAGCTGTCATTTGTTTTACTAATCTTAGCCATTCTGATAAGTATAAGATAAAACCAAAGAAGTTTGATTTGCATTTCTTAGGTGACTAAGAATATCAAGCATTTCCTTACATTTTCCATTTGAGTTTCCTCTTTTGAGAATTCTCTTTTTAGATCTTTACCCCTTGTTTTAAATTGGATTATTTGTTTTCTTGATGTCCAGTTTCTGGAGTTCCTCATATATTTTGGATATTGGTGCTCTACTTGATGTGTATTTGTAAAAAAGCTTTTCCCATTGTGTAGGCTGCCACTTTTACTTAATCATAGTGTCCTTTGCTGTAAAGAAGCTTTTCTGTTTCAAGAACCTAGTAGTTAATTGTTATTAGTCTTATTAATAACAGTTATTAATCTTAGTATCTGTGTTAAGTGTTCTGTTCAGAAATTCTTCTCCTGTACCAATGGGTGTAAGGATATTCCCTACTTTCTTTTCTATCAGGTTCAGTGTACCCGGATTTATATTGAGATCTTTATACCTTTTGGAGTTGAGTTTGGTACAGGGTGATAAGTATGGATTTTTTTGCGTTCTTTTGCATGCTGACATTCAGTTTGACCAGCACTGGTTTGTTGCTGTTGTTGGTTGCTTTGGTTGGTTTGATTTGGTTTTTTTTTAAAGAAGAAATTTTTTCCAGTATGAGTTTCTGGCTTTTTTTAAATAAAAAATTGGGTGTCCATGGTATGTAGGCTTTTGTCGGGGTCTTCAATTCAATTCCAATGACCATTGTGTCTGTTTTTGTGCCAATATCATGCTGTTTTATAAGTATAGCACTGTTGTAAATTTTAGGTTAGGAATTGTTATCCCTCTAGAAGTTCTTGAGGATTTTTTTTTTCTATCCTGAGTGTTTTGTGTTTCTATATGAAACTCAAGATTGTCCTTCAATATATATGAAGAATAGTGATGGAATTTGGATGGAGACTGCAATGAATGTGAAGTTTCCTTTTGGCAGAATGGCCAGTTTTTACTGTATTAATCCTAGTCATCCATGAGCATGGGAGCTTTTTTCTATTATGTTCAGTGTCATAAAGTTATCATACCATTCTTGGACCTGCTGAGGTAGTTACCCAAGGATTATTATATTCTTTTATTAAATTCTAATTTATTATAACTTATTCAGATTACATCCCGATTGTTATCTCCTTTCTTGTATTTTCCCATTCCCACCATCCTTTCCTCTTCTGCCCTCTTCCCCTCCCCTAAACCCCTGACAAAAGGGGACCTCCTCCCCTACCATATGACCACAGTCTATCAGGTTTCAGGAGGATTGCCTGCTTCCCTTTTCTCTGTGTGCATGCAGGACATCCCCTTCAAGGGGAAGTGATCAAATCATGGGCACCAGAGTTCATGTCAGAGGCACTTCCTGCTCCCCCCACAACCATGGAGAATGAGCTGTGCACTCTCTTAAGGCTACTGTTAAAGACATTGTTTCCTTGATTTCTTCTCTGTCCCTTTACCATTTGTACATAGGAAGTTAGCAAATTTTGTGAGTTCATTTTGTATCCAACTACTTTGCTGAAAGTGTTTACTTAATGCAAGTTTTATTTATACTATCATATCATTTGCAAAAATGGAAAGATATTTTGACTTTTCCCCTTCTGATTTGTATCCTCTTGATTCTGATTTATATCTCCATCTTGTCTTACCACTCTAGCTAGAACCTCAAGTACTATATGGGATAGATGTGAAGAGAGTGCAAAATCCTTTTTTGTGCCTGATTTTAGTGGAATGAATTACATTGAGATTCTTTCCATTTAAGTAGATGTTGGCTATGTGCTTGCCGTATTCTGCCTTTATTGTATTTCGGTATGTTCCTTATATCCTTAACTCTCTGGGACTTTTATCATGAATGGATATTGCATTCTGTCAAACAATTTTTTTTGTATCTAATGAGATAATCCTGTGACATTTTGTCTTTCAAATTGTTCATATTTTGGATTACAATTATCAGTTTATTTATGTTGAATCATGCCTGCATTGCTGAGATGAAGCCAATTTGATCATGGTGGATGATCTTTTTTATGTATTCCTAGATTCTTTTTGCAAGCATTTTGAGAACCTTTTTTTTTTTTTTTTTTTTTTTTTTGGTTTTTTGAGACAGGGTTTCTCTGTGTAGCCTTGGCTGTCCTGGACTCCCTTTGTAGACCAGGCTTGCCTCAACTCACAGCAATCCACCTGCCTCTGCCTCTGGAGGTCTGGGATTAAAGGCCTGTGCCACCACCACCCAGCCCTTTGTACTGTGTTCATAAGTATAATGGGTCTGTAGTTCTCGTTCATTGTTCAGTGTGTTCCCTGGGGATTCCAGGTAGAATGTGTTTCAGGGATTGGAAGTTGACATTCAGGAATGACAATGGGCTTGGGTCAGGGGCTCTGAATGAGTACAAAGGAGGATTTTCTGCCAGGATCTGTTTGGTTCTCTAGGAATGGGTGGCAGACAGTGAGGAGAGGCCACAATATGTAGTCTGATGAGAGCTGAATATGACAGTGGGAAGTTGAATTTGGAGGAGAGGAGGAAAATGTCATGATCTGTAGTTATCCTACCTGCCTTCCTTGCTGGAGTGTCCTATGGCTTCACAGGGAATCAAGACATTTCTTTCTTGAAAGCACCAAAAATACAGCAGTGAAAAATAACACTTTTGAAAAGTGCTAAGTGTTGATTCCTGTAACAGAGATGCTGGTGAGTGACTGAGACAAAAATAGGCTTTCTGAAATGGTGGGTGAGGTTGTGAAGGTAGAATTGTGGTTTTAGCTCTAGTTTGAAAAGAACTTAGATGCTGTTCACCTCTGTACTCACAATAAGAAAATAAGCTGAACAAATGCAGAATCAGCAGCTTTTAGACCCACCAGTAAACTAGTAAACAAGATAAAATTCAACCTCAAAATGTAGACACTTTGACAGGTACAGAAAATACAAGTAAAGATCAGTGATCTTGGACCACTTGAAGCAATCATGCAGGAGTGTACATTGGGGGAGTGGAGGCGAGAGAAAGCAGGGGTGGGGCCAGGGTAGATAATTTCTTCACAGAGGTAATCTAGACATGTTTCTGGCTTCTGAGAGACCATCAGGCTTAGCATATTATCTGCCATCTTAGGAAGGCTTCACAATTAAGTGACCTGGGACCCACACACACTAGTTCTCATTGTGAATACCTGAAAACATTCTTTTTTGTTCAGGACATAAGGGACAGTAGACATTTGGAAATCTCTCCACAGTAATAGTCTTAAATTTTTTTTCTCTACCTCATATTCTCAGTTCCTTCTCCCAATGAAGAGAAGCTGAACTCAAGCCACAGGCTGATCTAGTTTCCCTTGTTACATAAAAGAATGGGAGAAAAGTTTAAACAAGAAACTTTGTGAGTGTCATTGACTCAAGCTTCCCTGCAAATTGTCTCTTTTTTCTAAAGTTTCATATTATTTTCTCCCTATCATATTAACAAGCTTTTAGTGAGATGGATTAAAACCTAAATACGGACATGATGGACTGAATTTAAGAAATTGTTCTTAGGGAAGCACAAACAGCCTAAAATAGAAAGATAC
Organism: Acomys russatus; assembly: GCF_903995435.1. Classification (NCBI taxonomy): domain Eukaryota; kingdom Metazoa; phylum Chordata; class Mammalia; order Rodentia; family Muridae; genus Acomys; species Acomys russatus. Next base: position 56,036,080 of record NC_067145.1, read on the forward strand.
TGGCATCTATAATCCAGCAGCATTATGCACAGCAAGCTCCTGGCTGGAATAACATAGTATCTCAAACTAAAACTTATAATTCTCCTATTTTCCAAAATCTTATGCCAGATTCCAAGTGAAATTGCAATATATTAAGAGGAAAATTTTAAAGTATGAAAATATCAAGCAATCAAAAGAACTAAGTTCAAATTTAGAATTATCAGATGGGCAATTTAAAACATGTAACATTGCTTGTTATATCAAGGGTTCCAAAAGAGAAAGTGGAGTGTATGAAAGCATAAAAGAGAAGTGGAAACTTCAAATAAAGAATTGGGAGGTGATGTAAGAAATAAAAATGAGGTAAATAAACCATGTTAGTAGTGTTTGAAATGAACCCATTAATATATTTGACAAGGTAAAAAAGAACATTACCCAACTTAAAGACATGCTGCTACAATGTATCCAAGATGAAATAGAGCAAATAAAGAAAAACAAATCTAAGAACTATGGGAGTACTCAGGAGGTTTCCTGGGAAACCAGAGATGGTGATTGAGACCAGTGTAGCAGTAGGTTTTGGAGGCCTGGGCTGAAGGCATAGGGATTACACCTACTGCCAGTGACTTCAGCAATAGCATCTAAGGACAGGATACAGGCCAAAATCAAGACCATGTGACAATGGCAAAGACAAAGTTTCGATCACTGTCACTAAGCTGGGCCTTTGGATCAGGAACATAAAGGTCAAGTTTCTCGAGGAGAACTGTCTGTTCTCCTGGCCCATTAAATTGTCTGAGATGACTAAGTTTTCCATGAGGACATCCATCAAAGTGTATGGATTGATGGTCATGTCTGTGTAGGAGCACAGTTAAGCTGGCCAGCAGACCAGAGTCAAACTATTGAGGACTACAGTGGTAACACCAGAATGCGTGTTATTCCAAAGAAGTAGGTACAGCCATCCAAGAGCCTGTCATCTTGGTTAAACTCTCCACTGCGTCCGTGAAGAGTGCCTATGAGTAATAAGATTGATCAGTGACATCTAATCCCATATCAAGTGGTAGGCCACTGTGCTGCTGTACCACTGTGCCTCATCCCCAAGCTAAAAGGCACGTGTATCATCTCCCTCCTGTGTCCTAGGAGCGACTGCTGATGGATGCTGCTGAAGATTCTAAACAACTGCCACTATAAGAGATTTGTTCTATGTCTTCCTGGGTGACATCTTTATCACCAACAGTCACCTGACCGCTAAAAAGAGACCTTGCTCAACATAAGATCAACATAGGTTCACTGACCAACTTATGTTTGGTGCATATGTTACAGGCTCCAGCTGTGGTTACTGCATAATATATTTACATAAAAAAATTAAAATGAATTAAAAGTGTAACATGGTGTATGCATATGGAAGCATCAAAAAAAACAAACAAACAAACAAAAAAAAAAAAACAAGAAAGGAGGCAAGAAAAAAATTGCAATTACAATAGCCTACAGTTTACAAAATGAATTACAGGCATAAAACCAAAGATTTTGGAATCTCAGAGAACACTAAGCAAGAAAACTAAATAGTGGCCCATATATAATACAAACAAACAAACAGGCAGACAAACAAAGACCAAAGAAGTGAAATATTACCCAGAGAGAAAGAACGGTAAGAGTTACATTGAAATAGTTTCAATTTAGCAAGTAAAAAGTATAGACATCATTAGTAAGTATTAAAGGGAAAACTAAAGTGAAGAAGTCCATATTCAAAGATAAAGTCCCTAATAAGTGAAAAAGACATAAATATTACCTCTGAAAAATGAGGATTTAAAAACACTATTCAGGAAAAATTCAAATAATAGGTCACAAGAATTTACATTGTTAAAAAGAGAGAAAAGATGACTTAAGAATAGTGTGGCAAAAACATTTCTTGTTTATTTTTAGATTTACTTATTTTTATGTGTATGTTTTTGAGTATATGTATGGTCCACATGCATGCATATATTCACAGTAGCCGGAACATTAAATCTCCTGTAATTGCCATTACAGGATGATGTAAGCCATCTGACATGGTTCAAAACCCAAACCTGGGCCCTCTGCAAAAGTTGCATGTACACTTAACCACTTAGCCACTCTACAGCCCTTACTTTCAGTTTCCGATCCTGAATCAAACAAGATCAACATCATGTTTGACAATGATTATAAAAAGAATAAAATGAAGTAAAGGAGAGTTAGAAGAACTGAGAACTGTAGATATTAAGATTCAGAGGCTGCACCATTTGTAAATCAGTACAGTGCTATTTTAATAGATTAGTTGAAAAGCATATAAGACAAACTTCAGAGCAACTGTCCAGAGTTCTTAGAAGGAGAATTATTTATATTTTTGAAGACAAGGAAATATTTATAAGCGGCAAACAACAAATATTGAATAACACAACAAAGAGGAAGGGGTGGTCAAAACAAACAATGAACAAGCACACAAGCAGAAAACGGTTCCTTATATGGCAGATGTTGACCCAAATTCCCCGCAACAATAATTTTAAACAAGGACTAATATGCAGTAATTAAAACACGTAGTTGATCAAGATGCACATAAGAAGCTCATTATGTCTATGTGTATACACTTGAAATATGTAAACACTGAGACATTAAAGGGATCTGAGCATATATGTCACAGTAACATGAGACACGGGTGAGTTGTTGTATTTATGACTTTTGTATATATCAAACAGATATCACATGGAAGGTGACTGAGGATAAAGAGAAAGATTACAAATTGATAAAGATATGAACTTTCCATAATTATTCAATAGCTTGCATTTCTAATGGCCCAGCAGCAGAGTTAGTAATGAAATCTAGAAGGCACAATCTGTTGGAACTCAGTGGAAAATTAAGCAGATATATTGTTAGAAATAAAAAAATTCAACTCTCTGAAATGTATGAATGAGCATGAAAATATCAGACCACCATTGATATGATATGATATGAACATGTCTACTAATAAGGACTGGGTAATTGACATCCAAAGAATGTTCTTTGCTACCTCACAAGAATGTACGAGACTCTCAAATTCATACTGAGCACCCAACAAGATAGACTGTAACCAGCATCATCAAGTCCACCTCGAGTTCTTGAGAAGATCTGTAAGTTGCCCAGCAAAGCCTAACTTCATGAAAGTGACAATCCATTGGGCTTTGTGGGGTTCATCAAGAGCAGGATATTGAGAGCAGTGGTTAGTACAGAATGCACATGCTGTTCTAGAAAAAAAAAAAAGAAAAAAGAAAAAGAAAAAGAAAAGGAGGCCTGAAACTGCCAGGCTCATCTTCCACTTTTGAAAACTGGAGGAGAAACATAAAAAGCCTAAAGCAAAGAGATTTTGAATCCAAAATTAAAGCACATGTCAGTGAAATTAACATAAATGTAATAGAGACAATGAATAAAAATATTCTGTTCTTTGGAAAGATTATAAAATGGATTTATGTCTAGTTGGATTGACTATGAGAGTGAGAACAAAGACACAGTCAACCTTTCTGTTTCTGATAATGTCTCATGAACATTAACAAGCTGATGTGGAATAATGATAAACTACATACAAAATCATAACTACAAAACTGGGGCTCATACCAACGAATGACCTTTGTGAAAATGTGAATATAAGCTAGATGTCCCTGGCTAGAAGTTACGTGTGCTGCCCTAGGTTCCTGTGAGTAGACAGATGAGGAGGGTATGTTTGTATGTGTGTCACTGCTTGCTTTTGCTACCTGCTACAAATCACTTCCTATCCATGAAGCATACGCTACAGTTTATTACCCAACTGCTTATCACCATAGGACTAGTAACAACACAAATATCTCATGCCCCCATGTTCCTTGTGGCTAAGGTATGGACATACTGTCCACACTAGTGAGTAGTAGGCCAATTTTAATTTTTGAAGGAAAAACTGACGGCTCAACAAAATAAAGTAGGTTTATTGAGAATGGCAGCTATCTTGGTTATTTTCCTCATTACTAGGACAAAATAAGTGATTAAAGCAACTTAAGGAATGGAAGGAAGGTTTATGTTGTCTTATAGATGGAGGGTACAATGCCAGTGGCTGAGCATTCATGGTGACAGGAGCCTGAGGTGACTGGTCACTATCCATAGTGAGGGAGCAGAAATAAATGTAGACATTCAAGTCAGTTTCTCCATTTTATTCAGTCTAAGGCCTTAGCCAATGGAAAGGTGCCACCTTCCCACCCACAGTAAAGAAGGACCCTACTATCTCATTAACTTCTTCTAGGTACCCCATACAGGCTTCATTCCTAGGTGATTCTAGAGCTCGTTTACCTTACCACCATAGAGACAGATACAAAAAGGAATGTAGTTCTAGGTCCTAGATCCAGCGGTGAGAGCAGCTGTAGTTTCATTCCTAACTTGTGTTCATAGAATCTGTCTCACAGTGTACTCGCGGTACAGTTAATGGCTTCTTGAATTCTAAGAAATTGTCTTCAGTCCTTTCAGTTATGTCATGACCTACTGTGCATTCTTTTAATGAAAACGTGTTGGTGTCTAAATGACCTCAACTTGTTTTTTGTTGCTCACTTTTAAGATTCTCAGGAGACCATGGACTTGTCAACACATAGAGCATAAAACATATGGTTGAGAGATCCTTATATTCATAGGAGGGACAGAGTGTTCGTGTGTGTGTGTGTGTGTGTGTGTGTGTGTGTGTGTGTGTGTGTGTGTACCTGAAAATGCAGATGCACTCACATGCATGTACACTATGCACAGGCCAGATGGTATCTTCCTTGATCGCTGTCTACTTTGTCTTTTGAGGCAGGTGCTCAACAGTTCACTTAGGCTGGTTAGCCATTGAGCTCAATGTATCAACTTGTCCCTGTACCCATAGCCCTGGAGTGACAGACACACTCTGTCATCTCCAGCCCCAGGGTGCTGGGGACCTCAACTGAAGTTCCTATGCTTTGTAGTTAACACTTTACCAACTGAACTGTCACTCTAAATCATGATACCGATTTTCAAAAACTTAAAACAGCGCTCTGTATGGCAATCCTAGGTCGTTAAGACATTCGTGACCTCACCAGAACATCGTCATCATTTAATTTTATAGATTTGATGAGAGTTAAGTGAAACAGCAAGAAATAACAGGGACATCGTTTTAATTTAATACACAAAAATGTAATTTCCTATCTGACATTTGTAAGAGAAAAATCAATGAAAATGACTTTTACATTCATAAAGCCAGCATGGTGTTTGCGTGACTTAGAAACTATTGAGACTAACCCTTGAGCACTTTTTTCGTTCTACCTGGAACATATGTTTCTCGTAATTATGTGATGTGGTCACTGAACAACTCCAACACATGAAAATTAGTGATTTCCATTCTTCATGTTTGCTGGAGCAGGCTTAGTCTAACATGTACATACTGACAATTACTGTCAGTAAAGAAGAAACCTGAGCCAAGTCACACTTTATCAGATCTGAGACTATTCCCCATAACCAGGAGTTTGCCGTATAAAGAACACAAGCAACTCCAAAGGTCCGGTTGTTCTCCTCTGACTGTTCCTATGTCATCCCAAACAAGTTTCAAACATGCAAATGCCTCTTTCACAACTCAGTGTGCTACTGCAGAACTTTTGGAGATGAGGGAGGGAGTTAGATCAAATAAATTCCATGCATTTCTGTGCTAATTCAGCTTGACAGCTCAATGATTGCTGTATACACAAAGTTAAAATAGCAGAAATAAAGGCCACTGTGCAACAAACATGTGAAAAAGCTTTCTGCTGCCCTCTGCTGGTATTATGGAATCTTCTGGAATTCTGCATGCTTTTATCTTACAATGCTAGAAGATTTCCTTTGTGCCTTTGATTGTATACATATTTTGGATGGGGAAGTATCAATAATAATCATATTTCTATGCATTAAATATAAAAATGAGGAGGGTTAATTATATTTAAGTTTCCAAACTGCTAATGATAGACTCTTTGTCTTAATTATATTTTCTGTCTCTGTGAAAAATCTGCCCCAAAGAAAAAGGCTTAAAGGAGAAAGAGTTTAATTTGGCTACCACTTTGAGGACACTGTCCTCAGACATCATGGCAGGAGTGTCCCCCGAGTGGGAACTTGAATCGGTTGGTCAGATTGTGTCTAGAGAGGAAGGAGAGAATGGTGATTGTTCTGGCTCCGCCAGCCCACTCTTGTTTATGCAGTCTGGGACCCACAGTAGGGAGTACTGCTTCACCACTAGAAAGGACCTCATTGGCCCCTGCAGCTTGTCTGCTGAGTTATTCCAGAACTTGTCAAAGCAACATAGCTTTCAAGGACATAGAGATAGAGGCATAGGGCAGCATTGCTTCATTAGAATTCTCATATATTCTTTTTGTCCTTCTTGTGTTTGAAAGTAGGTTAATTTTCAGTTGTTTCTAAGTAATCAATGCCCCTTGCCAGTTCTATTTGGCTGTTCTTCGTCCCACAACTTACATGTTTATGCATAGCAAAAATGAGGCAGACATTCTTAAAGAAAAGAGAACAGTTTGAATGAGAAATGAACTTCAGATTACCAGGAGTCCTTGGAACTGTGAAATGAAAACAAATTTCATTGGGCTGGAGTGATAGTTTAGTGGTTAGTGGCTTGTTCTTCCTCCCTAGGACCTAAGTTCAGTTCCAAGCACCTATGTCAGGCATCTCACAACCACCAGTAACACAGCTTCAAATAATTGACTGCCCTCTGCTGGTCTCCAAAGGTACCACGTACATGCTTCTCTCCTGTCAGTCTCTGGATCTTGGTCTGTCAGTCTTTGTCTTTCTCTCTTCCCGCCCCACCCTCACCCCCTGGCTATATCTGGATGTCCCTTGTTCTCTCTCTCTCTCTCTCTGCCTCCCTCCCTCCCTCCCTCCCTCCCTCTCTCTCTCTCTCTCTCTCTCTCTCTCTCTCTCTCTCTCTCTCTCTCTCTCTCTCAGACACATACAAAAACAAAATGAAATAAATCTTTTAAAAATAAAATTTTATCAATGAAAAACAATCAACACCTAGAGTTATTTATGGAATTCCATTTAGCTAAAGAAATTTGGAAATGAAAGTTGTGGATCACATACAGTAAAAAGCTTTGTGTACAATTTGAGAAAAATCCAGTTCTCTTCTTGCTTCTCCTCAAACCTGTTTCCCATCCTTCTGACACCTCCTCTCTGTTTCCTTGTTTCACTTTCTTTGCCATTTTAATGGTGTGTGCAAAAAAACCAGCCATAAACTTGGAGTATGAAAAGTTAAGAACTATTGAAGTAAAAAAGAAGCTATTATTCTAGTTATCTGCTGCACATATAAAATATAAGTGTGGATAGCACAGAAACAAAACCTGATATCTCAATTAAGTAATGTTTTCATGATCTGTGTTTTTGATAGAGCCAAGTAATTAACTTCCCAGGGGAGAGGCATTGGAAATCAACCAAGCTGTCTTTGAATATTATTCTGACAATAAAAAGGGTACGTCATTAGGGGCCACTGGAGACTGGAAATAAAGCTAGAAGTGGAGGTGTGGGTGGGATTAGTCATCTTGCTTGGCTGAAAATGAGGAAAAGCAGAGTGGATGGAGGAGCCTCCCAAGTGCCATTTGCCAGCATTGGACACAGCTTTAATAAGAAAAAGCATCAAAGCTGGCGCCTGTCTACCTTTAGGGACATCGCATAAGAAACAGGATCAGCAAGGCCAGTATCAACTGTCACATGCTTTAAGCTGCTATGAGAGAGGTCCATCTGAAGGAGGGCAGAGCAGCGATTACTGAAGGCAGAAATTCAACAAGTAGACAAGTTTCAGGACTCAGAACACTGTGAAGATCACATAACAGAAAGATAATAAGTAATGATGCAAATTATTAGGCCAATGGTAAGCTGAGTTTTTGCCAGTAACATCCGAGGTTTTTGAATGATCCACTATAGCCAAAGTCAAGTGGGTGAATGTAAGGGTGGTACCCAAATGAGATCTTTTTTTTTTCTTTCTTATTTTTTTCCACTCAGGGTTTCTCTGTGTAGCCTTGGCTGTCCTGGACTCACTTTGTAGGCCAGGCTGACCTCCAACTCACAGTGATTTGCCTGCCTCTGCCTCCTGAGTGCTGTGATTAAAGGCATGCGCCACCATGCTGGGCTCCAATTAAGATCATTTAAGTAATTAGAAGCATCTGAAGACAGTCAAGAGTTTGAAAGTCTACAGACTTTTAGGTAGTCTTGACCTTGAAATAAATTCATTCTCTCTCTCTCTCTCTCTCTCTCTCTCTCTCTCTCTCTCTCTCTCTCTCTCTCTCTCTCTCCATCTCTCCCTCCATGTCTCTCTCCCCTATTCCTATCCCCTCCACCCTCCCTCCCTGTGTCCCTTTCTCTCCCAGTCTGTCTTTGTGTCTTATTCATTTTATTAAGGATTAAACTAAGGCCTTGTAAATGAGAATCCAGTGCCCTGTTGCTGAAAAACTGCTCCAGCATTCTTCTCACTTTTCATTTTGAAACAGAATCTCACACTTTCCCAGGCTGATCTTGGACTCTCTTCTTACCTCAGGATGGCCTTGAATATGCAGTCCCCTTGCCTCAGTCCCCCAAGTGTGGGACATGAAAATTCCAGTCCTACACCACTAAGCCTGGCATGATGAGATGTTTTGCAGAAGTGTATAGTATTATAGAAGTTCCTACAGCAATGCATTTTCGTATCGAATCTTTGTAAATTCACTTTCAAGCTAAAGAATGACAACTTTTTTTTGTTTGTTTTAGAAAGTAAAAGTGGGATGAATCAGTCAGCTTCTTTTTTCCTTTTTAAAATTTTTTAATTTATATACTCACTTTATGTCCTGATCATAGCCCCTCCCTCATCTCCTCCGGGTCCCCTCTCCCCACCCTCTTTCCCCTATCCTCCTTCCCCTTCTCCTCAGAAAAAGGGAACCTCCAAACACACCCCAACACATCCACTCTCATTAGGGTTGATGCAACTCAATCTAGCTTCTAATCTTTGACTTTTCCTCATGCCGTGAAGTCCTCAACCACAGGACACAGCTGCCTCCCCAAAGACCCCCTCCAAAACACTACTATATTGGGGTTTGTATTTGAAAGTACTAACTTTAGAGAACACATTCAGCCCGTATTATTGCCTTTAGGAAAAGGACATTCGACGCTGTTGCTGCTCAACACATCCTCCTTGTTGGACACACCGTGTAAAAAGCGGCAGATTGCCCGCATTCCTCTCCCCATCCAGTGTCATCCCGTCTGTGTTTCACTGCTACCCAAGCCGCAGCAGCCACCAGTCTCTCTCCATGCTTGAGTCCTCACAGATATTTTATTGCTATATGAGTAAACTTGACATTTTTCTCCATCCTAACTTCTAATAGCCCGTTAAAACTGTTCAGGAGTCATTTCTTTTCCTAGAAAGACTCTCATAAAACCACACCCATAATTCACACCCAGATTCCTTCTCAAATCTTCCCAAACAACATGGGATTTGCACATGGCTTTCAAACGGTACATTCTTAGGTCTCCATGCCTCTTTAGTCTTTGATCTCCAATGTACATCTTCAGCATTTCAGGAAGAAATATACTATCTAAACTGACACATTAAACATTGTGTTTCTGAATATAAATTACTTTTTCATATAGTGGAATCTAGTTTGGTTTTCTCAAAGATTTCAAGCATAAAAAAATTCTTTAAAAAATTATAACCAGAGTTTTACTTACTTTATTCCCAAACACTTCTCATATGCCATGGAAAGCAGGAGCCAAAAACCGAGGGAAGAACAATAACCCCTCTAAATTGTAATTATTCTGAAAATTAATATCAAATACTCGTTATATTCCACTTGATGTAACAGCACTGAAACTGTAAGTTAATAAAATTTATATGCCATATGCTCCATCAGTTTATATGAATTTATATTGTTATGCTTAAGGCTCAGAGATGAATTCCCTAGATCTGATTTAGAATTTTATTCCCAAGCTATGTTAAGCTGTCTGTTAGTTTATTATCTTTAAAATTACAGATTATAGATTATATAATTAATTTATATTAATAACATAATATAGCTTATTAGAGATTTCCACGCTTTTATTCAAAGAAGCGTTCTGATATTGGCTTTTAAATTCATCCTGCATACAAGATAAGCAGGGATAAAAATAGAGCAGAGATTGAGGGGATGTCAAACCAATGCCTGCCCCAACCGGAGACCCACCCCATGGGAGAAAGCCAACCTCTGACACTATTAATGATACTCTGCTATGCAAGAGCCTCGCATAGCTTGCCTTTGAGAGGTTCTAACCAGCAGCAAATCCAAACAGAAGCTGCGACTCACAGCCAAACATTGGGCAGAGCACAGGTACCCTTGTGGAAGAATTGGGGAGGGGCGTGGATAGAAGGGAGGTGACAGGAGCTCAACAAGAAGACCAGCAGAGCCAATTAACCAGGGCCCAGAGGGGCTTGTGCAGACTGAAGCACCAACCAAGGACCATGCATAGACTGGACCTAGGCCCCCTACACAGATGTAGCCAATAGACAGCCTGGTCTTCATGTGGGTCCCCTAGTAGGGGGGGCAGAGGCTGTCTCTCACATGGACTCTGTTGTCTGCTTTTTGATCACTTCCCTGGGGTGGGGCTGCCTAGTCAGGCCACAGGAGAAAAGGATGCACTCAGTCCTATGCCACCTGATGTGCTTGCTGCTGTGGGTTGATAGAGGAAAGAGCTCCCCTTTTATGAGGAGTAGGGGAGGAGAAATGGGGGAGAGAAGATGGGAGGGTGGGGCTGTGAGGAGAGGAGGGAGGAGACAACGATCTAGATATAAAGTGAATTAATTAATATATATGATTTCATATTAAAAACCATAATTCATAGTAATAAATACATTAAAATATATGTGTGACTTTATATTAAAACATAGTAACTCATAGTACATACAGTGCTGAGCATGTAGTGTATGTTTTCAATGGAATGGTTAGGACTCTGGACTCTAAATTGATCATTTTTAGTGCTATCGCTTGAAGCCTGTGCTTGTATTAGACTCTAACCCCTAGAACACACATCTGATGGAATCTAGAGTCCAGCAGTGTGGTCCCCTGTCTGCGCAATTCAAAGGGACTCATTCTGTGCCTCCAGGAAACTCTATTACTTCATCAAAGAACCTGACTCATCCTTTGTCTTCCGCGTGCCCAGAACAAGGAAATCGGAGGGAAACAAGTGAGCAGACGAGAATATTCATCCATTCCTCACATCGATGGGAAAATACCAACCATAGGCTGAACATCCTAACATGCAATGGAACCTCGAGGTGGCTGTGGATAAAAATTAGGCAAGTGTCTAGAATTCTATACTCTCTAGACGAAGAAAATTGGTGACAGCTCCAGGGCAGGAGCCGAAGTGCTGGGAAGATTATAGGGAGGTGCCGCAAAGAGGGCTTGAGGAAAGCAGTTGAATGTTAGAAGTGGCTGCGGGTTGTGTAACTCTCAGTGTGCTGAGCCATACTAAACCGCACGTTTGAGATTACCGAAGTGCACAATACAATATGTAATTTATATACCATTAATGGTGGTTTTTGAAAAATCAAAAATGTGGATTTCTCATATCATTATTTTTTTCAAAGAGAGAATGAATAAATTTGAGAGAGAGACAAAAAACAAAAACAAAACAAAACAAAACAATCCTGAAGTCAGTAGACACTTTGCTATTTTCTTGATGTAAACAGATCTATTCCTAAACTCTTAGATTGCACCTTCTGGTCCACAGAAGGCTACTTTAAAAAATGCTTCCTTTTACATTTATTTTTAGAAATTTATTAATAAAGATAGCGTTTGATAGGCGAGTTATACTTGACTGCCATCTGGTGGTTGAAAATATGCCCACAGACCAACAGAGGGAACTATCCAGAGATCAGGGATCCTGTGGAGACTAAAGTTCCATCCAACTACCAGGCAAGGACTGGACCTAGGCTCCCTACACAGATGTTACCCATAGACAGCTCTGTTCTCATACAGGTCCCATAGTGAAAGGAATGGGGGCCTAACTCTGATATGGACTTTGCTGTCTACTTTCAAACACTTTCTCCTGGCGGGGCTAGTTCGCCAGGCCACAGGGGAAGAGGATGATGCACTCAGACTTGATGTGCTGGCATGGTGCTGGGACTTCTCTCAGGAGTAGGGGAGGGAGGATAGGGGAGATAGGGAAGGAGTGTAAGATTGGGATTTGAAGAGGGAGGGATCTATCACCCGGATATAAAGTGAATAATTAATGAAAAATTTAAAATTAAATAAAAAGAAAACGTGTCCACTCTGCTTTAGGTGACCACTAGACTCATCTCAAGGGATATGACGCATTACAGAATTTTTCCATTCTTATACTTATGTGCCTATGAGTGGGTGTGTGCACGTGTATGAGAGCACCCAGGAGTCAGAAGAGGTGTCCATGGTGGCAAAGCCACTCTATTTCAATCCTGAAACCCCGGGACAGTCCTCTGCAAAAGCAGCTGGTGCTCTTTGCAGCTGATCCACTTTCCAGCCCGAGTGAGAGGTTTGTATAGCTCTTCACCATGTGTGCCTCCCTCAACTTGTACAGCAGCTGAATGGGTCTCCTCTGTGATTATGCAATAACCAAATGAGTCCAATACCATGTGTTCGCCTGTCTCTCCAAGTATGCCTTTGCCTCCTTTACGCCCTAAGGCTACGGAAAATGTCCTCTTGACCACTCACTTTTACTCCAACTTCCTTGATTCAATTTTCACATGAACAGCAAGATCTGCAGCTTGAGGAGCGATACCACCTTTCGTGGTCTGAACAGAAGGTCATTGGAGAGTTTAGAACAAGGGTAGAGGAATGTTTTGGACAAGACTAGAGGAAAAGAATGATGACAGAAAGAGGAGACTATAGTATCTGATAAGGGCTGATATGATCAAAGTATGTGACGTTTATGTGTGAAGATGTTGCAACAGGCTTAAAAGCCTCGTAAAATAGAGTACAAAAGTAAACAAATTACAACAAATGCTGGCACAGATGTGGACAGGAAACAACTCTGTCTACACTGCTGTTGAGGAGGCAAAGTATTCAATCACTATCTTATCAGGATAGACATTTCTGAAAAAACAATGGAGAGATACAACATATGTTCTGGTTATACTGCTTCTGAGTTGTAAACAAAGGCTACAAAGTCAGCATCGCACATTGACAGTTTTACATCAATACTATTGCAGAATGGCTCATGATAATAGCTGTATCTTGGGACCAGTGGAGATGTTCACCAAAAATAAATGGGCAAAGAAAATGTGGTTTGTATATACAATGAAGTCGTTTTTTTCAGTCATAAAAACTGAGGCGATATTGTTTTAGGGAAAATGGATGCAAATGGAAATAGTCATATGAAGTGAATTATGAGATAGGAAAAAACTATGTTTTCCCATGATTCCTAGGTCTTATACAGCCATGTAAAATGGCATGTTTATATTAAGGAAAGTGTAGTTAATTGGGGGAAGAAAGAGGACAAAAGACGGGAAAGAGAGAAAAAAGAGGATATAGGCAACAAAGTAGAGTGATATATACTCAGTATACTATGTAGCTGTTGTAAAGTTTTAAAAGTTAATAAGTGAAAGAAAAAGAAAGCTTTGTTGTTGTTGTGTTGTTGTTGTTGTTGTTGGGTTTTTTGTTTTGTTTTGTTTTGTTTTGTTTTTGGTGTTCAGACAGAAGCATGAGTGAAAACTGCCTGTAATCTTGCTGTGGTTTCAATGATGGAGGATGACAGTGCCCTGTGCCCTGCAGTGAAAATTACAGAAAACAAAGGCAGAGCAGTCAGACTCAAAGAATCCAATTTAATATCTCACCGCCACCCAGGAGAAAACACTAAACTTAACTTTCAGAGTGTAGTACATGGGTCAATATGTTAATGTCTTTGAACTTGGTACAAGTTCATATAACAAAGCCAAGAGAGCAGATTTTATAGCTCAGTATTGGGTTTTTTTGTTTTTGTTTTACTCTTAATAAAGATTTTAAAATCATTTGGGGTCAGTGTTTGATTCAGAATGACTTTTTGAAGTATATTTCCCTCTCGTTTTCAGCTGTTTCAATAAACGGAGTTTGTGGCACACAATCAAATAATTCCCTCAAATCCAAGGAGGAAATAAATAAAAGCATCTTCATGCCATTGTGGGAACACAGGAGACATGAGGTTTGTACAACAAGCAACTGATTGGTTCTTGTTCATTTGTTTTGTGGCCCTGGGAATCAAACTCAGGGCACTGAGCAGGCTAGGCAAGCATTCTACCACTGATACACAGTCCCAGCTCTGTCAAACAGCAGCAGTTTATGGCAAGTTATGAACCATCTCTTCAAACCACAGTCTCTTGGAAGATGTTCACATCTTTAAAAGAGGTATTTACAACAGGAACAAACCAATATCTTGTAATACGTTGAAGCAGTATTTAAAATTTCATAGCAAAGTGCAGGACAAGATATATTCACTTCGGAGTTCTTCTAAATGTTCAAAAATGATCTAAGCTTAATTCTGAAACTATTCTATAAAACAGAATGGAAAACATGCTATTGAAAATACCTACAAAGGCAACATTGGCCTTGTGCCAAAACACAAAGGAAAAGAATGAATAAAATAATGTGGCAATTTTCCTAGGAAATAGACAAAAATACTTCTCAATAAAACACTGAGAAACTGTCTAAGGACACCTTAAAAAATCATGTGCTGTGACTCATCTGCACTTTTCTCATTTTGTGTACATCTCCAAGATGCAGGCATACTTCCAATGAGTATCCATTCAATAATTGCGAGGCAACCTGTGAACAGACTTAAAGATGGTAATTACAAGATCATCTTTGGAGATGCAAGGGAGATATTTGGCAATATTTAGCATCCATAATCAATACGCTAAAGAAACAAAGGCTTAAGAGAATATATCTCAACATTGTAAGGGTGTGTATGGCAAGCCTATAACAAATGTTACAACAAACAGGAAAAAGAAAACATTTTTCCATGAAACTCTAAAATGTGACCAGGGTGCACTGTCTGTCAACTCTTATTCAATCTAGTTCTCAAAGTCCTAGATAGAGAAAAAGGGGTAAAGTCAAAGGGGAGTAGGTTCCAAAATGAAAGGAAGGATCCAGTTTCCCCATCCTCAGTTGACATGAGCTCATACCTAACAGACCATAAACTCTTAGACCTGATCAAAAAACTGGTCAGCAAAAATGCAAAATCAACATAGAAAAGGTATAGGTTCCTATGTAACAATAATGAACTCACCAAAAAAAAAAAAACAAAAACACACACACACACACACACACACACAAAAAGGTTCCTATTCACAGTCCTTTAAAAGCACACACACAGTCCTTTAAAAGCACACACACGCGCGCGCGTGCGCGCGCACAATGAACAAACCCAAACAAGGGGTTGAAGTTCATAAAGACAATGAAATAAGAAATTGGAGAATATTCTAGAAGATGATGGAAAAGATTTGAATACCCATAGATTTGGAAAACTAGTATTTGTAAAAATTATATTACCAAAAGTGGTCTATATATTCAATATTAATCTCTATGAAACTTCCAATAACATTACTATGCTTACAGTTAAACAATCCTAAAATTCATGTAAAAAGCAAAATGTTTTGAATAGGCTATGCAATTCTAATTAGAGGGAGCAAACCGTGAGATACCACAATTCTAAAGCTCTAATTATACTACAGGAAAACAGTAACAAAGAAACAATAGTAGATAATACTGGCACAGTAGCACATTAAAAACCAATAAAATAAAACTGAGAACCTAAGAGTGTATGCAGATATATAATTTAACCAAACATAAAAAAATATGAAATATACCTTGGAGAAATGACAGCCTCTTCAAAACTAAATTGTATGTTCACATGTAGAAGAATAGAATTACATCCATGTATCTTACCTTGAACAAAATATATTCAAAGTGGCTTAAATAACTTAAAATAAGACAACATACTGAAACTACTTAAGGAAACCTAGAATATCTTAACCCCTAAACAACCAAGCTTAATTGGAAAACTAAACTATCTGGTCTTCAATCCCATCAGAGACTTGAGAAAGAATAAAATTAATTACCTGAGTAAACAGGAAGTCCTGCTTAGCAGCCTCCAAAGTGAAAAAAAATGACAGAGTTTTATGTTGATAGAGATGAAATATGGTAGACATTGATTTACATTCAGAATTAGACTCACCAATATAGAAAAGGTGTTTTCTTCAAGGCTGCCAAATACAATAGCCAAAACACTATGAATGTAACATTTACCTAATTCCTGATTGTTTCATGGTTCTTCTTACTGTATGTAGCTTATTATGTGTGTGTGTGTGTGTGTGTGTGTGTGTGTGTGTGTGTGTAATAATATAAATGTTTATGTAAAAATTAATTTAAAAATTTAAAAAAGCATAGAACAGTTCAAGACTTAGGCCCAAGCAAGGGATTTCTCAAAAGGACTTCAGTGGATTAGAAAATAGTGCCAAGAATTGACTAATACAATCTTGTGAAATTCAAAAGCTCCACAAAGCAAAAGAAAGCATTACTATAGTACAGAGACAGTCTGAAAAATGGATTTAAAAAGGTTTAAATAATTATATATTGAGCAGGCAGTTATGAGCCAGAATATGCAAAGAACTGTAAACATTAAACACCACAAAACCCAATGTCAGCCAATCAGTAAATGGGCTAATGAACGGAATAGTCAGTTCCTAAAGAAAGAAATATACGTGGACAATGAGTATTTGCAGAAGTGTCCAGCATCCTTGGCCTTCAGGGAAATGCAAACCAGAACTGCTCTGAGGTTCTGTCTCACTTAGCATGACTAACACCAAGAAAGCAAGTGACAAGTTTTGATGAGAATGTTTGGAAAGAAGTCTCTTCACAGGTGGAGGAACTGAACACTGGTGCAACCACTGTAGAAACCAGCATGGAGGTTTCATACAAAACTGAAAATAAAACTGGCATATGACATGGCCAAACAGCATTGGGTACATACCCAGAGAACTTAAAGGTCAACACACCAGGGCGATTTAGACATGCATAATTACCGTTTCATAATACCCATGAAATAAACCAGCCTTGATATCTATCAAGAGATGAATGAATTAAGAAAATGTATGCTTTCACACAGTAAAAATTTATTCAGCCATAAATAAAAGTATACATCATTAATTTTTAGGAAAAGTAATGTTCCTTGAAATAATTATGTTTAGCTGAACAAGCTAGACTCAGAAAAATACCGCGTTGTTCCCTCATA
The DNA here is from genome assembly GCF_903995435.1 of Acomys russatus. Lineage (NCBI taxonomy): Eukaryota > Metazoa > Chordata > Mammalia > Rodentia > Muridae > Acomys > Acomys russatus. The sequence goes on from NC_067145.1 coordinate 56,053,276, forward strand.
TGTAGAACTTGAGTCTCTCTACTTCCCCCTCCCTAAGTTCAGAACTAACATTGTGTTCAGTAGCTGAAAAATGGATAAACAAACAGTGCAACGTATACACAAGGGTAAGATTTTCAGCATCCAGAATATAGAGACATATTATTTGCAAGAAAACTGATGCAGATAGATATGGCCACCGGGAGTGAATTACGCCAGTCTCAAAAAGACAAGTGTCTGCTTTCTCTAACTTTTGTTTCCTAAATTTTATAGTTATATAAAATCACATATGTATGTGTGTTCATGTGTATAAATATACATATGCCATGTATACGACACACGTATCTAAAGAAAGTAGAAGAAACACTGACTTAGGTAAAAAAGACGACTAACAAGAAAAGGAGGGAGGCTGTACGTGGAGCTACATTCAACACACAATACGCAGACTATATAAAATTTAAAAGTGTAAACTCGAAATAAAAAAATTCCTTGGGGGAAAAACTATTCATTTCAGCAAAATGAAATATCACAGAGAAGAACAGTTGTGTAAGAAGGATGAACCAAAACACAGTCAAAATCGTCTTTAAATGCCAAGATTAAGTTGCTTCTTATGAGAAGATCAGTCAAGTTATTCAGATAAGATTGCTTTCAAGACAGAACTGAAGTGTCTACAAGCATAATCCGATGTATAAATCCAAAACGTGATTGGTAGACAATGGATTGGAAAAATAATTAAATATCCTGAATTTTTCAACTTTACTTGTTTATTGTTTTATTATGATGTTTAGAAAATATCATAATGTATTTGACTAAATCCTAATTGTGATGATTAAACCAATACAAACAAGACTTAGTAATACAACACTCAAGGAAAACTTTAAAATGACATCTTTTAACTTTCTTAATGTTGAATATCTCTATTATGTTCTGAGCAATGCTAACTTAATACTTTATATCTGTGTGCAGTATCATCTGACATTTTAGACAGTTCTAGGAAGTGGTTCTCAGTCTTCCTAATTCTGCAACCCTTTAATACAGTTCCTCATATTGTGATGATCGATTGCCAACCATAAAATTATTTGTATGCTACTTATAACAGTAATTGTGCTATTGCTATTGATGGTGACGTAAATGCATGCAGGCTGTCTTACATGCAACCCCTGTATAAGGGTCCTTTAATTCCTTCAAATGGGTCGTGACCCCCAGGTTGAGAACAAGTGTTCTAGGGCCTTGAATTCAGATCCACATGTTTGTTCAACAGTGGGTTTTGTTTTGTTTTTTGTTTTGTAAATCTGTGTGCCTAACCCTCTTCCAAATACTTACTAGTAATTTTAACGGCTTTCAAATTAGACTCTGAATCAATACTCTATTATAAAATATGCTTTCAATTTTGACATTGTTTCTGTGATTTACTTGTAACTTTTCTGCTGTATGTCTTTGAAATGTTAGTAAGTGTATTGTATTTTTTTCCTAAGCTAAATGATGACAAACTTTCACCAAAATCTATGAAAATTGCCAGAAGTGATGGCACATGCCTTTGATCCCAGCACTCAGAGGGCAAAGGCAGGTGGGTGGGTGTGAGTTTAAGGTCTATCTGTTCCTCTAAGGATAACCAATGATGTCTGTAGTCATATAGTTTGGTTCTGGGGGTGCCATATTGCCCTGGCTCATGTTGATGGTGTTCTTACACTGGCCTTTACCCATCTGGTTGTCTCTGGTGTTGGCTGGCCACGGATAATACAGACAGAGTTGTGTGTCAGAAAATGGAGCAGCAGGGAGCAGATGAGAATTACTGGTATTTAGGGAGACCAGCAGGCAGGGAACTAGGGAGACTGGTCTCACCTGGTGGTCCCTGATGGAAGCAGACCTATGGGAATACCGGCAGAGCTGTATGCCAGAAGATAGAGTGCACAGGGGCCAGGTCAGAGCCCACTTCTGCTGTGCTTGTCCAAGGGGACCCAGCAGTGATGGGAGTGAGGCATATGGGTCTCACCTTTTCATTGCAGATGGCCTCCAGGTATGCAGGAACGCTCAGAGCTAGGCATGAATTTTGCTATTTCTTGCTTATTCTAAATAAGAAAGTTATAAAAATAGTTTCCATTATTCTAAAAACTTATTGATGTTCTTATGACTTCCAATGGTATGATGGAAAATATTCAAAGAAGAGATTGAAAAGTATAGGATATAAAATTCATTTTATGGCATGAGCTTAATCATGAATATCAGAAAACTGCATTTTTTTCTATTTGCTTTGCATAATTGTGAATATGTAATTCATTCAAAGCACTAGAGAGCAACACAGGGTTTAAAAGAGTGCATTGCTAATGTTTTAATTTCATATTATTTGGGAAATTCTATGTAATTTTCAAGTTGTGAGGTAAAATTTCCACAGGAACAAATGTACATACATTTTCAGATGTTAGGCATGGCAACCTCTACTGAATTCTTAGCACTCAGGATGTGTAGGAAAGAGGATCATGAGCTCCCGAGTTCAAGAAAAGTTTGGCCAGATTGTGTCTCACAGACAAGGGATAAAGGAACATTTAGAGGACGACAGAAAGGACTTAATAGACATGAGTGTGTACTGTTCCAGAAGAGGGTCTCCACACCCACAGTAGGTCACTCATAACCACCTATAACTCCAGCTCCAGGGTTCCTGGTGCTTTCTCCTGAATTCAGTGGCTTTTGCACTTATGTATGTACATATACAAACACACACACATTTGCACACACGCATGCAGACCCACACTCATGCATGCACACACACATGTTAAAAATATTTTATGTACAATAGTACATTATAGATAAGTTAAAAAGAAAAGACTTCTTGGTGAGAGATTCCAATATTGACAGCCAGGGTACCACACTGTGATGGTTTGAATGAGAATGCCCCCATAGACGGACATATATGAATGCTTGGTCACGAGGACCAAGGTGGAACTGTTCAGAAAAGGTAAAGGATTAGTATGTTTGATTTTATTGGAGGAAGTGTGTCACTTGGGGTAGGATTTGAGGTTTCAAAAGCCCATGCAAGGTACAATGTCTCTCTGCTTATTTGTGTGTGTGTGTGTGTGTGTGTGTGTGTGTGTGTGTGTGTGTGTGTCTATATTCATAGCTATAGCCATTCTTTTTATCTATCATCTATCAGTTCTATCTATCTATCCACCCACTCACCCATCTATACACCCATATTTCCATACATTCTCTGATCCTTCCATTGACCCATCCATCCATGTATCCATCCAGATATACATCCTTCCATCCATCTATCCATCTATCTGCAGCTCTTGGCTATTGTTCCTAAGCCATGGTTCTGGCCATGATGATAATGGAATAAACAAGCCCAGAGTTAAATATTTTGTCTTATTAGAGTTGCCCTTGGTCATGGTGTCTCTTCGCAGCAACAGAGCTATGACTAAGACACACACTATTAGCAGCACTCTATCATTATCATGGTAACTCTATCGTGGAGTTTGTCTATTCATTTTCTACTATTTCAATAGTAGTGACAACAACAACGTGAACCTGAAATTCTCCAGCCCTCTGAAAACTTTATTAGTGAATATTAGGGGTTTTGCTTTGTTTTTCACTTGACTAAAGGAAGGCCGCTATTCATCAGAAGCTTGAAACCATGCATTGAGAACACAGGGCAAGACAAAAAACAGTTATTGATTCTTGGTTCCTCTTTTTATGAGACGCCACTGTCAAAAAGTGTGTTCTTTCAGATCTCTTTGGTTCATAGCAGAAAACAGAATGGCTTTCTTGCTTCACTGGACAGAGTTGTTGTCTTTTTACTTAGGTTTATTATGCAAGTGATTTAAATAATATATTCTCTGAGATCAGAATGGACTTGATTTAGAAAAACTTCTAAGTAACTTGCTCTCATGCCACACTCCTCTTATGCCACAAGCTGGAAATAAATAGGATATAGGATATAGCATTTGTAATGGAAGTTTTGGTTTCTTTAAAAAGTCAGTTATGTTATGTAAACCTGTTTTTGTTTTAATCCCAAGTGTGGGATTTTATTTTGGGCTTTAGTTTGTTCACAGCTGATAATTGCCTTGTGAGGAGCATGTTTTTTGCCAGCTGCAGTTAGTTTAATTCTGAGGACTCTGAGGGCAGAGAGAGGGGGTGGTGGACACACACACACACACACACACACACACACACACACACAGAGAGAGAGAGAGAGAGAGAGAGAGAGAGAGAGAGAGAGAGAGAGAGAAATATGGTTTGGAAAGGAAAGATGGAGGTGGCTTGGAGGAGACAAACAGAGAGAAGGCACTCCCAGAGAGAAAGAGAGAGAGACTTCAATCAAACCTAAATAGCCAGGAAAAGAAAATCTGTCTACACTTCTCTCTCTCTCTCTCTCTCTCTCTCTCTCTCTCTCTCTCTCTCTCTCTCTCTCTCTCCATGTTTTCTTAAAGAACAAGAAGGAGTAGTGAGTGAAAGGTATGAAACTTATCCTTTGGTTTCAGTATTTTCTGAGAAATAGAGAAAATTATAAAATTGTGGAACTTTGATGATATTAAGTGACACTTCACCCATTATTTTATGAAATGCTGCTAAGTAAGCATATTGCAGCCTAATGAACATCAGGCATACTCTCAATCCTTGCAGAAGGATGTCTTACGTGGTCGTCTGATGTCTGTGTCATAATGAAGATATAAGTGAGGTGTGCCCACACTCTATGGAATACTTCCTAATTCTCTAACTACGTTCATGAAGGAATGATATCTTTCCTAAAGGGAAGATTTTTTTCAGTCTTAATATGTCTGATGTGAAAGAAGTTGATGACTATGGAAACAATTGTGTTTAATAAAAAGCTTTGTTCTTGTGTATGCTTTTGTATATATAATGTGTGGGCGGGGTATTTATGTGTATTTCTATCTATTGTTGCAGGCAGCACATGTGGGACTTTCAGAGGACTGTCTCAGCTATCGTCCTTGCCTTCCACTTTGTCTGAGCTTTCTTCACGTTTGCCAGTGGTTATTCCAGGATAACTGGCCCTTGAACTCATGGAGATTCTCTTACAACCACCCCATCTTGCCTCAGAAGAGCTGAGGTCACATATCTATGCTACTTTGCCTGCATGTATTTGGTTTCTAGGGATTTGAACTCATATCCCCACAGCAAGCGCTTTACCTACTGAATCATCTGAATGCTAACGTTTTCTTCTTAATGAAGAAAAGCACATTTCCTGTCCATGGTAGGAAGAAAAGTAAGCACATCATTGACTTAAGATAATGTATTGGTCCAGAAGGCTGAAGATGATGCTCCAACATTATAGAGAACTTTGGGTGACTCTTCAGGCAGCAAACTGTCTCTGCCAGTTTTTTTTTTTTTTTTTTCCTTTTCATTTTGGAAGTTGCTAACTTACACTTCCAGTTAACTCAAATAATTAAGGTTCATTCTTTCTCAAGTCTCTGATGGGATTGAAAACAAGATAGTTTGGTCTTACAATTAACTATCAAGTCTCATCTTGGCAGCCTGCTTATTCTTTCTCTAAGTGCCACCAGGCCACCGCACCAAGGGGAAGTGGTCAAATATGGGGCACCAGAGTTCAGGTCAGAGTCAGTCCTCGTTTCTACAAGGTTGCCAAATACAATTAGGCAAAATAGCTTGAATGTAACATTCATATGATCCCTGATTGTTCTGTGTTTCCTCTTGCTGTATGTAATTTTTCTACTTACATATAATAATATAAATGAATATGCCAAAAATAAAAAAAATCTTAAATAAAAAAAAAAGATAGTGTATTGGTTAATAGTTTTACTAATGGGATATATAAACATTCTGGAAATAGTGCATTTTTTTGTCATAAAACGTGTCTACCTTCTCTGTGCATTTTCTAGTTTAATCTTCACTTAATCTAACACACTGTACTTAGGTATCCAAAGTTATACATTCAGTGCTGGCTTCCTAATTTCCAATACAGTTACAAGCCATCATTCATGTCTCAAAAATCTAACCAGGAAGCCGTTTTTAACATAGACTCATGTGACCACCATTTGCAGTCTGCTTTTTTTTTTTTTTTTTTTTTTTTTGGTGAGTGTCAATACTTTATTTTGGTGTAAAGACGGAAGCTGGAAAATACACTATATTTAAAATTTTCTTGGTTCCCCCTCACATTGTGGAAACCCCCTGCCCCCTGCCCCAAGCTAATCAATCTGTTCAAACTCAAATACTTAAAAATTACATCAGCAAAACAAAAGCACAGAAAAGAAACCAGATGGAGACACGGTGCCTGGGCGAGTAGTGTCACTTGGTGTGGACGACCGAGGTGCTGAACAGGAGCTTCTGCTTCTGCCTCTTCCTTTTCTTTCCCTCCCTTCAGAGGGGGTCTGAAGTAGCTGGTGTGTCCAATTTCATGAAGGCTGCTTCGATAGCTTGGCTGAAGGAGTTTTGGGAACTGGGCACAGGAACAAGGTCAGAATTATCACTCTCCGCATCGCTGTCCACAGGGGCAGGAGGAACCAAGCTGTTCTCATCTTTCTTTGGAGCGGGTTTGGGCCACACGTCTGCTTTTGCTTTTCCAACCTTCAGCCTCCTGTGGTCTCTAAGGAAACCCTAGAGACGTTCTCAGATGACATCGAGAAAAGGAAGCGTCAGCACCAAAAGAAAGCTCGAGAAGAGCGTCGTCGAGAGCGCAGAATTGAAATGGAGGGGAACAAGAGACAGGGCAGGTATCCTGAAGTCCACATTCCCCTAGAGAACCTGCAGCAGTTTCCTGCCTTCAGCTCCTACGCCTGCTCCTCTGATTCTGCTCTGGGTTCCACTAGCACTGAGGGCCACGGGGCCCTCTCCCTCTCTCCTCTTAGCATAAGTCCAGGTTCCCATGCAGACTTTCTGCTGACCCCTTTGTCACCTACTGCCAGTCAGGGCAATCCCTCCTTCTGTGTTGGGAGTCTGGAAGAAGACTCTCCCTTCCTTTCCTTTGCGCAGTCTGCCTTCTTAAAGTCCACATCTTTCCAGAAGGTCTGTAATACTTCTAACTCCTTTTCTACTCCACTTCATCTTTCCACCACACTCAAATTACAGATGTTTGAACACGTGTGTGCTCATAAGAATTTTGCACTCTTTGCTATTTTCTCAAGCTTAATACTGTAAGTTTCTGTTTCTTCTGTGGGCTGAATTCCTTCATTACAGTTTTATTAAGCTGTGCTTTTATATTCTCAGCTCAAGTTTGTTGACAATTTTTTTACTATCCTATGCTAATCTTCACTTTTCTTGATACCCACCCCCCAAAAAACTCTACTGCATAAAATATATACACCATAAGTTTCAGTCCTTAGATGGTTTTAATAAATATGCAGAGTTCTGGTAATATTGCTTGTTGATACCAGTATCTGGTCCTAAAGAACCATTGAAATAAAATTTATAAAATTGCCATTTTCTGTATTTTCACACAAATATGATCATATATAATGCAATCAGTTTTTGCTTCTTTAATTCAGTGTGGAGCTTTTAAGGTTTATCCACATTGTAGCATGATTGGGTAGGTTTGTTTTGTTTTCATTCCCAATAGTACACTGTAGAGGTACACTGAAGCCACACCTACCACTTGCTTGTGGATTTAATGCCCTCAGCTCCCATTAACTTTGACTAACCATGTTCCAAATGTTTTAAGATGGATATTACAGAAATTACCAGTCATTTCGATAGAATGATGAAAACACGTGCCATTGCATTTTGTCCTTGCCAGGACATAAGCCAAACACTTATCCAATGTTTCTACAATGTATATGCTGCCACCATTAGCTACCCATCAGTTGTCTTTTTTGTGTGTATATCTATGTCCATTTATGGATCAATACATGCTTTCTTGATACTGGCAGTTTTGAAATTACATTAATAATCATTCTTCAACTATACCCTTTTACGTTGGCTTGAGACTTTGTAAACATTTACATATTAATATACATTTTTGGATTGGTTGTGAATCTTTATAAAAAGCTCTGGAGGGATTTTAAAGGAGATTGTGTTAAATCCATAAAAAAATCACTACAGAAAAATAACATTATAGTAATCCATAGACATGAAACATATATCCATTTTCGTAATCTTCTTTAGTATCTCTCAGGGACATTTAAGTTTCAATGCACAAATCAACACATGTTTCATTCATCTATTCCTATTTTATTATTTATAATTCTACTTTAATTGGAATAAATACCTTGATTTGACTATTGGATTGATCCTTATGAATAAACTATATATTTTTTCTTTTTTATTAAATATTTTATTATATATACATTTATATTATTATGCATATATACAATAAACTACCTATAGCAAGAAGAACCATGACACAATCAGGAATTATATAAATGTTGCATTCTTAGTGTTTTGGCTATTTGTATTTGACAGCCTTGAAAAAAAAATCTTTCCTATCTTGGACATCTAAAATTCTGAATGTATATCAATCTCCATCACATATTTTCATTATCAACTTAAAACATCTATCTAGACCTAAAAACATCTTAACCCCTAAACAACTAAGCTTCATTGTAAAACTAAGGTACCTGGTCTTCAACTCCATCAGAGACATGAGAAGGAATAAACTTGATTACCTGAGTATGTCTGCAGTGCAGGCATTTTGCTACCTGAACAGTCACCCAAAACTTTCTATAACATTGGAGCATCTTCTACAGCCTTCTTGCCCAATATATCTGACAGACATATTTGTGAGGCAGGAACTATTGAGGACTTGCTTACCGTGTCTTGGCAGACTTTGTCCACCGACTCTTCCTGCATCCAACCTTGCCCTTTTTTAGGCAGAATTCAGTCTGTGGCAGAAATGAGTATTTTTTGCTAGGTGGCTCATTTGCCACATTTGAAGACCTCTCCATAAGGAGGTCCTTAGATGCTTATCATGCTCTTTGAATAGGCTGGGTGTTGCCAGGATTTAACCTGTCTCATTGTCAATGAATCTTTAAAATAATAAAAAAAATTTCAAAATGTCATATTCTGTAGGTCTCTGAGGTTTTTGGAGACCTTATCTAACTATTTTGCCTTATTTTCCTATAGAATCATATCTATCTGTTGCACCTAAGATGTATGCTCTTATGATAAAAATAGACTAGTACTTGATATGATCATGATTTAATCAACTAACAATTAATTTGTATTTCTTATTTATCCTAAACAGCCTGCAATAGCCCTTTCTAAGTACTGCAAGTAAACCTTGTATTATAATTGAGTTATATTGGTTTAATACCTCACATTAAAATAAAACACAGTGTTAAGAATAATCTTACATTTGAATTCTATACTACTGTACCTAAAATTAAACTTATTTTCCATCAATAAACAAAATTCTATACCAGTGAATTAAAAATAACCTTGTGAGTGACAATTAAGCATTAGGTTGAGGAATAAATTCACTAATCTACTTTTTATTATATCTTCCCTATGTATTTCCATGTTCCCCTTCTTTCTTTTCAACTCTTACCTCAAAACCTAAGAATGAAAGATAAAGGAAAAGAGAGACATCCCTGAGTCCAACCTTGTTTTCTCTCTAAATAAGACCAACAATAACTTATAACCAACTCTCATTAAAAATAACCTTCTCCACCCCAAGAAAGCAATGAAAACTCTACCCAACCCCCCTTAAGGGAAATGGGGCATCCATCTCTCAAGGTTTTTTCCATCTGATTTGGGACAAATGATACCTTTATAGGAACCCGAATAAAATTGGGGAAATGGTTAAACAAGCTAGGAATAGCATTTGTGGTCCAGTCTCTAAATGTTGAGAAATTTCAGGCTTAATTAGAGTCCTGTGTATAACAGTCTGAAATGCTGGACCAATTGTGATTGGAGGATTTCTTCGAAGTTGTCCTGGGAACTGTCTTTTTCTGATGAGGAGCAGCAACTGAAGCACTTGGGGCTGGAACATGAAGGATGTAGGCTGTCAGTGTCCAGCATGCTGAGAGGAATAAATCCTGTCAGGTCTGATCCAATGTCAGTGCCATGTTCTTTTGTTCTGAAAATATATATTTTTAATAAGTATTTACTTTAAAATAGTTTTAGATGTTGGAAAAGTTGTGATATAGTAAAAAATTTTTTACATTATCCATTCAGTCACTAATATATTTATTTGATATTAGTGTGATGTGTTTACTAGTTAATAACTTAATAACGTCTCATATAAGGTAAACCATTTCACTCAGATTTTCTATCTTTTTACAAGTTAATATTAATTTATGTCAGATTAACATCCAATATGACAAATCACATTTAGTGCTGACATCTCTGTTTCTGTAGGATGAATTATTTCCTCAATTCATTTTGTTTGTGATAACTTTAATCATGAAAGAAGTTAGCCAGATATTTTTGTAGAATGTCCTTCAATTAGAATTTGCTTTATCATTAGATTTTTGATGACATTGGATTTGTGGGTTAGTGGACTGTCATCACAAAGGTAGAGATCCATTTGTGAATGAAAATTGCATGACAATAAAACTAATCTAATCCAGCTTTGTTAGTGTTGACTATAACTAATTCTCCATCACTGTTCTTTCCACACTGCCTTTTGTAAGGACATCCTGCAATAAAGAGCAGGAATTGTGCATCGCTTAGGAAGAAGGTATCTATATATTGTTTGTTAATTATCCAAGTTCATAAGAGATTTGTCTACTCTCTTCTATATATTCTTGCCAATCATCAGCAGACTTAAGTGTGCTCATTTTATACTGTGAGTTCAAATTTAATATTGCTCTGTATTATTGCTCAGAGTCTTGGCCTGTGATTTTAGACTCTCCATTAGTTGCCATTTTGTAACTGGATGCAACCCTTCCTCCTTGAGACTGTCTGCTTTGACTTTCTGAGGGAGTTGTAGCTCCTGGTTTGGAGAATGTGCACAAGACATTGCAATGTGCAAAACGAATGTTGAGGTTCTAGTCTCTCTAGCTTACAGAATTAAATAATATATGTACATTTTAATCAACATTAATGTTACATATATGTATAATTATATTTTTAGATGTAGCTAACTAGTTTAACTTACCTAAATCCACTCAAATTATAGCTTATCCAAGTAAATGCACTTAAGTAAAAATCATGCTTACGTATTACAGAGTATTCATATCAAGTAATATATTAGGATTCTTTTATAATTTATGATACTGATAATATACAAATATGTGACATATGTACAAAACACTTATAGATGTACCTCCATTGTATCATATGTGTAATATATATAGATAACACATATAGTTGTGCAAATATCAGCTACTATGCTGGCTGATTGCCATCTTTTCCAAGTCACTCTCTACATTAATTTCCATTTACAGGTCTGGAAAATATTGTTTAAAAACAAAGCCCATTGCTATGATGAACGTCACTATAAACTTCTTTTTTTTTTTTTTTAACATTTCTCAATCTTTCATTCATAGGTTCAGAGTCACTTTACAAAATAATCATGTAAAGTAAATTTGAGAATAACTAGAATTTTGAGGAATAGTAAATATAGTATCAGTGTTAAATTGAAAGCAAGATGTTAAAACTATAATCTAGGGTTGTAGTGTGGGTAAGAATAGGTTCGTGGGGATGATGAAAGTGTTCAAGACAAAGCAAAGATGTAACCACCAAGTCCACAAACCCACCTCCCTCTCTTCTTTCTTGACCCAAATGTATAATTGGGAAAAGAATATGTAGCATCAGAAAAAACCAAGGCTGTAGCTTCCCAAGTAAACAGGAGGGAAGGTTTCCATAATTAATGAAGTGATACTTTAATGGGTCTAAATAGAAATTCATAAACAGGTTCCAACTACACCAGTCAAATGGTAGGTCAAAGTAATATCACATCCTTTAAAAAATGGATGTGAAGCAGAGATTGGCAATGCCAAAAAGTACGGATTGGTTGTGTGGTGGCAAGCCTTACAATATCTTCACTTACTGTGCCATAAGAACTCTGGAAAGAAAGTCACACATGGCAACTGTCAACTAGTCCAGCCAACTGCCCTCTCTGCCACTGATCCCAGATGCTGACCAGCATGGTTTACAGACTGAATGTGCCACTAGGTGGTAAATGATTTTTTATTCCTACTTGTTGAAAATATAAAAAGTTATGATCCTCAGAGCATGTGAATGCCCTTTTTTATATGAGCTGCCCCAAGGCACTGCCACCTTTAGGAGCTTAGCACTGCACAGGTGGCAATACGTGTCCCCTCTGCCCATGATGACATATTCATCAGTCTTGGTGAACACAGAATGAGGAAACACCCGGGAAGCAGTGCTGTTGCAGGTGTATCCCCTGAGGTGGGCTGCTAGTCTACAGCATCCAAAAGAGGTGCTAGTCTAACGGGATGTCCACATGTAGAAAAATGTAATTAGATCTATATTTATCACCATGCACAAAACCCAAATCAAAATGGATTAAAGACCTCAACATAAAACTAAAGACACTAAGTCGGTTAGAAAAAAAAGTGGGGAAGAGCCTGGGACATATTGGCACTGAAGACAACTTCCTGAACAGAACACCAACAGCCCAGGCCTTAAGGTCAACAATTAATAAATGGGACCTCATGAGGCTGAGAAGCTTCTATAAGGCAGGAAACACTGTCAACAGAACAATGTGACAGCCCACAGACTGGGAAAAGATCTTCACCAACCCTACATCTGACAAAGGTCTAATACCCAAAATATATAAAAAAACAAGAGAAATTAAACACCACCAAATAACTCAATTAAGAAATGGGGCTTAGAACTAAACAGATAATTCTCAACAGAGGAATGTCGAATGGCTGAGAAACACTTAAAGAAATGCTCAATGTCTTTAGTCATCAGGGAAATGCAAATCTAATGACTCTGAGATTCCATCTTACAGTCATCAGAAAGACTAAGATCAAAAATTCAAGCAACACCACATGCTGGCGAGGATGTGGAGAAAGAGGAACACTCCTTCATTGCTGGTGGGAATGCAAACTTGTACAACCACTCTGGAAATATATCTAGCACTATCTCAGAAAAAATGGGAATAGTGCTTCAAGACCCAGCTATTCCACTCCTTGGAATATACCCAGAAAATGCTCCCTCACACAACAAGGACATATGTTCAACCATGTTCATAGCAGTCTTATTCATAATAGACAGAATCTGGAAACAGCCCAAATGCCTCTCAGTTGAAGAAAGGATACTAGTCAGCTATTAAAAACAAAGAAATCCAGAAATTTGTGGACAAATGGATGGAATGGAAATGATCATACTGAGTGAGTTAACTCAGAAACAGAAAGTCTCACATGGTATATACTCACTTATAACTGGACACTAGCCCAAAAGGCATGTCCTATGAAAGTCTTCACTTACCCGGAGATTGGGACAGTTGCGAGGACATCCTATTGGGACTCTAGGTAAGAGAAATATAGAATTGGGAAATTTAAAGATCCAGAGGGTCCTAGAAACCTACAAGAAGAACATCATGACAGGTGAATCTGGACCCAGGGGTGTCTGCTCAAACTACTGTACCAACCAAGGACAATAAAAGCAGTAAACATCGAACCCCTACTGTGATCTAGTCAATGGACAGGACATTCTCCACAGTTGTGTGGAGAGGAGGAACTGACTCTGACATGAACTCTGGTGCCCCATATTTGACCACTTCCTCTTGGTGGGGAGGCCTGATGGCACTCAGAGAAAGGATAAGTAGGCTACCAAGATGAGACTTGATAGCCTATGACCATATAGTGTGGGAGGAGGTCCCCCTCTGTCATAGACCTAGGGGGGGGAATAGTGAAAGCGGGAGGAAGGGAGGAATGGTAGGAATAGGTGATGGGATAACAATTGAGATGTAATCTGAATAAAAATAAAAATAAAGAGTCAATTGCTCATAGATCCATGGTATTAACTCTAAGTTAAGGGGAATATAATAATGGCTCACACCTGCTACTATGAAAAGTATACATCAAAGAAGTTGGTAGCCTATCTATATTCCACAATCTGAATATACTACAAACAGAATGTGGAAAGCTACAGGCTTGTGTGTGAACAAGTGAGAAAGACAGCTTTGTACCACTTCCCAGCTCACTTAATCTTGTTGTGGGAGGAATATGTGGTATTACATATTCAACGGGCTTTAAAAAAAAAACTGGAAAATACAGATACTTGATTTAAGTGAAGAATGCAAATGAAATATAAAATTTTGGTTAAAAACGCAATGGCAAGAATGTCTCCGTTGCTTCTGACAGGCTGGATATAAAACATTTTATTTGGTTAGTATATTAAAAAGAATTTATGTAGCAAACTCGAATTGGATGACACAACTCATGGAACAAAAAAATATGCACTTATTTGTTCGATTTTCAAGACAGGATATCACTATGTATCTCTGGCTATCCTGTGTAGAGAGAATTTTGGTGTCTTTAAAAACTCAGTTATGTTACGTAAATTTTTTAAAGTCTAGGTGTGGGATATGGGACAGCTTCAGGTTGCCCACTGCAGCAGACTATTTGCCTCATGTGTGTTCTGGCAGGACCATGAGTCGGCCAGCTGAAGATAGTTTAATTCTTGGATTTTAGAGAGGGTGTAAAATGACGGTAGGTGCAGCTGTTCCACCTGCTAGTTTCTGCTCCTGCTGCTGCTGTTGCTGGCTGACCATGTGGTCAAGAGAAAAGAAGAAATTGGCGAAATCCTGATTAGACAAATATTGAGGTTGCCCCAAGAAGCTCAAATTCCTAAACAGCAGGAAGTAGTCTAAATAGAACTCAACGTCCCCCTCTCCCCTCTAAACTTCTGTCTCTCCTATCTGGTGTTGGGGTGTTGGAAGGGATTGGTGTGGAACAGGATGGTAGATATAAGAATCCAAATAAAGCATATTAAAAGAATCACTCCAACAGTTCTGGAACTTCCTATGTAGACCAGACTGGACTTGAATTCACAGAGAATCATCTGCCTATCTCTGCTACCTAGTGCTTGGATAAAAGAATGTGCCACCATGCCTGGCTATAAGTACTCATTTCAAAGAAGTAACTATACTTAGATTTGGGTCTTCCAGAGCAACGTATTTTGTGTGTATATGTGTGGAGGGGTGAGCATACATGTGACAGTTTAATATGTATATTCATGGAGTATGTGCTCTTGTGTGGATGCACAGGCCAGGGGATGAGATCCCTGCGTTGCCATACCACTCTCTATCTTAAACCTTGGGAGTGGTACCCCTCACTGTATCTGAATCTAGACTAGTAGCAAGGAAAACTAGTAGTTTTCTCGACTCCACTCTTTGACCCAAAAAATACCAGGGTTAAAAGTTTATATTACCAGGCTCAGCTTTTCACACGGGTGTGCAGGGACCCAATCCCAGGACCTTGTAGTTGTGTAGTAGCATGTGTTCCCACACACTGAGCCATCTCTGTACCCCCAAAATTATATCTTTCATTCCTCCTTTAGGTTAGCATGCATAAAGTAGGCATCGTAAAGGCACCTGTCTGCATATATGTCTTCGCATGTTGTTCTTATTTCTCACCCCAACTGTCCTTTCATGCCCCATTCCTTCCAACTGATTCCGTTTGCTTCCCCAGTTATCCTTCATTCTGCTTTATTGTTTCATGTACCAATTACCAAAGATTTTAGAGTAAGAATTTATATGGCCTATGTTGTATAAAACAAAATACACAGATGCAATTTAGAGTCAATGACACAAGTCAAATATAAAGATGCACCACGGTCCCAGGATAGGAAAGAGTATATTCTAAGAAAAACACAATTGTAACCAATCTGTATAAATGAAAAGGTTAAAAACTCCAAACTCCTCCTTTTTTTGACAGCACAGAGCTTAGATTTTAACAAAGAAAATTTGATGCACTTGATGGAAGCAAAGTTATTGCTAGTCATTTCTTTCTATCTCCACTAACCTCAGCTTTGACTGCCAATTGAAATGCATAGACTTATATGGAAAGTAAGAAAGGGCTAAAGAAAGGATAATTATTAAGTTTGCTCTATAAAGGAGTAGTGAAAAAATAATCCATTGATGTCCTTGCAATATGGTTTTTTATAACTTTCTTTATTCCATAAAAGTCAGTGAAAGAGATAGTTATAGAAAGATCTTGGGCAGGATTGCATCAGTGCTACTGAAAGCTGCACATGCAAAGTCTGCTAGTTTCACTCAAAGGGAAATGAACACCACTTTCAAAGGAGGTATGCCCATGGTTACCAGCACAGTCTCCGCCAAAAGTCCAGGAGGAATATTAAGGGGAAATTTGATCAAAGATATTTTTAAATCTCAAGATCGATTTTCAAATTATTACCAAAATTAGATGGATCACAATATCAAGGTGATATGAAGTTTCTGATTTATTGTTTCATTCATCATCTAAAACCCTTATTTACTATATTAAATGGGTTAGCCCATAGGTTTCCACCACCCCTGGGACAGGGTCTGTCCATCTTTAGGAGGAGAGTGAAGTGTCATGCCCTTGACATGATTAAGCCATTTGAGTATGTTATTTTTGTAGGTATCGTCTAAGCCTCTGGAATGTAAAAAGCTTCTTTTCTTGTTTGTCTAGGCTGTTGCCATTGAGTACCCTGGAAAACACAATTTTAATAAAAGGAATCATGACTGACAGACAATCTTAACTCCCTCCTGGGGTTCTCCCTGCTGTATACACTTTAAGCTACAAAGTCTCTGAAATTTGGTTACTTTTCTGGTACAATCTGAGCATCAAGCCCAAATGCAAATATGAGTAACTGCTTGACCAATGGTGAAATGGGTGAAATGTTTCTGAAGGATAAGGTACTTTTTAATCCTTTGTACATTTTGACTTTTATATACAGATAGCATTTAAACTTGATCTCTTACTATACCCTCTTATCATCAACTAAGCTTTGAAATGCTTAAGTAGTTTATTTTTTATGTTCTAAAATGTAATATAGGACTGTGGAAGAGAAGTACTTTGGCTCATAATGGCAGCAGTATCTTGGTGTATGGCTGCTGACACTTTACTTCAAGGGAGATATATTTAATAAACAGCCAATATCACGTGCCTCCTTAGCACAGTAGACAGCAAATATGTCTCATATCCCAAACAGCAAACACCAGTCTCAGCCTGGACACTCCTGAACTCTACCCTGCTATCAGGGTGGTTTCAGATCCCTTATGTGACCACAAAACATTGCGTTGAACATCTACATTTATGTATCTACAAAAAGCAGCCTATTTTTCCTTCTGTCACAAGTCCTGGCTCTGCAGTTACCCAGTCATAGTTCTTTATAATATTGCTTCCTAATAATATGAGGGAAGCTCTGTAGGCCATTTCTCAGTGTACTCTCTTGCAACTTCAAACAGGTTAGACATGTCAACGGCATGACACTTCACTCTCCTCCTCTAAGATTGCAAGGTTTGAACAGAAAATACCTCTATATTAAAGAACATTGATGTCTTCAAATAATCTTTTGAGTTTCCCTTGCAGGTTCTATCTCAACTGCCATAAATGAGACAGTGTGAAGAAGAAAAGCCCATGCAATGAGCTGCCCAGGAAACACCCTGTGATGGCTTGTCTGAGAGCAGAAAGATGAAAGTTACTCTCCTGAGCCTTGCAAGTATAAGACTGGTCCAAATCCTTCCTGATAAGCATCAAACAGAGACAAGCAGTTACAAGAAATTCTTCCAGCAGCCGAATAAATATTGGCACACTAAGAAATAATCTACTGATGGAAATAGAGGCACTGAAAATCATCCCACTGCTTGTCAATCCCAAATCCAGTACAAATCCCCATCATGACAGAATCAGGAAGGTGTCCAAGCCAGTCTATTTCTAGTCAACATAAAAACAGTTATTCCTGCTATTATTTCCTCCTCTTGGCAGTGCTGAACCTCCCCCATTCACTCCACAGAGCTTTCCTTGCAGTATATCTGCTTTGGTAGCAAAGTCAGTTTAACTAAGATTCGCTGGGCATTTATATTTATTGATTTGCCAATAGAGCACTCTTAGACAGCCTCCTGCCCCTCCCAACTCTGACTGGGAAGACTGTATTAAGTATCTTTGACCCTTATCTGTTTAAGATATCCCTTTGTCTCTTGAGCAAAGCATTGTGGTACAGTGAAGAGAGAGGATTGAATAGAAAATATCTGTGACCCTAGTTCCAGGACACTATGGAGATGTTGGGTGGTATTTTCCCCGTCTAAATTTATAGGCATTTTTATGAGGGTAGGATTTTATACTTTACATAAGATTTTTAAAAAATACTATAGTTATACGGAAGCAGGTAAAGCTATTAATATAAATTATGCAATATAAATGAATTTATTTTTAGGAACCACATATTATTGGTGTCTGTACACATGAGTGAAATGGTGACACAAGTCATAGCAACCATTTTTAGTGTAGAATAACCTCTTCTACATTGGTTGTGTCCTTCTTCCTTTATGTGATTTCCAGGGAATAAACTCATGCTCTCATGTTTGTACAGAAGGCACTGTTATTCACTGAGCCATCTTCCTAGTCCATAAACTGACAGTTTAACTGATCTTCTTATGTCTTATAGAAGCAGCTAGTAGTGTTAGCACTGCTGCCTCATTCACTGAGAAGTAGACCCGCACAGTCATGATTCCTTGGTGATGGTGACCGTCAAGAACTGTTAGCTACCCAGCCATTTGCTTTTCTTCACAGATGTCCTCAGACTTCTAGAATTGATATTATCAGTCAGTATTATTTAGATTTAACATTCAATACTATAGAAGTAACTTAACTTTGGGGAAATAATAAAAAGAAATTATCTTTTCTGTTTGAAACCACAACTATTGTTCAAATAAAGAGTTAAAATGTCTTGGAAGTATCAAAGTGACGTGTATGTCTTCAGATCTTGTGCTAAATACAAGTCATAAACGGTTGAAATGTGAATATAAGCGTTTGGCGTTAATTTTAGTCACTGAAAAAAAAAACCTTCCTTTTCCCCATGCCCTGTTACTCTTAATATTCATGTATGATGTGCTACATAGGGGAACTACTAAATTATACAACTGAGCTATGAGCAAGCTTGAGGTAAAGTTAGGATCAATATCCAAACACATGCTGACTCCTTACAAAGCATGGCTTTTAGGATCATCCACTGGCAGAAATGATGGCTCAGAAGCTTTTTCAGTTAAAGGCCATTTGAATTACATCCCATCATATAGTAAGTGGGTTCTGTGCTGTCATAGACCCTCTGATGAAAATTTATTTTGTTATTACAGCTAATAATAAAATCTAGATAATTAGATAGATAGATAGTAGATATAGTCTGTAGATATACTTGATGTGAGACTTCACCTTACTCAGAGATCCATGCAATTCTACTCACAGAAATACAATTTATTTCTCAAAGCCACTTATTGTGTGTCAGTAATTTCATGGGCTATCTTTGTCAGACATTAAAATTGTGTTGCATTATTTGTATACTTTTGGTTGTGAGCCTAGACTCCTAACACTGGGAGCACGGACTGTCTCTGACTAATTGATGGCTTTTGGGATTCGTTTCCCTCTGAGTTCCCAGACTGAGTTGCCCTCTCCAGCTTTAATATGAGGGAGGTTCCTAGACTTACTGTAACTTGATTTGGTTGGCATTCATGGGAGGCAAGGGAGGCCTGCTCTTTTCTGAAGAGAAACAGAGGAGGAGTGGATGCAGAGGAAAGATGGGGTAGGTACTTGAAAGAAACGCAAGTGCAGTCAGGATGTAAAAAAGAAATAATAATAATAATAATAATAATAATAATAATAATAATAATAATAATAATAATGTCCCCAGAAGGGATTGTGTTGCATCAAAGAACACCTAGTAACAAATGATTTAAGAAACAAATCCCTGCTCTCTTTCTTCCTTCCCTCCACTCTTCCCTTCCTTTCTTTTTTTCTGCAGTTTCTTAGGCAACCAAGGCTGCCACTAAACTCACTAAGAAGGTGAATTACAACCCTGTTCTACCACCCTGGGGTTTATTCAGTGCTGGATATTAAAGCCAGGGTTTCACGCAAGGTAGGCAGGCACAGTAAAACTGATCTACTTCCCCAGCCCAGTACAAGTGTTTTCTGATTCATATCCACATACGCTCAAATCATCTACCGTCCCTGTATTATCCCTTTGAAAAAGGACGTTGGTTTTGCTCATGGTATCTTTAAAACATCAGCTTATCTACTACCATTTCTTTAATTACCTTTTTCTTTGCAGTGGAAACTTACTTCTGCAGTTTACACATAAAGTAACATTCTTCCTTCCATAAGACTCTACCCAGTTCTATGTTTGCATTAGAATCTACCCAGTTCTATGTTTGCATTAATGAAGACCTTAATCTCACTCAGCTCTGCTTACAAATGAATGAAAAAGAAAGTAGAGAAATTCGGCATGTGCAGCCAGTAGAGGGCATGGATGCTCCATGATTTACATTAATAAAAATGAAGCAAAGCAAAGCAAATCAGAACCAAAATCTTCCGGAAATTCTTTAGTAGCCAAATAACAATCTCCTTAAAAGAGTTTGTCAAAAGACTAAAATATGTCTTTCAATGATGACATACCTGAAATATCAGCGGGAGGAGGGTTTGTGGATGACTTTTACAATGGTGACAGAGGACAACGAATAGATCCATAGGAAAGCCAATCTCATTGCATTTCGCCAAGTGGTGTGAACTCAGGCTCTCTAAGTGAATGTCCGGAGGAGAGGTCAAAGGGCTCAGTGCAGCAAGTGAATGGCATACCTGAGTCTGGAATAAGTCATAGCGAATCAGTAACAGTTGGTGGGGGGGATGCCTGGTACCAGGTGTTTAGAGTGGAAAATCCCAGGCTGGAATTAACCAGCTATAATTCTGGGTTAATGATCAAGTAATAGCAGCACTAAACCTGTAGAACAGCAATATTCAACAAATGGATATCACAATGCATTACGGCGGGTACTAAGGTAAGAACTATAGCAGCTTAAATAGCACCCAGGATCCATAAAGAGTAGGCTAGAGCTAAGGATAGAGATCAGAGCACCTGTGTTTACCAGCAGGCTGAGCAAGAAGCAGAACCAGCTGAATGGCAAACATTGCCATCCTTACCCTTTATGGTAATCACAAGCATTTAAAACACATTGATGGTCAGATGCATCATCCCGTGGGTACCACCTGACCTAGGCAGATCATTACAGCCGAATTTAAATCTGGCTATAGAGAGGTTCTTTGGTTGAATTTTGTTTTGTCTATAAAGTTGTAATAGAAGGGAAAGGAAGAAGCAGGAATGGGCAAAGGGTGACAATGAACCAAATTCAACAAAGCTGAGGCTAGTCAAGAGGATAGCGCTAGAAAGAGTACCATGCTGATTCTTAGTATTGGTATAAAGTGAGATGAAAAACAAAGTGGCCAGCAAAGTTGCAACACTATCGCCATTCAGGCACAACGTTGTGATACTTTATATAGGCATGGCGCTAGGAGACCTACTATGTAGAAAAAGAAGAACCACTTGTTCAATGCTGTTATTGGGTAAGAGAAAGACAGAACTCTGCAGAGGGATTGGACAACAGCTTTTCAAAAGCTGGGGACACAGAAGACTTTGATGTACACAGTATCCCTGCATTGATGAGTGCAGCAGATATGCAGTGAAATTTGGAGAAAGAAAAGCATAAGAGTAAGATGTAATCCAGTTGGCATCCAAGGGAAGTTTGTTGGAGTGTGTATTTCTAGTCTTCATTGATCAGACAAGGAAACAGCTGCTATAATAACCTCCCTCTTCATGAAGAACTTGTTCACTGGTCAACACTTTAGGGGAGCTGTTTTGTTTCTCCTGATGAAACATAGAGCTAGACACGTGGAGGACTAACTGAGAAGGGAGTAAAATTAACTTGTACCAATTCGGATTAGATGAGGTCTCAGCTGATGCCTAGTAAAGACAGAAAGGAAGGCGCAGGGAGCTGAAGTTGTTTCTATTGATTTCCTCTGTCCTCCTACCGCCTTCTGCAGCTGCTTCTACCAAGTCCCTCTAGTCCCTGCCTGTAGTCTTCCATTTTAGAAGTCCATCTCCCGTGAGACAGCAGTGGATATCTTTTCCCAACCTTTGTAGATGGAGTGAGATCAGGGATCTCTCCTACTTAGATGTAATCACAGGGTAGCTCCTCAGGGTTCCACTGTAAAGCTCAAGTTTCCTTATCTCACAGAGACATCACTCCTCACTCTTCATAGAAAGGAACCTCGTATAATCAAAATTTTCCTGAATGTGCTATTCATCAGGAAGTGGGATATGACTGAAAATTCCCGGCCATAAATCTGAGATGTCTCTTCTGGCTTTACAATATCTTTGTAAAGGTCACTGTGAAGCCAGTTGATCTCTTGACTCAGTTTCCTCATTTGGTACATGATTAGGTTACAATAGTTTGCATCTCTAAAACCCTAGAACTATGAACATAAACCACAGTCTCATTGTAAGTGGGAGCTTTGTCAGCATCCAGGCATCAATTGTCATGGGTCATCTCACTTTCATATATGCACAAGATTCTGAATCCTAAACAACCAACTTACAAGTTAATGCAGTACATCTAATTCATGCTTACATTAAGTTCATGGTCAGTTCATCCACAAGGTGTCACTATCCACCACCATTTGTATTATAACCAATGACTTTTCCTCCTGGGCTTTTGCTGCATTTAAGTTGAGTCCATTCACAATGGTTTGATGAATAATGTTTCATTCAAAATGAACAGATTCCAAAAATTATATCAATGTATGTTTTTATAGTCCCCCAAATGCTCTGCACATTATCCACTGATGTTTAACATAACAATAAAGGGTTAGAGGCATACAATTTTATTAAAAGCTCTTGTTGCAGAAGAATATGTAGGTGAATGAAAAAAGTTTTCACGGTAAACAAGCATCAATTCAGGTGGATTGAAAAGGGTGTTTGCTCTATCTTATAAAAATGGCATGACAGAAAATTCGGGCCAGGCTATAGTGCACTGCCTCAGAGTTTGACAAGACCTGAGGAGTCAGAGAAGCCATGGCATTCAGATCCACCACTTTGAGACTGAACATACTGCAGACCTGGCCTTTTCTACGTCGTTTTATTACCACCTGTGCCCTCATTTGTGAGGCTCTTATCATTACTCATTCTCATTAGCAATACCAGTGTTAGATTGCACCATGCCCTCTGGTTCAGCAGCCCAAAGAGAGCAGCAACACCTCACCAGAGCCAGCAGTGGCCCTGTGCCCTGCCAGGTAAAACATGGGAACACTGAGTTCAGAGACTTGGATAATAAAATGCTTCAGTGACAATATTATTTCTGTAGCCTTCTTCCCCTGGTATATACTTGAAAGCCACTATTAGAAAAAGGATCTGACATTTCATTGCCTCCACACACTCAAAGCACAACTACCAGCACCAATTAACTGATGGCTGCTACATTCAACCTGGGATCTCTAGGACTCCCACCACAATGAGTAGACTCTAGGTAGAATTTCCTAATATCACTGAAGAATCAACAACTGGAGCATACTAATCCTGATAAATCTCCATTTTCAGTAGAGCTGTAGTATTCCAGGAGGCCACTGGATGTCAGGCTGCATTTGAAAATGGTGAAATAATTTCTGCCACATGAATTATAGCACCACTACCTAGCTTTGGAGTTTGGGTAGGTAAGTCAATTTTACATTCTATTATCTTGTGTAAGGCTGTTAATTCCATCTGAGACTAATTATGTTTTCAATGAATATACAAATTAAAAAGAGCACAGATTTTGTTGTCTTGTTTGATAGGCTCACATACCTTCCTACTTTCTTCTTGATGACTTTTCTATTAATTTAAGAGTCCACATTAGAGAGACAGTGTTAACCTAACATTTTGACACTGTTCAACCCATACTTTGTTCCTGTGAAATTTGTTTATTTCCGTATTGTTGATATCACTATCACCATAAAGGTAGGGTTTTTTCCCTGTTATTTTCAGATTCTCTTTCATGTTCCTATGATTTTGAATTCATTGATACTGTTTCCATTAGTTATTCTTGGCTGGAGGCTAAGAAATCTGGGAGACATATAGAACTAAGCATGAAAGTACTCAGGTTCAAATACTTATTTTACCATGTATTAGTTGAGTGACTTTGATAAAAGTCATATATCCAATCTTGGCCTCAGCCATCAATTATTGAACAAAAATAATGTTAACATGTCCCAAATAAATGTTTCTGAGTACAGGCTCATAGCACTTCATGCTAATGATGGCCAGGTTGGTAGATTCATAGTAAAGTCTTAGGAGCAGTAATTTCATGTCCCACAAGCTAGACTTTGAAGTACCCCTCAGAGCAACTTTATTTAAGAAAAACTGCTGTTACCAAGAAGGGACAGGGCAGCAACTGGATAAAAAGCCAGGAGTAAGCAATTCCTAGGCATAACTCAATGAGACAGAAAGTTGGGCATTAGCATAGGGCCCTGGAACATGTATTGGGCATACGTTGTCCCTGCTTGGCCATAGGTCATCTTTTGCCATGTTCCAGCATTCACTGGTTTCATTGTTTCACTCTTCTACCTGATGGGAAGCAAGAACATCTTGAGTCAACATATTTCCAGGCTAACAGAAGGCAGACGGGTTTTGCCTTTGGTTATGACACATGTTCATCTTTAGTGCTGTGGATAAACTGAGTGGGGGCAGTTCAGTCTCATTATAGTCTTTAGAGTCAGTCTATACAGAAGTAGAGAGTACTTTCTGTGGAAAATAGTGGAAATGCTCACATATGCTTAAGGAAGTTAGACACCAAGTTCCACACTGTTCTAAATTCTCCAGAAGTTGGGTGGAGTAATTTTAACACTCTCTGTCAGATCTGTTTTTCTCATTATTTATATTTGCTTCCAAAATTAGAGGAAAAGAAGAGATTTTTGTTCTACCACATTTGATAAGGTGGACAGATTTAACCCCAAAGAAACCATTAGCTTGCCAAATCTGACCAACATTTCATGGCAGAAAGACAAGAAACAATGGCATTTCCCATGCCACCATGTATTCGTGGTCTGGGGCTGTTAGGGCTTATCAGCATGCTGAGCCCATTTTCTCTTAAATGTCACTGTTTGGGTGGCTCTTCCCATTTCTCTTTGCATAACAGCTACCATTCACCTTATCACACACACTTTACCACTTTCAACTAACGAGTGGCCAGATACATCTACAGGATGCCTATAGAGTTGACTGGTTGGCCATTTGTGTAGCAGTAACTTAGGGTTTTATAAAAAGGGTTAAAATGTATGTGATAAATGCTGTCATCAATCATAAACAGTCACTCCAAAAGATATACAATAAAGATTATTCAAGAAAGCATGGGCAAGCATGCTATCTAATTATTGTACTGAGTAATCATTAACTTAGTATAGAATATAAATACAACTTTAGGATATGACAGCATTATAACTTCTCTAATATATTTCAGCCAAACATTTGATTGAGGAGATATATTTTAATTTGGAGAGCTCTCTAGCAGGGAAACAGTTTCTTCCTTTACATGAATTCCATTATGTGAGTGTGTGCTTTATGGCCAGACTGGAACTAATCTATTGATTTGATTGGACTCATGATACCTATTTTCATTCGTCACAATTCAGTTCTTCATTCGTGGAACTCATTCAAAGAGACTAATACGAGATAAAATAATAAAAATCCCTGCTACTATAGTACCCGGTATCAGAGAAAGAATCTCTCCATTATAATTGTTCAAGGCAATGTTTGCTCATCTGCTGGAAGGCATGGTTTCCAAGAGCCCATTGTTTTATTTTCCCTATGTCTGTTTACCAGTGGCAGATTTCACCTATGCTATTTTCATTTGTCTACTGGGTTTAAAGAAAGGCTGTTGAATTAATTTACTTGGATAAAGAAGCCCAGTGATATTATAAAGAAATGCTTCATGCCAATTTAGAACTAAAACTAAATCCTTTGTTTTCAAAATGATTTGTCTTATGAAAAAGAAGAATAGCTTTTAAAGTTATATGTGATGCATTTGATGTATTTTTTTAAACTTAGAATCAAATACTATTCTAGCAGGCAGGCATCATTTCAATACAAATCAAGCTTCTTTTATAATTACAATTGTGTACCGTGGTCTTCAACCTGTTCACTTTCTTCTGGCCCACAAGTCAGGAGAGTTTTTAATCTTGTCACAAAAAACTCATCAATCAGCCTATACGTGTGAACTTTTAATCTCTTTTTTTTTACTTTATTTTTGTTAGGGGTGGGGTTTACTTGCATAAAGATTAAAGGATGAAATGAGAAAAAAAACCTTAGGCCCATAAGCAGTGAATGGTTGCTTCAAGCATCGGGTTAGAATGTAATTCGTGGTACTGTAAAATAGTAACCTCACTGAGGATCAAAGTCATGTTTTTTTATCCAGCGTCTCTTTGTGACAAACACATTATGTCAGCTCCACTAGCTCATTTGTCTGCTGCAGTTCCACTTTATCAGGCTGAAGTAAAAAGAATTGATGTGTCTGGATAGATAAAGTAAATGGAAACTCAGGACTCATTCCAATATGCTGTACTTTGATATATTTTGCAAACCTGAGAGCAGCTGGTGTAACACTAGTTACTGTTTGTATTTAAATATTGTACATTAGAACCTTTGAAAAGGTGTTTTATAATGTTCCTTTTTTTTTTCATTGTAGCACCTACTGGCTTTCATATTGTTCTCTTTGCTTTTATTTCCTTTGTGACTACAAATATTTTTACAGCACGTGCTTTCAGGAACTTTTGTCTTTTATTTACAAGTCAGGAAAACAGTTTAAGAGTCCTTGCAAATGCTGACTGAAAGAAAATTAAATTTTAATACTCACTTGAATTTGCCTTATTTCTTTATGGTGTTACACTGGAGCTTTTGTGAATTAGCAAGATTTACATGACTTCAATGTGTATCTTTGCTAAAAAAAAAAAAAAAAAAAAAAAAAAAAAAAAAAACTCCCACCAAATTTTGCATAACAAATGTATCTTATTTAACATTGGATGAGTGTCAACAGGAAAGTGGTTTTTTTTTATTATGTCTTGACTTTATTGTGTTTATCACAATAAAAATCTTCCTGTGATTCATGATGCACATCATTGGAAAAAAATCACCCCAAAATCATGAAAAACCGAATCATATAATTTCTCAAATTCTTAAACACAAACAAGTTTACACTACACTCACATACACTAGAACTGATGGTGTTTTCATAGTTTTAGGAAAGGGAGGGCTTACAAACCTGGCTCTATGGAGAATGTGATAAAATAATCATATTTTAAATAATAGTAAATGGGCCTTTTTCAAGTGCCCTTCTTTACTTTTATGAGCCCCAAATAAAAACAGTTACTGAAAATAAGATCAGAAGCTGAAGCCTATAATGCTCCTGATTCCTTAGCAAATGTTTGAATGAATGTTTTTCTGAGTCCTTTTTTGATTTATCTTCTATATCTACTGGATCTACTTCTTCTAATCTCTTGTTGCACATGGTCACTATCATGATTTAGAACAGATATTATGAATAGAATCCTGAAACCTTTCAAAGACATGGCACCAGATATTATGCATATTAATTCCTTAGCCCTTAGAGGTTGCGGAGGTCGCTAGAGTGGCAGGAAGGCTTGGGCTGTGTGACTGAAGTGACCAGCAGATCTTTCTTTTACCAATACATTTAGCGGGAACTAAATCAGCCTCTGATCCCTCTGCTGATTATGGGTTCACTCAGGCTGCCTTTATGAGAAACAGGAAGACAAGATGATCAGCTCTTATCCTTACAGAGGAACTTGATCCTGATGGAAACATCCTAATGGAAAATGTGGCTTGGGATGAGGGGAGCCCGTGATGCATTGGCAGCTTGGCCACGCCACAAGTCATATGACACCAGCTGCCTAACTTCCCATTCCAAACTTTCAGAAAGATCTTTTGCATATGGAAAAAGTATGCAGGGACATAAAACAGTAATCTATGGCCTGCATTGCTATTGATCCTTCACTTAGGTACTGGGGAAGGATACAGGGAACCTTTTGAAAACATAAAAGACAAAGGGAAGTGTGTCTGGTTACTGCTTATAGCACATATATTTTGCTATACATTTAATTTTATTGGAGTTTGAGTACCAGAAAATTTTAATCTCTGAATAAAATCCAGTGTAGAATATGGTACAAAATGAATTGTCATATATTCATGTAAAAATAAATGAATTTTAAAAGCATCCGTGAGCATCAGCCCTTTCAATTAATATAGACCATAAATAGTGAGAATTTACTAAAATTGATGTTTGGATAAGTAAAGAAATGAGGAAATTCAGCACTGATTCTGAAAACCTTACTTTTAAGTATTCTCCTTAGCATAAAGAATATTTAACCATCATTTGTGGTAAACTTGAAATGGCAAAAATATCATATATAGTGAATACATTTACACCTGTGTATTCTAGCATTTTACTAGAATGGCAGGGACTCTCATCATAGGAAGCAAGTACTTCTGTGGTTTGGAGGATTATTTTAAAAGCCTGTTGGTTCCTGGATGTTTGTTTATGTGACAGATATACATGAAAATAAAAATTACCCAAAGCTAAAGAATATATGTTCACAATAGCATAAATATCTGGAACATGGGCTTAAGTTTGCTCCTCCAGAAAAGTCAAGCTTATTAAGGGGAAAAATAGAGAATTTGGTTAGACCCCAAAGGAAAAGGAAGGACACAAAAGAATGGTAGTATTTAGAATATGTGCCGTGTAGACACCATGTAGCTCTGCTTTCAGCAGCTCAAAATGTCAAGCCATTGTTCAATGTGTGCAAAAGGCCATATATGCCTTTTTGGTGACTGCAATGACATTTTCTAGGTAATATCAGCAGGGATAAGCAGTGTGTAGCACCCTGGGTCCTACAGTGTGTGATCTGAAGGAACGCAGGTGCACATGCTCAGTGGGGTCACTGAAACCCTACCCTGGGCAACGAATGTGAGCCAGCCTCTCCTCTGAATGCCTCACTTGATATGCTGGAGGTGCAACAGGAAACCCTCCCCATTTGCTGCTTGCTCTTCTCTTGTGCTTGGCCAGAGCCAATTCCTCCTCAGGTCCCAGCAGGTGAAGTAATTTTGCATTTGCTAACCACAGCATGAAGCACCAGCTTGGCCAAATAGGGCAGGACCTGTTTCAATACTTCCTTAGTGTGGAAACCACTCTGGTGAGGTGGCTACGTGCTGTAGTGTGAAATCGCTGTGAGGGAGAATATGGTCAGAGAGTCCTAGTGTGAACCCTCCCCTGAGTGGCTGAGTGGCTTTGGGCACGTCATTTAATCTGGAAGAGTCTCATTCCTTATCTGGAAAACTGAGAAGGCAGCTTCAGTTCAGAAGTCCTGTGGGAAGAGGCACCTGGATTTCTTACTCTGGGAGTCTGGTTTCTAGCAAAAGATTTTGGGAATTCTAAAACCCCTCCTCATTCCGATACTGAGGACAAGCAAGTATGCTGGCTAATTTGTCTTCAGGGGTATGCAATTTCGGAAAACCCATAGGGAGCGCTGGAAAGAGCTAACGATTTAAACCACTCTGTAAGACACACTTTGTCAAATTTAACTTTTAGGAATACCCTTGTTGAAAACGAAGGCTAGCTCCATTTTTACAGAAAACAGTCCTAAAACTCAGATTGATGGCATGGCCAGTCACTCACCACTAAGGCCAAATGGTTTTGTAGATTTTGCAATGTACTGTCTCCTTTGTGCTTCATTGTCTCCACTGTACTGGGAAGGAAATGGCGTCCCTCATATTTCAGGTATGAAGTTGCTTCCTCCTTGTGAATGATGCGGATCATTCACTGTATCAGAGAGTTTGAACCTGAGATTGGCTGATGGGCCGAATAGTCCCGATCCGTAACATACCTAATTTTTATAAATAAAGCTTTATTGGGGCTCAGCGTTGAACACTTCCATATGGTCGCTTCTGCTTGCATTCTACTACAGCAGAACCCAGCCACTCTGAGGTGGTAATGTGACCTGAAACTGCACCACTTAAATTATTTATCAGGTATGCTTATTTACAAGTATACCAACTGTCATAAATTTATTCCTAGGGGACCGAAGATATGTTTGTGTTTGTGGGACATGGTCTAATTGCGGCGTCAAGATAGGCCTGAGAGTCGTTGTACATATCAGGAGAACCTTGGACTTAGAGTTCCCCAGCTTTACTCTTCCACATGCTGGGATTCCATGTGTGGCCACCATCTTTGGCTAGAAGACAGTTTTCCCCGAGAGTAAACGGCTATAGATTGGTAGCTATAATTCTGACATTCAAACACTAAAAAAAGGAGAAGCTAATTTATGAGCTAAAAATGAAGTAAGTGTGAAGTATAAAAGCTCTCTTTCTTTGCTTTTGTGACAATTTAAGTTGTATGTACTTATAGAATATAACATGATGGCTTGTGCGTTGGAATACCCAAGCCTTTCAACTAAAACATTGCCTTAATTTTTGTCACAACAATGATTCAAGTCAATTATCTTAGTAATTATAGTTACCATGGTTCAAAATTATGTCTCTCCTCCGGCTGAAACACAGTAACTTTTGACTGAAATCCCTGCCACGCCTTGACCTACCACTCCTTGGCAGCCATCCTTCGACGCTCTGGTTCTATAAACTGAACATTTTCTTAGATGTCACATATAAGAAAATCATGCAATATTTGCCTTTCTGTGACTGGCTTATTTTACTTAATATAATGTATTTTCAGTTCATCTATGTTGCAAATAAGTGGCAATTTATC
This sequence comes from Acomys russatus, assembly GCF_903995435.1. Taxonomy (NCBI): domain Eukaryota; kingdom Metazoa; phylum Chordata; class Mammalia; order Rodentia; family Muridae; genus Acomys; species Acomys russatus. The sequence goes on from NC_067145.1 coordinate 56,083,907, forward strand.
AGGACATAAAGTATATAAGTATATATAAAACCAACATCAATTAATATCCATGATTTTCCTGAGTCTCTCCAAACTGATTTTAAAGGTGATTTTAGATAAAATTTCCAAAAATGGTTTGAACACTATCAGCATTGCTGGAATAAATAAATTGGTTGTTGTTGCTTCTATTGTTTATTCTCATAAATAATCTTATTATCCCATTATTGACATAAAGATGTTTCCTTGGAAGCATATACAAATGTATTTACATTAATTTCTATGAGCTTATTTAGAAAAACATAAACAATTTTTACCTTTATCAGAATTATTTCTGGTGAGACAGAATATGATTAAATGTTAACAGATAAATGATAAATATATATAAAGAAATATAGTTTTATTGATGCTACCAAATCATTTTAATCTTAAAGTCAATGCTGTTTTGGCTTGATATAGTCTCTGCTATTTTACATGAGAACAGAAGAGCTATGATGTGTGGCAGCTCTGAGCAAACTTGCTATGCTGATGCCTTACTCACCTCTCTGATGGTCCAAATCTGCTCTCTCTTTGCTATACTATTTTCTTGTTCAATGTACACCCCGGAACATTCCTCTTATTAGCTTGGCTCAGACTTACATTTTTTTTAAGAAAAGTACAACTCTTATATGCCTCATAGGGCTGTGGGAGCAGCAGGGAGTGGGGACAGCTTCATGTTGCCACAGGAAGTCCAAGAAGGTGGCTGCTTGTAGTGTCCGGCCAAGCCACTGAAAGTTATATCTTAGTTGTGTTCCCTTCAAATTCACTCCATTACAGCTCCTCATCTTCATGAAGACTGACGAGGTTCAGCTCTCCTAGGACTTTATCATTTTTAAACTCATATCTTCTAAAACACTCCCCAGACATGCATGGATACCCTGTACTATCACTGACACTTGTTACCAACCAATTTTGTTCCCATCTTACTGATGATAAACACTCAGAAGTGAATAGTTAGTTTCCCAATCCACAGTGAGTTGGTGGAACCTGAGCCCAGGCATTTTGTCTCCTATCAGCATGCGACTCACTCTGCCACTGTGTTGGCATGATAACCTTGAGGAAGGTGAAGGCAGCAAGCAGGCTTCCTGCCCATTGACTGGAAAAGGGTCAAGGTGATGGCGTACACCTTATGAATAAGTTGACATCTTAGACTATGCATTAAGTTCTTCTTCATCCTAAAACTGTCGTCAAATTCCACAAAGCTGCTACATCTGTGTAGCAATGAAGTAAATATCTGCTTGACATGACACTAATTTATAGATTGCTAATATTTTCTGCAAATACTTTCTTTCATTTGTATAGGTTGATAGCTGGAAGAGGGGTCCTGGCCAATAGGAGCAAATCTCTAGGGGCATTAGAACAGGACTTCTTAATTGATGAGTGGCACGTGCTTTGGTAGTGGGGATTTGGACACCTCCTCAAATGAAAGAAGAAGCCATAGGATTATCCCAACCTCCAAGTGTCATTCATAAACTGACTATAAATGATCGTATGGTTTCATATCAGGCACCTCCAAAATTTGTGGACTCATCCTTTTTGTATCCTGAAAGGCACTGACATACATCAGCTCAACTCAATCTCAACACTGCATGAGTTGTAATTAACTGAAGGAGCATACAAAGCCACGGATGAAGAGCATTGCTTTGAGATGCCAGCGGTGAATGGAAGCTGACATCTAGAGAAGCTGTCTGTGGCTAATCAAAAGACTTTATCAGTGGCTTGCTATCATGATTTAGCAATGTGGCAGTGTATTGAGACCTAAATGATGTAATAATTGTGTCTCACAGGGAAATACAAGGGCAACTGGTCAGACTAAGTCAGAGAGGAAGTAATCTCATTTCTTTTCTAGCTCACACCCACTTTAAAAATATTATTTATTTCAAGGCCCGAGTGGACTTAGAAAAAGTGATGTTATTGTTTAAAAAAAAAAACAAAAAAAAAACTTTCTTTGGCAACTGAAACTGCCTCAAGAGACAAGAAATAAACATGCATGGACCAGATGCTTTAGCTCTCTATAGTTTTTTTTAATTTCCATCTTTGAAACAGCTTGGAAATTTCTAAAAAAAAAAAAAAATAGTGGTTGACTTAAGCAGTCATTGATACTGACAGAGGTAAGTAGACATGGTAATGGAGAGGCAGCAAATGTTAATGGTCCCATACAAACTGTGAAGAGGAGACAAATGGAACAAAACAGACCCCATTGTGATACCAGTTGAATTCTGCCCTCCTCACTCCATTTCTTTCCTTTCAGAAAAGGAAAGCCCAACATATCCTTAGTTTTGCACAAGAAACACAATTCTGATTTAAGAAAGAGAGTGGTAGGATTATTTAGCATGTGGCATTATTATTTATCATTGATATCTTAGGGGCAGGGATAATATTTTATTTACCTGTGTCACCATCACTCACCACAGATTTTTTCCTCTAATGGCTACTAAGCAAGATTTTGTGAAATAAATAAATCTCTTTCATTTATTGCCAATGAACAGTGTACTGATGGCTTAGTGCTCAGAAAACATGCAATCCTTGCACACTAAATTCAATTATTCACTTGCATTAGAGGCAGAGCATAAAACAATAATTAAACACATGGTTTTCTGGCATCAAGCCCAACTACACCTATAGATCAACTATAGAAAACTTACTTCAGCATTATTTTGTGCTTTAAGTCACTGCTTGATAATGGTGCTGACATTCAGAGTTCTGTCACCTGAGTATATTATCAGAAAGGGTGTCAAGGGCATTGGCTGTTAGATTTTCTGGCTCCTCATGCATAATTGTTGCATGTGGTACTTTTCTTGACACAGGGCCAACATACCCTATAGAAGCAACTTAAGGACGACTGACTGTGGCTTATGGTTTCTGAGGCTCCCAGTTCAGCAGAGTGGAGAAAGCATGTTGCAGCTCCAAGACACGCTGTGGACACTTGCTCACACTGTGGCCCACAGCACGCACAGCACCAGACATGGCAGTGTAACTAACCTTCATGCTCGCCTTTAATGACTTTTTCACTAGCTAGACTCCATGTCCCCAAAATGCTATAACCTCTCTAACAGTCAACGCCAGCTGTGGGCCACATATCCAGACATATGAATCTATGGGGGACATTCACATTGGAACCATGAAAGCAATCCATTTTATACTTTACCATGAATAGTGAAACAGGGTGCTCAGTCACTGCAGACAATGTGGAGGCATCTGTCCCCAGGTCGTTGTAAATATTCACAAACTTTAGGCCTACTTTTTATTACCTCAGTGTGTTCTGCACATGTTTCCCCTTTTCGTTTTGGCAGACGCCGTGTCTTCAGTCACATATTTCCTTTTAAGCCTTAGGTCAAGTGCGGATGTTGTAGACGTCCACACCTGGATTTACCCATGACATCATCATCAAGGAGAGCATCTCTTTGAATTTTGAGCGGAAGGCCCTCATGATTTTCAACTTATATTATTGTGGAGAGACTTAATAGAAGGCTCATTTTCTCTAATGGAATGAAAAGCATTTGACTTAATGGACTAGAACATGCTCAAGCTTTTTCTCCATTCGGATTCAGGACAGTGTTCTGGATAAAGTAGATGCTTAAGCCATAGGAACACATTTACTCATCCACTCCACAACTTTCTTATCTCTGTTTATATTTAGTGGGGTGGGACAATTAGGGTAATACAGGTAACAATGGTCTTTCCTCAGGATTATTCCCTCATGCTTATCTAAGAAATCTATTGCTCAATGAAAGATGGAGCCACTTCGAAGAATTTTCTTCAGTTTTGGATTTGGACCAAGCTAAATTCAAATTCTTCATCTTTTGTTAATGATGCCTACATATATCACAGAAATCAAAATGACTCTGAGATTCCATCTTACACCCATCAGAATGGCTAAGATCAAAAACTCAAGTGACACCACATGCTGGCAAGGATGTGGAGAAAGAGGAACACTCAATCATTGCTGGTGGGAATGCAAACTTGTATAACCACTTTGGAAATTTATCTGGCACAGGGAATTCTGAAAACTGGGAATAGGGTTTCCTCAAGACCCAGATATTATTCTCCTTGGAATATACCCAGAAAATGCTCTACCACACATCAAGTACATATGCTAACAATGTTCATAATAGCCTTATTCATAATAGCCAGAACCTGGAAACAGCCTAAACGTTTCTCAGTTGAAGACTGGATAAGAAACTGTGGTACATTTACACTATGGAATACTACTCAGCTATAAAAAACAAAGAAATCCCGAAATGTGGACCAATGGATGGAACTAGAAATGGTCATAATGAGTGAGTTAACCCAGAAACAGAAAGACTCATATAGTATATATTCACTTATAATTGGGCGCTAGCCCAAAATTCATGTCACATGAAAGTCTTTACTTACCAGAAGATTGGGACAGATGTGAGGATACACCATTGGGACTTTAGGTAAGACAGATATAGGCGATGGGGAACTAGAAGGACACCGAGGGTCCTTGAAACCTACAAGAAGAACATTGTGACAGGTGGATCAGGGCCCAGGGGGATCTGCTCAAATTACTGCACTAACCAGGGACAACAGAAGTAGTAAACATTGAAACCCTACTCTGATATACCCAATGGAAAGGACATTCTCTACAGTTATGTGGAGAGTGGGGAGTGACTCTGACATCAATTCTGGTGCCCCATATTTGACCACCTCCTCTTGGTGGGGAGGCCTGATGGCACTCAAAAAAAAAAGAATAAGCAGGCTACCAAGATGAGACTTGAGAGCCTATGACCATATAGTGAGGGAGGAGGTCCCCTTTGGTCATAGACCTAGGGGAGGAAAATAGGGTGAAAACAGGAAAAAGGGAAGAATGGGAGAATACAAGTGATGGAATAACACTTGAGTCGTAATCTGAATAAATTAATAAAAAATAACTTAAAAAAGACTTCGAAGGAATTAATTAAAGTTGACAGGGTTGTCCCTAAAACCAATTGTCCTTTGTCTGAAATGTTGAGAACACATTATTGAGTTTTCAAATAAATTGAAAAAAACTTCTGTCAGTGAGCACATTACCTTAATTCATAAACATTAATACAAGAAAACAAACCAAAAATTTTTGAGAAATGTAGGCTGGGGAAACAGCTCAATAAATAAAACATTTGCCATGCAAGTGCAAAGACATGAGTTTAAGTCCCTGGAACTCTCATAACATTGATCTATGATTCTAGTAATGTACCCTAGAAAGAAGTACCCTAGAACCTCACGGGACAGTGACGTTGGTATATGTAGAGAAAAACAAAAGGGCCCCTGACTCAAATTGGAAAGTGAGGGCTGATAACCAAGGCTCACATATAATCTCCACACACACTGTGCCAAATCTCCACCTTCCCTCACACACACGAATATCACATGAATATCACACACACACACACACACACACACACAGAGGGAGAGAGAGAGAGAGAGAGAGAGAGAGAGAGAGAGAGAGAGAGAGAGAGAGAGAGAGAGAGAGAGAGATTTTCCAAAATTCAGACACTTATTTAATACTTACCTCAAAAGTTTATTTAGAAAAAACAGGAAATAATTTGCTGCCAGATTTGTCAATAAAATATAAATCGCTGTCCTATATTCACATAAGTGAGAAACATGCTCAAAACATTTTAAACGCAGTAGCTTATTTCTTTTGGCACTTTAAGCTACAAAAAAACTATGGTATTTATTTGAAGCTTAAATACCTGACATATCATAAAATACTGACATACATGAATGTGCCCAACACACTTACACAGTTTGACCGTTCTATGCTTGTGAAGTGATATATGTGAATACTTTATGTTGTTTTAGTACTAGCAGCATGAATTCTATACTTAGTTGAATTTTCTCGAATAGTTCCACCTGGGGCCATAGTATCACTAACACTTCATAACACAATAGAATGTTTGTCTTGGCTTCATTGATTCACTCATGGTCAGGAAAGATGCATTGGTCACCAACATCCACAATCCACAGTCCCTGACTCCTAGAATAATGGCTTCTCCCCAACAGAGCATCTTCTTATCCAACTTGCAGTTAAATGTGATTAGGTGACTGAGCTGCCAATGTGATGTGCATGCAAGGGATGAGTTACATCCTGGGCGTTAGAAGGAACCTGCTTCTCCCTCAGTTAGAATCCATCCCCTGGAGCAAGCCCAGCTAATCAACTGAAGCTACCTAACACTAAACTAAAAAGAATGCAACAAGCACGTCTATTTAATAATCATTTTCATTTTGTTGCTGGCTTGGGTTTTTCATTGTTGTAGCTGTTTGATTGGTTTGCTTATGATTTCTCTTTTCTTCTTTCTTTCTTTCTTTCTTTCTTTCTTTCTTTCTTTCTTTCTTTCTTCCTTTCTTAGTTTCTTTCTTTCTGAGACAAAGGTTTACTTTATAATCCTTGCTGACCTTGAATCACAGCAAAATTCCAGTCTCAGCCTTCTGAGTGCTGAGAATCTAAGCATGAACACCATGCCTTGTTAGTTGATAACTATTTTTGATCCCTGATTTCTGCCAAAGACTTTGTTGAGGTTCAGAATAGAACATAAAACCAAAAGGGAGGCAGAACCTTTTCTTTATGTACCAATTATGTCATTATGAAAATATAGAGAAAAACAGGCAGAAAATACATTTGTAAGATGTAAAATCTAATAAATATTGAAGGATATGACAGGAAAAACCTAGTGAGGTGAAGGAAATGGGCCCAGCTAGCAAGAGAAGGCTGCTCTACCAAGTAGGGTCAGATATTACAACAGTCCTGTGTTAAGGGTCGCAACAGTTATAGCTTTATAAGCAAGCTTATGCACAATGACTAAATATCAGCCTTACAACAATTTTTGACAATGTCCTGCTCCTGGCAAAGGTATGTCTTACTCTCTCTCTCTCTTTGACATCCCAAGAAGATGCTTCATGCCTTTTTTTTTTTTTTTAAATGAATAACACTTCTCCTGGACCTTAACTTACAGACTATCTCCTTAGAGCTACAGTCTATCATATTGCCACACTTTTCCCAAACTAGGTTGAAATTTCCTTTTACATATGGATTCTTCCAATTTCTCATGTTCATAGACTCCATGTCAGTACTATCCATGACATCATCAGTTTTGTAAGATCCAGCCAGAGTGATTCCTTTCTTATTCTTTGGTTCACACTTTCATTCTTAATGAACTTCGCAGACTCAAGGGGTATGCTTAATAAATATTTATTAAATGAATGAATAAATGACTACGCAAGATATCTCTTTGTCAGTGAAGAGATCATCTTGTTGTATTTACATATGCCTTCTAACATAATTGAACTTGAAGCAAAAAAAGTGCACATACTGAATTATCCCTAGATGAATATTTGCCATTTGTTAATAATTGTGTGCTTTGTTGAAAAAGAAATAAGAAAGAAACATTTATGATCCCTCTGCACAGATGCACTAATTAATATATTTTGGAGTCTTCATGGGTCCTAGATTTGACATAAGAACATACCTACAACAGAAAACATGTGTGGGGTAATTCAGACAAGTAGACACCTAGTAACTTCTAAAATAAAAATATCTGAATAAATAGTCAGTATTTGTTTTCTGGGCATTTTAGAAGCCAATGTCTCTGTTAAACCTCTGTGACTTATATTCAGTATAAATATATGCCTTATTCCTAATACTACTCCAGAAATACAAGTGAAAGAGGCAGAGGCAGCCTCACATAAATCAGCTTACACATGTTGGGAGAGTTGCTTGGGATGAAAGGTTCATGATTCCTGTGTGTGTGTGTGTGTGTGTGTGTGTGTGTGTGTGTGTGTGTGTGTGTGTGTGTTTGGTGGGTGAGTGTGCACATGTGAAGGTCAGAGAGCAACCTTCAGTCCTGAAGAATATCTTCCACAGTATGTTTGAGATAAGATAATGTCTCCCACTGAGCTGCAATTCGCCATGTAGACCAGCCTAAGGGTCCTATAGCCATCTCAGGAGTCCTTTTTCTCCACTTCCTGAGCTGAGACTATGGACACAAGTCTTTGTGTGTGTCTGGGGTTCATGATTGCCAGAGAAGTCTTTACAGACTCAAGTTCCATATTTCATTCACTTTTGATACAACGGGCACATATAATTTGAATATAATTCTCACTGCAGCTTTCAGATGTCGGTTCCAAAGTTAGGCTGCGTTCTTGAGGATGTGTTGTATCATATCTGAACTGGGAGTTGGTATTTATAGTGTTTGAGAGCTATAAAATTTCTAATTAAAATCTCACCATTTCTATATTTCCCAGGAAGCCTTCATAAAAAAAGCTATTCCTCTGGCTCTTTAAAAACCCAGAAGCTCCTTTAGGTGGATCTAAATAATAATTACGACATTTCTTCTTCTTCTTTTTTTTTTAGGACCTTTAGCCTGTGTTAGATAAGTCACATCATTCTAGTTAGGCATGACTTCCATACTGTACACAAGCCACAGCCTAAAAGACGCACAAATGGAAATCAGATATCTAACCCAGGGCTTTTGTATCTGTGGCTTGAAGGATACTCAGACCACTTCCATCGCAAAGCATAAGGGAAATTGCTACTCATTTGGAGTTTTGTTTTGTTTTTAGTCAGGTGTGGGACCTGGCTTTGTTTGTTCCCTCCATGGCCACTGTTAAAGGTGTTTTGTCTTGGCCTGTGTCATCTTACCTCGGCTCTGCAGCTTATTGCTCTGGTGATAAATTTAATTTATATTTATTTTTTATTGTTCCTGGGGTATTTATTTTATTTGTGCCCACTGATTTGCAGGCCAGAATGGTGATTGTTATATAGTAGTTTACTTTTAAAAGAAATAGGACTGCTCAAGCAGCTAATACGGGAAGATGTATCACCAGCCTGAATAATTGTGACAACCATAGACCGTATCAGGGCCTGTTTGTTTGCACAATACCCTCCTGCATTAAGAAAGCCGTCCCAGCTGTCTTGGGCTCTGGAGTCACCCATTTCATCACTTGACACTGCGGCAGATGTTATGGACTGATAACAGACTTCGCTTCATTCACTCCCCATCTAAGATTACTTCTGGAGAAAAAAAAAACCTAATACATTATAACCCTCCGAGCCATTTGTTACAAAAAAAAATCAGCAATTTATTCTCCTCTTTACCATTAAATGATGTGGTTTTTTTCCTTTCTTTCTCTTTAGACGCATATGCTATTTAAACATGAACATTTAACACATTTGTTGCATGGTTTTCTGTGGGCAAGAAAATCAGTGAAAGACAAGAATGTAATGATTTAATTGAATTACGGGCAGATCAGATTTAGAGTTGATGACTCCTATTCCCATTATATTTGAAAGATGCTGTTTGCCTCTGGTGACAGGCAGATGCCCTGTGTGCACAAGCTTGTTATAAATGAGGGTTTCTTTAATTCTGAAAAATTCAAAATAGGAGGGCTCAGCCAAAGGATTTAAGAGAAGAATAAAATCTGAATTAAATTGAATAAAGTTCTTAATTATCAGATTCTCCTCTTAGTTTGGAAACAGGATGATTTCTGTACATTTAACACAAAGAAGATTGAACATTGATTAAAGATCACAGAGGGGACAGTGAGGACTGGCCATTGCTTAAAGATCATGCAGGGGCAGTGAGAACTAGCCTTGTTTAAAGATTACATGTGGCACAGTGAGGACTGTTCATGCTTAAAGATCACATGTGGGACAGTGAGAATTCGCCATTGCTTAAAGAATATGCAGGGGCAGTGAGGACTAGCCATTGCTTAAAGATCATGCAGGGTAATAGTCTGGTAAGGTGGCAATTCCTATAACAGGAATGCCTTATGGGGAAATAGGGGTTAAAAACAAATAAAAATATACAGACAAACCTATTTGTGAGATGAAAAATTGTTTGGTCACAAGAAGCATGACTTCACTGCTTATGTTGTGGAAACTGAGGGGTGGAGCCATCCTACAGGAGTAGCTGCTGCGGTGGGAGGGTATGCAGGTCATTTGTGGCGTTCATCCGGAGCCAGTGTTCTACACCTTTGAGCCTGAATCTGCATTCGGTTGTTTACAGCCACCATGTTTTGCACCCTATGACATAAGACCTGACTTGTAATGACAACTGTCTTCCACAGTATCTAGTATGCACATACAAATGCCTCCACCCATGAACCCCAGGCCACTGAGATGCTCAAGGTGTTTGGTCCAGGATAGAAAAGTGAGTTATTTTTATTCTAGAAATGCACAGCCTGATGTTATAATTTGAATCTAAAATGTCCTCCATTAGCAAATGATTTTGATAATTTGGTCCCCAGATGGTGACTGTTTTGGTTAGAGATTCCTTCTTCTTCTTCTTCTTCTTCTTCTTCTTCTTCTTCTTCTTCTTCTTCTTCTTCTTCTTCTTCTTCTTCTTCTATTTGTTTTTGGTTTTTTGTATGTTTGTTTTGTTTTTTGAGACAGGGTTTCTCTTTGTAGCCTTGGCTATCCTAGACTTGCTTTGTAGACCAGGCCGGCCTGGAACTCATAGCTACCGCCTGCCTCTGCTTCCGAGTTCTGGGATTAAAGGCATACACCACCATGCCTGGTTTGGTTAGAGATTCTTTGGGAATTCAAGACTAGCTGGTGGACATAGGTCGCCACACACAGGTCATTGAGGTTTTTTTTTTTTTTTTTTTTTTTTTTCTGTCTCTGGTTCTCTTTTCAGCCCTCTGCTGCTTGCTGTGATGTAAGGCTGAGCCTTCACGCTCATCTTGCCATGAGGAAATCCTCTGAACTCCAGTCAAAATAAAACCCTTCCTCCTTACATTCTCCCTGTCTCGTTGGATATGTTGGCAACTGCAGAGCTAACTAATATACTTGGCCTTTGCAGCAGATTTTTTCAGAGCCAGTGCTAGTCTTGAGAAGAGTTGAGCCTCAGGGTGGCACTCCAGGAGAAGACCACGGAAATGGGGGCCTCAGCTAGAATTCTACTGCAGAGAGCAATGACCTCTGAGAAGTGTGAGAGCAGTGCTCAGAAGGGACCAAGTCTACACGTGTTCTCCAGAAGCAGAACAGACATGTGACACAGAATAGAATCCTTCCCAACCCCCCATGGCTGGAAAAACCAGAAAGAGCTGCAGAGCCTGATGAAAAGTGGCTAGGTGGCACAGTCTTCAAGTCCATGAGGGGGCTGGCCAACGACGTGAGCAAGAAAGTGAAGGTGTATGCGAGAAATCCAGGCTCAGGACCTGGCATGAGCAGGTTGATCTCAGAACAGACCCTGCTCCGAGGAGCCAAGTTTACTGGGATGACACAAACCTGTGAGGACAGGAATTGCTGTGATTTCCCAGGAAGAGGCTCTGAAAATTAGAGAATGTTGATAAAGAAAGAAGATCTCCAATTGGTCAATAGCCCGATGTACCTACAAACATAAAGAGTTCTTAGATTTGCATTGTAAGAAGACAATTTCCTGTTTCTTCATACACACATCATCCGTGCGTCCACAGTTTTACGTACTTCAAATCTGACATATCATGCACATGAGTGGCTTCCCATGTTGGAAGTTGGTGATTTTTTAAATAAGATAATGTTATTTCTTAATTTATATTTAGACTATGAGTACCAAAAAACATGCTGTACTTTAATTTCAATTAATACAGAAAATAAAGAGTACCTAAGAAATATGAGAACACAGCCCAGACCCAAGTGTTGGTTTTGACAAGAGAAGCTTCACAATCCCTGACATATCAACATGGGGAATACTAGAAGCAATAAGTTTAAGGATAATCTGGGAGATGCTGATCTTGAAAGGACTCTATGAATGAAAAGATTTAATATTGTATTACATTGCATTTTCCAATTCATAAAAGCACATTTTAAAGAAGTGCTATAGTACATTGATTTTTAAAATGTATAATCTAGTGCTAGTGAGCTGCATCAGTGGATAGCCACCAAGCCGGAAGACATGAGATCAATCCCCATAACACGATAGAAAGAACTGGTTTATGCAAGCCATCCCCTAACGTACAAATGCACACATAGCACACATGTGCACGTGCTTGTGCACATGTGCATGCGCACATACACACAAATAATGTAACTTTTCAAAAAGTAATGTAAGATTTAATGAACTCTGGTCAGACTTTTGTTTTGTTTTTTTGTGTGTAGTTTTTTGTTTTTATTTTTGTTTCTGTATTTCAAGACAAGGTTTCTCTGTGTAATAGCCCTGGCTGTCCTGGAACTCTCTTTGTAGACAAAGCTGGCTTCAAACTCACAGAGATCTGCCTTCCTCTGCCTCCTGAGTGCTTAGGATTAAAGGTGTACACCACCACACCCAGCTACAGACTACATATATATTTGTATTTTTGTATACGTCATATGTGTGTTCATGCATGTGCTTGGGAAGGTCAGAAGTTAATGTAAGATTTCTTCCTTTATTGTACTTCATCACATTGTGTAAGATGGGATTTCTCCAAAAGCTTGTCCTTTGCAGGGATGGCTGGCCAGTGGCCTCTTGTGATCTTTTCTTCCCATTCCCCTTTGGGAGGATTACAGACACATGTGGCCTCCTTTAGTACTTTTTAAATGGTTGCTAGGGAAATGAACCCAGATTGCCACTACTGTGCAGAAAGCACTTTATTAATGGAGCCATTTCTCTAGGCTTCCATATATCATTTCCCCCTTTCTTAATAAATGAATATTGCTTGTCTTTCCTTTGTATCTGATTGGTCAGGTCAACCTAAACCACTCTTAACGTATTAAGGGACACGATGGCATAAAGATGCTCATTGATTCACTTGCCCTACAGGTGACTTTAGGATCATTGTGCTTTCAGCAAGACTACCAAGGAACAGCACTGGAGGACTGAAGCAAATTCACATTGTTTTTCAACTGGAAGGCAGACACTCCATAAAGGGAAAGCTGGTAGCTGAAGAGCATCACTTTCTTATTATAGTACAGATGGAATGTTTGCATGGTTAGTTCCTTATTCATCTTCAGAGATCAAATCGTTATGCTTTCTACCACTTGATGCTCCAATTCCAGAGAAATGTAAACAACCTAACTTATAAGGGTGATGAGGGAGTTGAAAATAATGACAAGGCAAGGTGAAACAGCTTAGTCAAGCTGCAGCTGAGAGCCCACTGAAAGAGTGAAGGGTAGATTACTTTGACTAAATATAATAGAATCCATCAATTACATATATACATGTTTAGGAATAAATATTTGAACAATATGAAAAACAAATATGTCTTGAAAAATAATGGAGATGACCATTCTTCATTTCTCCCCTGGAAAGTGGAGCTGTCGTGAGGTTATCCTCTTGGCATACACAGAAACAAACACACATGAGCAAATGAGTTGGATTCTTGTTAACCTCACCAAAAGAAAAGGAGGCATGTCCAATCTCCTCCATCCATGGGCCCATACCCCAAGACAGCTGCAATGTGGCCTCCTACCTTTGTAGAGAGAATGTCAAAATGTTGGATGCCCTAGATTAAAATCAAGCCCAAGTAGTCATCTTACTGTAGATGCTGCCACTCAGTATTGTTTCAGAAGGTATATATACAGAGCAGCTCTGGGGAAAGATGTGAAAACGATTCAGGAAGGAAAAGGTGGAAGGTGTGAGGTCACCTTGAAAATGAGGGTACATTGACAGGTCCATATAATCCTTGTATAACAGAAAAATGGTTCCGGTGCAATGCCTGTGTTATCTCTGCATCTGCTGATGGAGGCTTTTCCAAAAACCCCAGACCATGACCACCAAGTACCCCAGCTCGCTCCCTCCCTCCCTCTCTCTCTCTCTCTCTCTCTCTCTCTCTCTCTCTCTCTCTCTCTCTCTCTCTCTCTCTCTCTCTCTGTCTCTCCTCCCCTTCTCTTACTACTTATGGACTTTAGGTGGGAAAAATACAAACATTAAAACCAAGCCCCCACGTCCAAAGGCACTTTTATGGTAGGTGGCAGAAGGAGAAATAAAAGTGCCTGCATTTCTCTCAAAACCGAGTTTCCAACATTTGCTGAAAACTGCAGCTGAAGCCACACTTTGAAAAGTAACTACTTTGGCTGAGAATTTGCAGCAGTTTCTTTTCTGACATAACTATGCCGAGGCACATTGTCAAGCCTGATAAAAGGTTGCTATTGGAACAAAAAAAAATGTGTTTTTCCTTCCCATGTAATATGTAATAAAACTATTCTATGAAGTCTCAATGAACTCTCTCAATTGAGAAAAATACAGACAATTTTCATTATAAGTGAATGTCTCCAATTCATTCCCTTTCTATGGAAGAAAGACATGCAACAGTAACTTACTGTAGGCCACATTTCAGAAGATATCATCTATTCCATTATTCTTGTGTATGTTTCATATGAAAAATGTTATGAAGTTTTTTTCTCCTCAAAAAATACATATTCCCTTATCTCATTAAGTCCCTATCTCATGCAACACCCATTCCTGTGCTGTCACCAGCTCCCCTGCTTCCCCCGCCAGCGTCTCCCCAGACTCAATTGCTATTTCAAAAGTATAAAAGAAAGGCACACACAGCATTCACACACAGTCAGTCCATTATTCAATTTAAAGTCTCTGGCAAATGTAGATGGCGTTCTGAGAGTGAAAGGAGCCTGGCTTTGGTTGACTGCGCCTGATGAGATCCAGTATTATCTAAAAGATGCTATGACTTACAGTTTTTGTTACACAGAGAATGTGATATTTGTTTCCATAATTTGTAGTGTTTCAAACTCAGGGTAACCTCATACTGGCCAGAGGTACCCACGTGGGTAAGTTAGTCTGAGTCTAAAAGCTCTGAAAACTGCCTTTTTCCTGAGGTGTTTAATATTTAACATCCTTGATTTTTTTTTTTGCTTGTTTGATTAGAAAATTAATGTGTACTTATTTTTTAATTCCATATCACTCTATGACGCATATAAACCATAAAGTTTTCTAATTCTTCACTTTTCTGAGCAGACTGTCTACCACTAGTTATGCACTGTCAAAGTTGGATATGAATCCTACCCACATAGACACATAGATGCACACATCCCAATGCCATACACATAAGGTAAGGATCTATGTGCAATTTAGGCTCATTCTTGACTTTTAAAATTGTAAAATAATGCTTTATGCATTATTGAGCAAAGTGGCTTCTACTGAGACAAGGTGATGGGTCAGAGGGTAAAGATGCCTTTTGTCAGGCCTGGTGACTTGAACATTATACAAAAACAGGTATTTTTTGTCAAGCCTGATGACCTGAGTATGGAATCCAGAGAGTTGCATGAGGAACTGTCTCCTTCACATCCTCCGACTTCCATATGGACATCGAGGAATGTTCATGTCAACAAATACACATCCTATAGATACATAAAAGAGATATACACCACAGGAAAAATGAAATGAGGTAAAGACGCTGCCAGTGCCACTTCATATATAGGTGAAAACATAAATATGTCCACTCAGACTCAGGACATGTAAATGCTTTCACAACTCACCACATAAAGTTATACCACTAATGTATGACAGGTTAAATGATGAAGACACATGCACACCTATCACTTCACATCTTTATGATTTGAGTATGATTGAAAGTTCACAAGCTATGATGACAAGAAGGAAGATGCCTGCTGCCTAGAAAGGCAGCCATTGCACTATACAGACAGACTCTGATCTCTTCTTGGGGACTCTGGTTCAAGACATAAGCTTGAAGGAAATGGCCTATTAGCTATGAAAACAATATTAATTAGCATACTACTACCAGTGCTGTCTTATTGAAAAGATAATACAATCTTGAAACCGAAAGTGTAACAGCTGAGGAATACATTGTATGGATCACCACCTTTATTTTCACATATTGACACAGTTTTCTCCCTTGCCTATACTTCTTTCACACTAATTCCACCAATAGTGTCTATAAACTTGGCTCTGATATAATTCTTACATTTGTGTATATGTTCGTACTATGCAATTCTTCTATGCAAAAGAAAATTGGAGACCTCTGTTTGAAGATTCCACATGATCAAAAGCCTCACTAGTCCACATGTGCTACAATAGTAAAGATACCCAACAAGTCTGGATGGTCATTTGGTACTTTCATAATTCTAACAAAAAATACAGTATACCAATTTTCTTTTTACTTCATATCAAGGCACACAGCAGGTCAATAGGTATCAGCAATTTATTCAGTAGCTATTTTTAGATTTCTATATTTGATATTAACAATCCATTTTCTTAACATCCTCTATTAGCCTCCCTCATAGCTACATATTTGTGTTGGAAAATACATTATATATTTATTTTTCTGGTACTGGGAGTTGAATCCAGGATCTCACACATGTCAGGTAAGTGTACTGTCACTTAGCTCTATCCTGGCTGAAAATACTTTGGTAAGTCTTCATGTTTATAAAACTAAGAAAAATGTTTTCATATTAAGTACTATGAGGCAGGTGTTGACATAAGCCATGTACGCCACATGCATTGGTTCCTGTAATGTGCTCAACAACTCCTGACAGTGATTTACAGCTTTCAGGAAAATCAGACATGGAAAGTAGGCAATATTCCTAAGTAAACAGCAAGTGGCAGGGTCTGGATTATACCCAGGGGAGTATACTGCAAGCCCATGTACTAAGAAACACATTGTGGATACCCTGGATTGAGATGCTGGATTGAGTTGTAGACAAAAGGAGTTTAAAATACTGCTTGGGATCTCAGGGTGTTAGTAATCTATTTGAAGAGATAAATTTAATGTATGACACAAGGAGAAAAAAATTGTCAAGTTACATGTCATTGCCTCTGATAGCACCTGTAAAAGTACCACATGAAGAAATAATATAAGCCAAGAATAGTCATGTGTCACACTCAGAAACTTATGATAGCAGCACCATGGGCCACGTAGGAGGGAACCCAGGAAAGCATTTGAACATTAATCCATTAAGTTGTGCCAAATTCCATCTAGATTAGTCAATCTCAAAGCCCTGCACTAGGTCAGAAGTTCACTACTAAGATGTTTTGTTTTTGTTTTTCAGATTACTTCCTCTCTGAAAGTAACACTAAACAATGAGCAGTTTAAATTTGAGTTTTTGAGTCTTCTCCTCTTAGGAAGAAAAAGTAAAGCAAGACAGCAGAGGCCACACCCATGGTGAGTAACGTAGATGCTACCTAACATCCCACCCCACCTGAGCCCCATCAGCCATCTTCCCTCTCTAGTCAAGCAGGGTTCTCTGCTTCCACCAACTGCCTGTATTGCAGTATATTTTTTAAGTCAGACCACAGTGTTTCCCTTTTCTCCTCTTGCTTAATATAAAAAATAAGTCATACTCACACCTTCATGTACCAAGTGCTAAGATTCAATAAATCTCTTTCTGTGTGTGTGTCTCTGTCTCTCTTTCTCTCCCACCTCTGTTTTCCCTCTTGTAATTTATAATTGAATCATGTGAATTGTGTTTATAGATTTTACAGGAATAATTTTCAATGCCTGATTTCTTATATGTAAGTATCCATGACTACATGTATATGTGTATATGAAAGCACATGAAAAGAGAAGACACTTGCTCCTGTATATGCATATGTATGTGTATATAGACATATATGTATGTGTTGACAATAAGTTATATGCTTAATATAAAATTGATAAATAAAGTTGAGCATGGTGATGCATACCTTCAACCTCAGTACTTGAGGAATCAGAGGAAGGTGTATCTTTGTGAGTTCAAGGCCAGCCTGGCCTACAAAGTGAGTCCAGGTCAGCCAAGGCTATACACAGAAACTCTGTCTCAAACCAAACAAACAGAAAACCCAAAACTAAACAGATAAATGAAATATTTCACTAGGTAACTCTTACTGCACATTTGAAATGGTTAAGTGGCTTTTGTGATAGTCTTGTCATTCACTTATTTGTCATTTTACCTTTTCATGCTATGGTAATGATTAAGGATGGGTATGATTAGAGGTTCTTCTCATCTGACACTTCTAAGAACTCTAAGAACACTACAAAAATTTACCTTATCTATACAGGAATAAACTGTATTTGAAAAGTAAATGCTTTGAGAAAATATAATATCTTGCTGATAGCATTTCTGAAAATTTTATTCTTTTTTTTATATATCAAAATCTCTTTATTGAGCATCTCTATTATGTTAATACTGCTCTAGAGCCAAACAGTACAGTGGAAAATAACATAGCTCTTCTCCCCAGTGAACTTTCAATCTACTGACATAAAAGAAACCTTATATTTATTTGTGCTTATAAACAAGAGCAAAAAATTCCATCCAACAGCCATCTTCTTCTGGCTTCATATGTGCATTTTTTTCTTTTTATTAATTTATTCTTGTTACATCTCAATGTTTATCCCATCCCTTGTATCCTCCCATTCCTCTCCCGCCCCCATTTTCCCATTATTCCCCTCCCCTATGACTGTGACTGAGGGGGATTACCTCCCCCTGTATATACTCACTTATATCTGCATACTAGACCAAGGGGCATGTCCCACGAAAGCCTTCACTTACCAGAAAACTGGGACAGAGGGGAGGGCATCCTATTGGGACTCTAGATGAGAGAAGCATGGGAGAATAGCAAAATAAAAGGATACAGAGGGTCCTAGAAACCTACAAGTAGAACAATATGATAGGCAGATTTGGGCCCAGGGGTCCCACTCAAACTAAGGCACCAGCCAAGGACAATACAGGAGGTAAACTTTAAACCCCTCCCCAGATCTAGCCAATGGTCAGAACATTCTCCACAGTTGAGTGGAGAGTGTGATATGACTTTCTCACGTACTCTGGTGCCTCACATTTGACCATGCCCCCTGGAGCGGGAGACCTGGTGGCACTCAGAAGGAGGACAGCAGGTTGCCAAGAAAATTTTATTCTTAAGTAGAGGGCAATGTAGAGATGTCAATTTCACCCCTAATACACATGAAACATAATAATATGCTCAAAAACCTGTTTCTTCACTTCCCATGCTCCTTCTTTTATATTCTATGCTTGTCTGTATCCCAAACTACACATAAAGTATGCCGTGAGTCTGCCATGGGGAGACCAGAAACATTGTCTAGTCATCTATTGTCATGTTCTACAGCGCGAAATACAATCGATACTTAATCAATATTTAGAAAACATTATACATCAGATTGAAGGACTGAGTACATTACTCAGCTCTTAGAAAAACTCCTTTATGTAATGGTTAGGAATAAGGACATTATTTTCCGAGGGACAAAGCAGCAGTGGCCACTGATATAATACACTGTGGACACTTGCCCACTCACTTCTAACTCTTCCCTTTTACTTTCCCCTGCCATTGTGATTTCTAATCTTAAACATTTTCTGTACACAGAAGTTGTGCTGAGAATACCACCCATAGCCGGGTGTGGTGGTGCAGTTGGATATGCTTTTGATTACAGTTCCCTACATGGGTGGCTTTGCTCATATCCTCATGCCTTTCAAGTGTCAGATGGGAAAGACACAAAGTAGTGACCTCATTCCAAACCACTTCTCCAGTCTATAATGACTGCAGTAGCATTTCCAACTCATAACTATATTTTCCCAGATGTATTGAAATCACGGTGAACACCTGATTATGGTCAACTGAGGCAATAATTTATAGCCCCAGTATGATCTAAAGAGTTGTCTCTTCTCTTTTACCCTTTATCAAAGCAGATGCCTGCTTTTCTATACCTTAACTGTAGTACTTAAAGATAGGCAATTATTAATACCAATGAACTGTTATCTATGGATTATAAGGAAGATAAAAATAGTAAGGTAGGGCCAGGCTGTGGTGGCTCACACCTATAATCCCAGCACTTGGGAGGCAGAGGCAGGTGGATTGCTGTGAGTTCAAGGCCAGCCTGGTCTACAAATTGAGTCCAGGACACCCAAGGCTATATAGAGAAACCCTGTCTCTAAAATAAATAAATAAATAAATAAATAATAAAAATAGGGTAAACAGCATGCACTTCTCATAGGATGTTAGCTTGTGTGCTAGCAACACTCAGATAGCGCCTTCTGTTCTCATAACTTAAAGTTAGCTCCATCAAAGCATTTGTTGGGGTCTTTGGCTTACTTCCTTTTTGATAACATTGCATTTGCTTTTTTATGGCAATACCATGAGATTGACACATTTAAACCAAGATCCAAAGACATGAGGAAAAAACTTCAGGTATTATTTTTTTACATAGAAATTATAAATTTCCAAAAAATTAATCTTGTCTCAATTAAATAATATAAACATTCTATGATGAATAGTCCTATTAGGTTTTCAATGTTCAGTTCTCTTAAATAATTAAGTAACTAAGGTTTATTTGGCAATGGAGTTCACTGTGGTAAGATGGGCCAAGGACAGTTTCATATATACATCATGTCTAACTGAACCCAAAACAATATTTTTAAATAGTTCAAAGTAAACTGTTCAAAAATGCAACAACATAAGCGACATCAAATTTCACAAAGTTTTAGAAATGAAATGTCCTGGTTTCTCAATTTACTTATCTAGTTGATATTTTTCATGATGGGAGCATTCCCTGATTATTTTTGTGTCACTTAAAAATAATTAACACTTAAAATTTGTGTGATATCAAGCTTAGATATCTGTAATAATTTTTTAAAATGTCAATTGTTTTATCATTAATTCTGAATAATTAATAGCCAAGTTATTCAGACCAATTACCAACTTTCTGGTCTTTAATCTATAATAAATATTGCCTTGCATACCTAACATGCCACCATATTGTTTTTTCAAAATTATGGTTTACTGGAGTATTATTTAAAGAGGTTATGGGGTTCTAAAATGTTTTCTATGGGAAGACATTAATCTTGTTTCTGATGGCACAAGATAAGTATGTTTACTAACAACATTCCCTTTTGCATTTCTGTATGGACATATTTAGACCTTGGTACATAGCTAGCATTTCTTCTCTGTACGGACATATTTTGACCTCAGTACATAGCTAGCTTTTCTTCTGCAGTCCTTCTGAATTGGCTGGCCATGCTTGATCTTTCTGTCAAATCGTTTTTAAGTTGTTGTCTTTTCTTGCTCACTATCTGATATGGTAATCTTTTTTTCCTCTTAGAAATTAAATCTTTATTAGTAGCTTGACATACGTCAATATAATAAAAAGTACTATGTAAGAATTTTTAATTAATGATTTTCTTCAGTACATTTTTAGTCATAAATATGGACCATATTACAGTGAAAAATGCAGCTACCACACAACTATGTAAATGACTAATACAGTATTTATAGAATGAGATATGATGAGAAGATTATAGTTCTCAACAGGAGTCAGGAACCAAACACAGTTAAACAAGGAGAAAGTTTGGCTTTTGGGAAAACACATTACCCTAAAAAATTTAAATTTCTGGTTACACATGTCCACTGTGCATCAACATAGTTAATAATCAAATGTCTATTAATCAAATAATTCTCAAATTAGGATAAGCCTCCTGTGGTGAGACTTCTATGTAAGCATGGGAGAGAGACCAGGTCCACTTAAACACCATCAGAAACTGTTTATTTTCCATTAACTTTTTATGGGCATCTTTTTTAGTTGCCATGTATACTAAATAATCCTGTTCTGGTGAGTGAGGTAAACTAGGCATCTTACTGAATCCCTGGCTGTGTCGATCCTTAAATTCCAGTGTCAACTATATATCTGTGTCCTGATATCCTAATTTTTGTGTTAGTCTTAAATTTTTCTCATTTAAAAAATTTAAGATATAGGTTTCTTTATTCCATAGATATTCATAATAAATGTTATTATAATATATATATAATATAATATGATATATATGTCAATCATTCCACTTTAGGAAGCAATGAGACAATTGAGAAAATCATGGCTTACCCTAAGACTTGGTGTCTGAAAAATGCACTACGGGTTTGGTTTGGGATAACCATGGAACTTTGAGCGATGGCCACTCAGAAGGAAATCAGTTTCCTTCTGTTATGACAAGGAATGAAGAACTGATCTGTCATTCTTCTTTTAGAAGAAGCAAAGAGTCTGGCAAAATGTTTCAGTAGCTTAAAAAATGTTCTAGACGAGCATCACCACCTGAATTCAAACCTCAAATCCTCTGTGGAAGGAAAGAATGCGTTCCCGATAACTGTCCTCTAACTTTCACATATACATAGTGGCATGTACACACACACACACACACACACACACACACACACACACACACAGTGTGACAGAGAACTAAAAAAGTAAAATTGTTAAATTAGTAACAGATAGCAACTAAACTTTATCCATGTTTTCATATCGAAGAATTAGATTAAAAAATTAGATGTAAAAAAGAAAAAAAAAAAAACCCTATCAGCTTGAGAATTGAAATACAGTGAAACTGGAACTTTTTGGCATGAGAATATGTGTCCTATTTAAACAGATGACAAGTGGAATAGCATGTATCCAGTTAGAGTGAAATAAGATTTTAATTATGTTCCCCCTCACTTTTAGTGGCTACTTGTATTTTGGTGGTAAGAGTACAATTTATTACACATGGCGCTGCATATGGCCTTCATGCCCATGGTGCTGTCCAAGAACTCCATTCTTCTGCCATTGATAAAGCTAAAACCGTGGGAACCTTAATGATTCAAAACTCAGGGTCGGTGCACGACAATAATATTTGGGTCAAGCCTCCAGCACTTGGTATGCCTGCAAAACCTTATCAGATTATATCTAAGCACTTTGTCCTACAAGTTTGCTTTTAAATCTTGATAAAGAAATCTTTCTCAAAGACTTTTGTTTCCTTTCTGACTTGCACAAAACATATTTGCTCTGAGAATAGCCTTTCACATAATATTTTGATATGTCTACCTTTAAAACTGGGCAATGACTAACACGTAGAATGATCTTTCCCCTAACGAAAAATCTGGTGTCATCTAAAACTCAGAGTGAAAGCATTATATAGATTATTCTGCGCTTACATCTACTCCCCATTCAGGAGTAAGTGAGCACCTACTATATGGTACTGGATGGCTGAAATATCTATACGAATATGCTCTCAACATCAAAAAACTCAAGTATTATTCAAAAAAGAACATTATTGAACTATTTTTACTAAACTGTGCTACTACGGATACTTGACATGAGCCCCAAAGGACTCATCTTTGTCTCTCACTAAAGATAGTCCTGGCCATCTACCTAGAAACTTGTCAGTAATATGAATCAGAGAAGTCAGTCTATGCCTCCACATAATACCCGCTGTGTCTTTGTGCTACTGAGCAACACCAACGTACTCTAAAATTACGATGGTTTGAAGCTCTTTTTCTTACACCTTTAAGTTAAGCTTGATTTGAAGTGAAGTGTACACTTGCTAGCTCGGTACCCAAACCTCCCTAAATGAGATTCTATACACTGGGTGCTCTGTGGCCAGATACAACTAAGCTATTATGAACATATAAAGGAAGGGGATCTTGGGTTTTCAAGCCTGCTTCAGTAATTCTGACAAGCAATGGCTATATTTTGGAAGCTGTAGTTATTACATCTTTATAGTAACGTTAGCACATTACATTTTATTGATTAATTTTGTTACTTGGAAAATTTCAAACTTGAATTAATGCTTAGATCTCCATAGAGTCTCCCAACAGGAAGCAGAAATTTGAGAGCAGTAACAATGTGGATGATTTACTCTATCCCAAAAGTTGTTGCTTATAAGGGTGAAATTCAAAATCTGAAGTCTTTGAACACTAATTGAAACTTTACAAATCCATATTGCTTTTCTTCAAATTTATCTTTTTCATGTAATTATTTTAAATTTTATTCAAGTTTAGAAAAATCTTAGTAGAATTGTAATCTGTAGCTCTAACAGGTTCCTAATCTTATGAATTTTTGCTCATTTGCTGTATTGATGTGGGTCTAAACACACCTTTGCTCAATTAAAAAGATAACAGGGCCCTAGAAGCTGACACGCAGGCTCGGAATGATCTTTATCTACGTAGTGGTAATATGATTCTGCTGTGAGACCAAGACCCAGGGAAGGTTACCTAAGACCCACATATCAACAAGATGCTGGATCTTGAATAACAAATTAGGGGAATGGGAGTGAAGAACAGAGCAAGCCTCTCTGCAGTTATATAGAGTACTAAGTTGAGATGCTTCTCTGGGCATAGCTCGCTTCTATGGAAACATCCTTTTTATCTTGTAGAAAAAGTAGTTGATCACCTGGTCTAGGGTCTATGTTCTTTTAACTTCATTATTGGGTTAGAATTTAAAACCACGTCTTTTGATCAGTTATCTTCTCTTGTTCTCCTCCCTCTCTAGCTAATTCTGTCCTTACTACCAGGCCTCGCACCCTTTTGTAACCCACTTAATCAGGATTGACCGGTGGCTAAGGCAGATAAAGGGGACTATTTATAAGAGTTTGGACAACCGACCACATTCACGTCAGATTGAGTTAGGAGGATCACAACTGCAAGGTCTGTCGGAGCTCCAAAGTGTCTTCAAGATTGGCCTGAGCAACTTAACGAAAGCCTTATAAAAGTGGAAACAAAAATAAAACTCAGTGATAAAGTGCTTGTTTAGCCTGCATGAGGCCCCAGGTTAAACTCCAAATTAACAAACAAACAAACAAACAAACAAACAAACAGAAGTATAGTGTCAGAAGATGACGATTATGTTGGAGACAATGAAGACCTGAAGGCTGTAGAGAGTATGTAGGTAGGGAAAGGAATCAAGCTTGATATGTAAGACTTGGGTCTCTGTGCTTTGACTTATTCATTTTCATCATAAATGAAGCAATCTCATTAAATGAAAGAGGTGGATAAAAACCAAGATGGCATGCCATGAAAGTCTAGATTGACCAGTGTTCAGGAGTCTTCTTTCAGTTCACAGTTCTCTGACATGTCACTGTAAAACACCAATGTTGAGCAGAGCGCACATTTGTATACATATGCATGTGCACACATACACACACGTGTACACATAAGTCATAGTATTACAGAACACATCTATGGTCAGAAGTGCGCCGATTTTAACTGTATAAAATGTAACAGGGAAGAAGAAGAAAATACCAAGGCATAACTTACAGTGGTAACTTCTTATGTACCACTGGAAAAAAAACTGTTTCTCTGCAATTTGAATATAATGCAATGATCTTTACTTAGCATATACTCCTTAATTATAATCTCATTTTCTCAATATTTATATTCAACATAAATAGAATCTGGCAGACTAGATCCATTAACTCCATATAAGGTTTCTGAAGAAGATTTTTCTTCTACCAGCAATAACCTCCCATAGCAACTGTGCCCCAAGTGCACTCTTTTCCATTCTGTTATATCACACTAACAACTAGGAATATCTAAGAAGCCCATCAATGGGTGAATAAGTAAGAATTTCATGGCATATCCATATAATGCTTTATGTCCATAAATTAAAAAGACTAAGCTACAAAAACAATTATTTAAGTGGACTGTTGTTGTAAAGTCTCTTGGTTTCTTTTGTGTTGTTGTTGTTGTTGTTATTGTTGTTTTATGCACCACTACAGTTTCGGTGAGAAGATATATTTGCTGGGTAACACCAACTCTTGTTCATAAATTTTAATGATTCCTTCCAGACTGAGACCTGGGCCTCCGGACCGCACATGTAAGTACACCTGCACACAAAGAAGCAAACTTCGTAAGCAATTTAATAACTGCCACATTTCTGTGTTTCCCAGGCATTTAAAGAAATCTTTTAAATTTTATTTAGAAATTAAGGTAACCAAACTTCAAACACATACCTAGAGCTTTTTTGTGTTTTGCAAAGAAAAAAGCAAGTGACACTTCCTCACTCCAGAAGAACTGGGAGTATGTAACAATCCACATCTAAACTATCTCTTCATTTGTTCCTTGATCTTGTATAAGGACATCGTTAGACGTTCAACAGCCTGTGAACATATTTTATTCAACATGTATTGTATAAATCTTAACTGTTTTAAAGGATTGATTAGACATGCAATTAACTAGTGTAGATGAAGAATTTGTTACATAAAGAACGAAGAGAGGGAGCTGGGCATGGTGGTGCACACCTTCAATCTCAGCATTCAGGGAGGCAGAGGCAGGCAGATTGCTGTGAGTTCGAGGCCAACCTGGGCTACAAAGGGAGTCTAGGACTGTCTCAGAAAGAAAAAAGAATGAAGAGAGGAAGGAATAAATTTTAAGAACTCTACCCTTCTCCACTCTCATGTTCTTCTCAGTGAATAAGGGACAACTCAGAAGCTCTTCCAAGAGATTGCAAAGAAGATCCTCCCTGATGCAATACATTTATAGAGTACTTTCCATACATATCTTTTTTTTAAAATTTAAATTTATGTTTCTAAATGTATTCACTTTACAACCATAGGCCCCTCCCTAGTCTCCTCCCAGTCCCACCTTAACATCCTCTTCCCCATGTCTTTCCCCTAGTCCTCAGAGAGGGGGAGTCCTTCTCTCCCTTAACTGACCCCAGCCTAACAAGTCTCATCAGGACTGCCTGCATCCTCTTCCTCTGTGGCACCTCACCAGGGGACAGTGATCAAAGTGCAAGCAACAGAGTCCATGGCAGAAACAGCTCTTGTTCCCCTTTCTAGGAGACCCCTATGGAGACTGAGCTGCCTATAGGCTACATATGAGCAGAGGGCCTAGGTCCTCTGATGAAGATGCATTGGTCCTTCTTTGGTGCATTAGTATCCGCTAGCCCCCTAGGATGCAGATATGTTGGCTTTGTTGGTCTTCTTATGAAGCTCCTGTCCCCTCCTTAAATACCTACTTATTGCCATTTTTCATATTATCTCTAGCCTCCAGGGACCTATTCTTAAATAATCATAATTACGTCTGGCTTCTCTTACCACTCATTCATATCAATAACAGTCATAACATTAATATTTTCATTTTACTACTTTGCTCTCTCGTTGCATAAAAATATTGCAGAAAGATAACATGACTTAATACCTTCCCTGTTCACTAGGAGGATAAGATGCCTTCAGTGTATAGGACCCCACCTTCCTTCTCAAACTGTGTAGATCCTTTTCTCTGGCACAAAATACTTGTTCAGCAAGTTCATGTGTGCCCATTGATATTTTGGAGAATGAGAGCCTAGAGAACATGACGGAACTGTTTTCCAAACTGTCCACAGAAATGCAGAGAGGGAAAGGAGAGAGGGAGGGAGGGGGAGAGAGAGAGGAAGAGAGAGAGAGAAAGAGAGAGAGAGAGAAGGGGAGAGAGAGAGAGAGAGAGAGAGAGAGAGAGAGAGAGAGAGAGAGAGAGAGAGAGAGAGAGCGAGAGAAGAGAGGAGAGAGAGAGAGAGAGAGAGAGAGAGGAGAGAGAGAGAGAGAGAGAGAGAGAGAGAGAGAGAGAGAGAGAGAGAGAGAGAGAGAGTATTAAAATGATACAACGTGGTACAGCTTAGTCAAGTTTATGTTGCAGGAAATCTTACAGGGTTGAAGGTTACATAAACAAACTGGAGCCAAAGTCAGAGCTGTAATTGGGAATAGATTTCTAAATATCATATCATTATTTTTATTCCTGACTGTAGCACGTGGATTGAATCATTGGAATCATCGTGACTAAGAGGAGAATAATCACAAATAGAGAGTGAGTTTCTTAGATGAGTTTTCTTAAACCCATTTTAAGAAGTTGAAGAAAAGTATTTTATAGCTGCCTTATAATTGAGTACATCTGGGTTTGTAAATGCCAAGTAATCAGGTTTGAAAATCTGACACACAAAATAAGCTGCCTCGACTCCTCAATTAATGGCTATAGATAGCATATGTGGCCTTCTATCTGGAGTCTGAGTGCACGATATGAGAGCCACTCACATGAAATGCAGTCTCTGACCCTTCCGTCTCATGGTGGCAGGCATTCTAAGAACTTGCTATGGTATGTGGGTAGAAGTATTTTAACACAGGAAACAAATAACAGCAATAGTTGGACAACGCCAGATTCTAACTTTATTATTATTATTTGTTACAAAAAGAACCCCTCAACATTTCTGTGTCCGTTTTTTGATCTGGTCACAAGGAGCATCTGCCTTTCCTTCTCTGCTTTTTCCTACCTTCCTTCCCACTCGCTCTCCTACTTATTGCCTTGTTCTCTTACATTCTTTTCTTTTCACAAGTCATCATTAAATCTTAGCTGTACTTTATCTTATTAGCAGAGATTTCACAAGAAAAAGGCAGTCCAGTTCAGATACTTTTAGTTTTTTTGGTAATAAATTATAACTTTACTTATGAGAAATTAAAAATATATAATCATAACATCTTACAGATATCATTAAATGATAAATTACTATAATAATCAGACTTCTCACCTAATTGAAATATGTTTCATCAACAACTTTTGCCAATCTAAGTAAACAGTCTATTTTAGACACAACAGATATGATGCACACAGGAACCGACAGAGACCGTACAGGTAGCATGCACAGGACCTGAGCAGGTTCAAGTCAGAAGAGTCTCAAATGGAATCTCACTGGGTGTGTTTACCACACTGAAGAGTAAGCCTCATGTCCAGCAATAGATGGCCAACACAAAATGAACTCATATGTATTTTTATATACTGCTTTGCTGGATAATTTTTTTTTTATTTCTAGACTTTTTTTGTGTGTATCATGGTTTCCAATTTTGTGTTTTTATGGATTGTGTGTGTGGCGGTGAGTTGTGTTGTTCATTTTATTTTAATTATTGTTGGTTTGTTTGTTTTTGTTTTCCTGTTTGTTTTCTAAAGAGAGAGAGAAAATGTTGGATGAAAAGACTTAGAGGACTGGGGGTAGGACAAACTGATCAGAATATATCATATGAATTTTTTTCAACAAAAGTATAAAATAAAAGAATTTGTGAAGCTTTTGTTATAGCATCTGTCAAATTTACTATTGTATCAACTATTTCCCTAGCTTTTCCTTTACTTTCTTCTTCTGTATGTTTATTGATGTGTTGGCATTGCTTTTCTGTTTTTGGTGCTGGAGGTTTAATGCATCAAGCATGACAAGGAAGCACCCTGCAGCTCTATGTAATTGTGTAAAGTTAGTGCACATGGGGCATGCAAGCACAGCTCATGCAAGTATATACTGCACATTGGGTGTATTTCACTCTGAGTTCCATTACTCTATTCTTTTGTGGAAATAAATTTCACTACTTAATACTAAAATATTTGAATAACAATCCATATTAAAATGCACCAATTTTCTAAAGTATCACTATTAATAGGATTTATTTCACTTCAAACTCAGAGTCATTTCAATTGTTAGGCCTACTCATTAATGAAAATAAAGACACATAACACATAAAAGTGAGGCATAGCAATCATTCAGTACACATAATTTTATGTAACATCTAATGCTAAATCAACAGTATACTTGGATAAACTTATTTAAGATATCTTCACTTCTATAAATACTGGAACACAAGATGCAAATGAAAATATTTTTATTTTTCTTTACTTGTCTGTGCAAAGCAAAGCAGTGTTGATTTTCTACCAAGAAGCCCATTTTGGGAACATCCATGCAATTGTTTGTTTGTTATGTTGTGAATAATGGGTTTATTTGAAATTGTATTTTAAAAATACAAAAAGAAACGTAGCCCCAAGAACCTCATTTTCAAATGAGAAAGTTCAGCCTATAAATGTAAAAGTCTGTACCTCTGAATCCAAACTCTGCTCTTGATTTCTGCGACAGAACTATCGTAGGGAGTGACTCAAAGTAAATGTTTATCGGTTTCATAAGTGCCTTTGGCAAAACTCCAGCATCAGATTCCACAGTAACAGAGAGAAGGAAGGAAGGAGAGTCATGTGGGGGTAAAGGGCATTTAATTCATTAAGTCTCAGTGAGACTCACAGGCAAAGATCACAAGGTGTTGGAACGACTCCATTCCTATGCCTAAGATGCTTTACACATTAAGTGCAAACCATATTTTACTTAATGTGAATTGTTTTATATGCCACATTTATTTTGTCCCTGTTCTTTTTTTTTTTTTTTTTTTTTTTTTTTGGTTTTGGTTTTGGTTTTGGTTTGCCTTTTGAGGAAAAAAAAAAAAACCCCATGCAGTCTATTCTGGCCTTGAACTCTCCACCCAGTCTCCAAGGGTTGATGTTATGGGCATGTGTCACCAAGGCCAGATTTTTGTGATAATTGTGATCAATAGTTACTTAAATAATTTACTTTTTAAAACATGGTTTCGTGCATAGAGATGACTTTCATGTGTTGTGGAGATCTTGAGGGTAGACATGTCTTTTTAAAAAATTTTATTCACTTTACATCCTGATTATAGCTCCCTTCCTTTTTTCCCAGTACCCTTCACCCATTCTCCTTTCTCCTTCTCCTCAGAGAAGGAGGAAGTCCCACATGGGTACCATCCAGCCCTGGCACATTGAGTCCTGAAGAACTAAAGGGATCCTCTCCAACTGAGGCCAGACAACTCAGCCCAATTAGGAGAAAGGGATCCAAATGCAGGCAAGAGAGTCAGAAATAGCCCTTACTCCCATTGTTAGGGGACACACATGATGACCAAGCTGCACATGTGCATGGGGCCTAGGTTCAGCCCATGCTCTTTGGTTCAGTCTCTGTGAGCCCCCATGGGCCCAGGATAGTTGATTCTGTAGGTCTTCTTGTGTAGTCCTTGACTCCTCTGGCTCCCTCAATCATTCCCCCACCTCTCCCATAGGATTCCAGGAGCTCTGTCTATAATGGCTCTCTGCATCTGTTTCCATTGGCTGCTGGGTGAAGCCTCTCAGGGGAGTCCTGCTAGGCTCCTGTCTATAAGTAGCAGAGTAATACTAATAGAGTCAAGGATTGGTTCTCTTCCCAATGCATGGATCTTGAGTAGGGCCAGTCTTTGGTTGGCCATTCCCTCAATCTTTACTCCATCTTTGTCCCTATACATCTTGTAAGCAGGACAATTTTGGTCAAAGAATTTGTGGGTGGGTTGGTGTCCTTATCCCTCCACTGGTAGTTCTACAGGAGGTGGCCACTTCAGATCCCATATCCCCACTGACACATCGTTTTTAAAGCATCATTTAAATGGCCTATTTGGTTAAGAAGAACATAATTCAATTCAAGTTTTTATTGATTTGAAGAGTTATTCCCATATTTCTTTCAAGGTATGTTTTGTTCATCTGTGAAATTAATAATTTTCAAATAATTCTCTTGAAGAATAAAAGCTATTATCTGGAGTGAATGATTGAGAAAGCAGTACCTGCTCAAACTGAGGAAAAATTAGAGTTATTTAAAAATGATTTGAACTTAGAATCTTTCTTACTAATATGCTAATTAATTAATATTATTACATTTATATTTGTCTTCTACTTATTTATTTATGTCTTTTCCCCACTTGTATTTTCTCCCTTTTCTGTGCTTTCTATCCTTTTTAAAAATTGACTAATCATGACTCCCTTTACCATACTAATTAGCTTATCAGCTTTACCATTGTTGTTTTTGTGATTATAGCAAATATGTTACGTTAGTTGCAGTCTTACTTCAAAGAAACTGTATCACTTAATATATGAACCCTATAGTAAAGAGATATTCCTTCATTTGATATGACATTAGTATCATACAGTATGGTCTATATGTCACCTGTTACACATACATTGTAATTATTTTGTTGTAAGCAGCCAGCTATAGTTGAAATTCTTTTAAAAATAAGGAATTGCTTAGAATTGCTTTCTTTCTCTTTTCCACCTTCTAAGGGCCACCTATAGCTCTGGAATGTTTGCTTACTGTCTTTATGAAAGACGTACTAGCTTCTCAGAGCCTGCTCTTTCATGTATGTGTTTTTGTTCTGACTTCCTCTGTTGCTTTTAATGATAACTGTGATTTCATTGTACCCACACTCCCACACAGAAATCCATCATTTCATCTCTTTATCCCAACTTTGACTTGTTTCATCTGCACACCTTCAAACTGCAGAACTAGATAGTTGTGGTTCTGAGAATTAAAATACAGATCTTTGGGGAGCTAGTATTTACAGGCTAGTCACAACACTGGGTATATTTTATCACTTGTGATATTCATCTCTTTGAAGTTTGTTTTGGGTTTTTCTGTGCCACTTGCATTATTATTAAACACGCCCAATCTTTTCTAATGTTTCTTAAACATTGGGAATATAGTTAGACTGTTGGAAAATAGGCATTCCTGATTTTGTGGTTACTATCTTTTGGTATTTTCTTTGCTTTCATTGTTTTACCTCTCTCTAGCCTTGTGTGGATTCCATCTATCTCCTGGCATGTGGTCTATAGTCTCTGTTGGTCAATGCTGAAGGTCAATGCTGTGAACAGCTTCGGAGTACTCCTGCTTGGTGGATCTCTACTCCTCCTTGGAAACTTGGACTGCCTTGCCCTCCTTGGTTTCCTCATCTTCCTCCATTCCTGCAGAAGTCCATTTGAGTCACCTCAGTTCCTTGTGCTGCATTGTTTCCTGGAAACACTCACAAGATGGTAAACTGAGGCAGAAGCCTTATGACATACTGTATTTTGTTGCCTTTCTCTGAAATCACTGCCAAATGTGGCTATATGCTCAACATGTGCCAATCCCCTTACGTTCTTTGTTTTCTTATGCTTTCTGTGTACGGTGGCTCACACAGGTGATGTCCTGAGATATTAGCTAGCTGGCAGAGTTTGCTGGGGAGTTGTAGAATCTTTGGTGCAGAAAGCATGACTGGAAGAGGAGGGTCACTAAGGGCCAGCCTTTGAGATTTGTAGCTCATTTATATTCCTGTCTAAGCTCTCTGATTACTTTATGCTAAAGCAGTGAGAAGCAACTCCTCCTATTCCACCTTCCATCTAGTTGGATAATCCAGCTGCTATATCTTTCCTCCATGATTTGCTATATAGCCTTAAACAACAAGCCAAAATAAAAGCCCCCTTTGAAAAAAATACTTCTGTCAATTATTTCACATATTAACAGAAAAAGTAAGAAAGTAATACTTTTCTAAGTTTAAATTTAAGACAGGAGGATAAACTCCGTATGTGATTTCATCTTCTATGGAAATGGTGATTGTTCCTGTCATCCCAGAATGTGGGAGCTTATATAAAATGCTACTGACAGATCACATCCCAGGAGCACTCAGAGAAAAAGAATAGACATATGCCTTATTTGGTGTCCCTGCGTAGTACAAATTTAATGATGTCATGTGTTGTTAAAGGCTTCCTCTTTAAGAGTTGAATTCACACTCTGTGGTGGCCCATCAGGAGCATGAAGGCATGAGAGTAGTGTGTGTCAAGGAAGTGTTTTTTTTTTTTTTTTTTTTTTTTTTTTTTTTTTTTGAGTGTTTCACTGTTGGTGCTTTAAAGGGAAGCCAGGAAGTGGACCTGGTTGGCACTGGGGAACAGGAAGGAGGACTTCTGGGAGAGCAGAGCCAATGATCTGGGAAGAGGACAGCTGCTCTCTTTGTTTCAACTGCCACTGGCTTTGCCAGAGCAGGGACCTGCTCACAAATCATGCAAATTCCGTGATCTCCATGATGCAACCTTTAATTCCTGCAGGCAGAGAGGTGGAGAAAAAAAACTGGGAGAGAGAATACACTTTCGTACCTGTGTGCCTAAGGACACATATTCACACACTGTTGTACTGTTTGGCTAGGATTCCGTAGCTGCTAAGTCATGTGAAAAGAGAACATAGCTGATATCACACACCATTAAGCCTTGTGGCCTAAGGGAAATGGACAGTTGCAGTTTCCCAGAAGCATTAGGGAAATGTATCACGTATGACAAGTATCTGCTTTACCCTGAGAGATCTCAAAAGTCCACTTGTAGGGTTTGACTTTGCTCAACCATACCAGATGTGCCAAAGCTTATTGATTTACCCCTTTAGTTACTATAGCTCTCCCATCCTCCCACACATTCAGCACAACTGATTGCTTGCTTCCTTCCTTCATTTCTTTCTCTTCTTCCCTTTCTCTTTCTGTTCTCCACTTTTCACCCCTTGCATTTCCTGTTGAGAAGTGTTATCTGCTCAATCAAGTTAACTGCTCCATAAAGATAAGGATTCTGTGTGACACAGAATGCAAGCCACCACATTTGGACTCTCCCTGATCCTGTGCATCCCCTTCAATGTCTGTGGTTGGCTGTGGCCCAGTAGGCTGTCTTGTTTTCCGGGATTTTATTTGTTTTTAATGGTAGTGACCCATGCTGATACCATCATTATCATAATGGTTAGGATGCTGAGGTCAAACGAAGGAAGTGATGGAGAGCCACAAATAAACACTCTGACTTTCTGTTCTTGTCAGGCTATGAATCAAACATCAATGATGGGAAAACTCAACTCAAGCTTACTCTTTAAATTTGTTTCTGCTACATTTTCTTTTAAGCCAGATTAGTGTTTTGCGGCCATGGATATCAGAGAATCCTTATTAACTGAGCTTTAGACCCTTTCCCTGTTGTACTTTGCCTTGCAGTAGCAGTTTGAAACAATACAGCTTGAAAAGGGGGCCAGAACAACGCATGTAACTTTATATTTTTATGTGGGCCTGCTTAATAAACAAAAGACAACATTTGTAAGCAGCAGTTTCTTTTGGTTGAGGATAAGATCAATGATCCATGAACAGGTACATTGGGGAAGGTACATTGGGGAAGAAAGCTGTCATGTTTTCATGACTGAAAAAAAGGAAGTCTCGCAGTATTACACACACACACACACACACACACACACACACACACGCACACGCACACGCACACACACACACACACACAGAGAGAGAGAGAGAGAGAGAGAGAGAGAGAGAGAGAGAGAGAGAGAGAGAGAGAGGATGTTTATTGAATACAGAATTTAAGTTAAGGTTAGGACAGATGAATACATTCTGTCAAGATACAACATACTGCAGTGCATGTACCCAAAAATGTTTGCTATAAGAGCTACTTAAAAACTTTACTAAATTAAGTTTATTTTTTGTAATACGTCTCCTCATACACACAGAAGGCAGCCAAAAACTTTGAGGATGATAGAAATTTCTATTTAACTGGTTGTTGGTGTGCACAGGTACAAGTCCAAACATACAAATTCTATGCATTGAATACATGCAGTGCTTTATAGCCCAATTATACCTTAATAAACTGTCTATATGAACTTGCTAAATATATATAAGAATGTGAAAGTGGTTTTATATCCAAAAAGTTAGTATAGAATATTTTATAAAACAATAATATTGGGCATGGTAACAATGAAAAAACCACAGTTTAGAAACCTTAACCCATATCATTTTCAAAGTTTTTTTCAGATTTATCTTATTAGTGTATGTTTGTATGTGTGTGCATGCATGTGCAAGTGTGTTTGTGTATGTACATGTGTATGAGCCCATGCACTCGTCTGCATGTACACAGAGATGTATAGGTTATGTGCTTACATAGTCCAAGACATGATGTTGAATCCACCGGAGATGGACTTGCCAGTGTTTTTCTGCTGCCCAGTGTCGTCGCTGGGACCTGAATTTCTTTCTTCTTAAAGAACAGCCAATGTTCTTCACAGGTGAACCGTTTATCCAGCTCCTGTAAACTGTGATTTTACTTACATGTTAAATTAAATCTCATGGGAGCCACTGGTACCCAATAGTGCTTGTCCTAGTTGGAAATTTGGGGGAGTATTTTCTATGCATGGCAGACTGTATCATGACTAGCAGCCTTTAATTTCCTGTAAAGAATTTGTATACTGTGAATAGAAACTAAAGTAACTTAAAAATGTTCTGCTATTTCATAGAAAAATTATAGTGCTTCAGTTGCCGATCCTCATCAGAATAAGACAGCTCCCAAGACACCTTCAAAGAAAGCTTCCAATCCCAGCTGGTCCAGCATTTCAGACTAACTCAGGACTCTAAAAAAGCCTGGAATTTCTCTTTTAGAAACTGGACCACACATGCTATTCCTAGCTTTTTTTTTTTTTTTTTTTTTTTTTTTTTTTTTACCATTTTCCCCAATTCTATTTGGGCCCCTACAAAGGAATTATTTATCTAAGATCAGCCAGAAGAAATCTTAAGAAAAGGATGCCCCATTTCCCTTAAGGGGGATTGGGTAGGGTTTGGTTGCTTTCTTGGGTGATAGATGTTTATTTTCATTGGGAGTTGTTAATAAGTTATTATTGGTCTGATTTAGAGAAAAAACAAGGTTGGATTCAGGAATGTTTCTCTTTTCCTTTAACTTTCATTCTGAGGTTTGGAGACAGGGGTTGAAAAGAAAGAAGGGGGAACACAGAAATATATAGGGATGATAGGACAAAAAGTGGATTAGTGACTCTACTAATTAGTGACTCTACTCTGCCTTATTTGTTACTCACAAGATTATTTTTAATTCACTGGTATAGAATTTTGCATATAGATGCAAAATAAGTTTAATTTTTGAGAAATTGGTATAGAATTCAAATTTAAGATTATTCTTCACACATTATATATATTTCTACCCTAATTCGAGGTGTTGTACCCATGCAACTCAATTATAATACAAGGTTTACTTCCAATACTTTGAAAGTGCTATTGCAGGCTGTTTGGGATAAGTAAGTTACACAAGTTAATTGTTGGTTCATCAAATCATGGTTATGTCAATTGCTAGTCTATTTTTATCATAAAAACATACATCCTACGTGTAACAGATAGATACGATTCTGTAGAAAGATAAGGTAATATAGTTAGATAGGGTCTTCAAAAACTTCAGAGACATACAGAACATGGCACTATAAGTGTTTTTATTATTATTTTAAGGATTCGTTGACAATGAGACAGGTTAACTCCTAACAACACCCAGCCTCAAAGAGGATGATGATGAACATCAAAGAACCTCCTTATGGAGATGGCTTCAAATGTGGTAAGTAATATGTTCTCATTTCTACCACAGACAGAATTCTGTCTAAAAATGGGCAAGCTTGGATGCAGGCAGAGTCAATGGCCAAACTCTGCCAAGACAGGGTAAGCAAGTCCTCAATAGTTCCTGCCTCACAAATATGTCTGGCAGATATGTTGGGCCACAAGGCTGAAAATGATGCTTTAACGTATAGAGAATTTTGGGTGACTGTTCGGGCAGCAAACTGTCTCTGTCATCTTCTCATTTGGGAAGCTGCTGCCTGCACTCCCTGTATACTCAGGTAATTAATTCTATTCCTTCTCAAGTCTCTGATGTTGTTGAATACCAGAGAGTTTATTTTACAATTAAGCTTGGTTGTCTAGGGATCAAGATGTTTTTAGGTCTAGATAGATGTTTTAAGTTGATAGAGATGAAATATGATAGATATTGATTTACATTCAGAATTTAAGACACACCAAGGTGGGAAAGATGTTTTCTTCAAGGCGGCCAAATACAAATAGCCAAAACACTTTAAATGTAACATTTATATAATTCCTGATCATTTCATGGTTCTTCTTGCTGTAGGTCATTTATTGTATATATGTGTAATACTATAAAAGTATATGTAAAAAAAGAAAACTCAGCTGCCCTTCTGATCCATAATCTAGCTAAGCTTTTCTCTAAATCCTCAGCTCTCTCTTCATTTGTACTAACTTCCCACCTTGTCACCCAGTGTGTGGCTCTTCTCTGGCAGAGGAAGTAACTAGGTCTCTCCTATTCAGATGTACGGAACATTCAACAGTGGTCACCCCTTGAT
This sequence comes from Acomys russatus, assembly GCF_903995435.1. Classification (NCBI taxonomy): domain Eukaryota; kingdom Metazoa; phylum Chordata; class Mammalia; order Rodentia; family Muridae; genus Acomys; species Acomys russatus. The sequence continues at coordinate 56,121,335 of NC_067145.1, forward strand.
TGCCTTCAGCATGCAAAAGCATGTAATAAGATGATGTCATCACTGCAGTCACCCCTATGAAGGAGAACATCTGTTGAGAGAGAGAACAGTCTCAGGAGTCATTGTGTTTTGTCCTGAATGTAAGAAGCCCACAATGTTATTTTCTAAAACCATTAACCCTTGAGCTTATTTTACTTTTTGAAAAGTAAATCATGCCCAAACTACTAGTATGAATCCATGCAACTTTTTCAAAATTCTCGAAAACATTTCATATTTGAGTTTAAGTCACTTCTTTCTCTTTTACAATAAAAACAAGCACAATGTTTCATATTGGAGATAAGTCTTTGGAGACCTTTTATTTTCTTCAAAAAAATCTTAGTAATTTTTATACTAAAACCTGAGTTGATCATTTTAAACTTGAATGAATAGATATGCAATTCTTTGTAAAAGTGTCCCTGAGTGAAATACATTACGTTGACCTAATATATTTTCAGTAAAATCTACTTTTTATAATTCATTCCCCTAATTTGCATTTTCAACCTATATGTTTACAAATATGACATCTACAAATATGACTACATACGAAGGTCCAAAGAGACTTCTACCACAAGCTTAATTCTAGTTTCTTTGGTATTACATTAAAGCACTTATTTATTCACTTACTGTGGAAGGAGTGCTGCCTACCACAGTGCTCATGCAGAGGTCAGAGGCCACACAAGATGGTTGATCCTGTCTTTTATGTGTGCTCAAGGGATTAAATCAGCTCATCAGTTTCACAGCAGCAATTGGCTTTGCTCACTGCTCCATCTCATTGGCTCTCTTTGCTTTCCTTAGTATTGTCCTTAAAGACAATATACTTTAAATAGCCAGTTTTACTCTTAACTTTATTATTTTGGAATAATATTTTATTTTTGTGAATAATATAATAATCATAACAATGAGTAAGTATTCATGAATTTTTAAGGGTAGCTCCAAAAAGTCACTAAAACATTAAGTTAGGTAAAATTACCATGTATGTAGCTGTTTACTAGGAACCACCAATAACACCCACTCTCTTCACTCAGAAGTACCATTTATATATGGGAGTTATTAATAAGGTTCCTCTTCAAGATGGTAGGTGAGGCACGTTTACAAACCCTGACTTATCCTGGAGAGATCATTATAATGATCATAAACGATAAAGAGGCAAAGCTAGTGTAGGAGATAAATGGAAAATCTTTAGCAGTATTCTATGATCAACATGAGGAAAGCACATGCACACACAAAAGGAGAAGAGTACCATTAAAAGCATGATTAGGTTGCAGAGACAGCTCAGTCATGCGCTTTCCATGCAAGGATGAATTCTTGACTGCAATTCCCGAAACCCACCAAAAATCTGCAACCCTGGCATTCTGATAAAGCAGGTCTTGGGGAGTCCCTGGCAATCCAGCCTAGCCAAGGCAGAAAACTCCAGGTTCAGTTTTAAACTTTGGTTGGGCAGTGATTCAGGTAAATCTCTGGCACACACATGCATGTGAACACACACATTTATGATCACTACTTCCTTTATCCCAAAACACAAAGGGGATCCCTCAACAGTAAAGTAAATTTCCAAACAAAGGCTTCACATATATATTTTATAAAATAAATGCAAGAGGGTTATACTATGGAGCAGAATCTAAAACTGCAAGGTGAAATTTGAGAACCGTAGTTCATTCCCAGGAAATACAACATTTAATCGCCAGCAATCTGAGGGAAAAACATCAGAAGAAATAGATTAGACCAAACTGTCAGTGAAATGGTGAGTGTTAACTAAAGCAGAGTGATATTAGCTGCATGAGCTGAAAAGCTTTCTTTCTTTTCTTCCTTTAATACTTTCTTTCTTTTTCTTTAGGGCATTTAAAATTATTTATTTGTTTTTTTTGTTTGTTTATTCATTTTACATCTTGATCACAGTCCTCTCCCTCCTCTCCTCCCAGTCCTTGTTCCCCATCCCCCTTCCCTTAGAAAAGGGGAGGCTGTACCCACCCACCTACCCACCCCAGCTCAACAGGATTGAATGCATCCTCTTCTCCTGTGACCTGGTAAGGCAGCCGTGCCAGGGGGAAATGATTAAAAAATAAGCAATAGAGTCCACATCAGAGGCAGTTCCCACTCCCCTTACTAGGGGACTCATAGGATGCCTGAGCTGTCCATCTGTGTAGGGGGCCTATATCTAGTCTATGCATGGTTCTCGGAATGTCCAACCAATGCTTGACCCCATAAGAGAGAACCAACCCCTGACATTATTAAGAATTTTCTGTTATGTTTGCAGACAAGAGCCTAGCATAGCTGGGCCCTGAGAGGTTCCACCCAGCAGTGGATCCAAACAGATGCTGAGACTCACAGCCAGATATTGGGCAAAGCTTTGACAATGTTGTAGAAAAGTGGGAGGATGGATAGAAGAACCGGGAGGGGACAGGAGCTTTACAAGAAGACTCACAGAGACAACTAACCAGAGTCCAGAGTGTCTTTCAGGGACTGAAGCACAAACCAAGGACCAAGCTTGACTTTTTAAAAAGTTTCAGTTTTATCTTTATTTCTGTTTTTCTTAGTGTCTGTCTGTATATGTCACATTATGCAGCTGCCCGCCCCCCCCCCCCCCCCCGAGACCAGAAGAAGGCATCATATCCTCTGGTGCTGAAGGTGGCTGTAAGCCTCCTGCCATGGATAATAGAAACTGAGCTTGGATCCTCTGGAAGAACAGGAAGTGCTCTTAACCACCGAGCGTCTTTCTGAAGCTCTGCATGCTACTGGGAGCCTACCACAGGTAAGTCAGTGATTCTGGCCTGAATATTAACAATCATTTCAAAGACCTTGCTATGTCATCACATATTACTCAGTAAAGGGAACATGAAATGTTAAGAAATAAAGCTCTGTGCTCACATATCCCACAGGGAAATCTTAGTATATAATGTCTCAAAATGGTAAGATAAATTACTAGGTCATTTTACTTCAACAGGAAAGACCCACCCAGTCTTCAGTAGTGGTTAATAGTGTGATGTCAAAGGAAAGACCCATCCAGTCTTCAGCAGTGAATAATAGTGTGATGTCAAAGGAAAGACCCATCCAGTCTTCAGCAGTGATTAATAGTGTGATGTCAAAATATTTACAGATATTAAAGCAATAAACCAATGGCTTGTGTTTCTCATTGGGTGCCATCACTGAAGTTTTCATGTGTATGCATCATATTCAAAACAGGAAAAAGCCATTTAAATGCGTTTTTGTCACATACATTGTATATGTCTTTTAAAGTTTCTTCAGAAGACATTCATTTTCATTCTCCTGTGAACTAATTAATGCTTTATCTGCATGTATGCCTAATAACCATGTACATGTCTGATGTTCCTGTAGGCCAGAAGATGGCAACAAATCTCCTGTAAGTGGAGTTACAGATGGTTTTTTTTTTTGCCACGCTGTAGGATCTAGAATCTAACCAGGGTCCTCTGCAAGAGCAACAAGTGTTCTGAGCTGCTGAGTCCTCTCTGCAACCCCAGTTTTAGCAATCAATTTAAAGTATGCTGTGAGACTCGGTTTCCTCTATAAAACAGGATAAATCCCAATCTTTTTTCTCATCTGGTGACTTAAGAAGTAAATGAGCAAACACATGCAAACCATTTGAACGACATCTGCCACATTGTAACTGCTCAGTAAGCACTAAGTATTTCTGTTTTGGCACTGAGATTGGGTTGGCAGGATGGGTTGAAGGGCATGAGTACTTGCTGCATAAACATGAGGCCCAGAGTTGAGATCCCAACGTCCATGTAATAAATTGAGTGTGGTGATAGCTGGGCCTGTTAGGCCATCTTTGTGGAGGATGTAGATTGCAGAATCATTGAAGCTTGCTGCTGGTATGTATGGCTCCAAGGTTAGCAAGCAACCCTATCTCAGAGGAGAAAGGCAAAAGTGTATAAAGCAGGACATTCAGTATCCGCCTCTGGACTAGTTTGTATTCACACACACAACACACACTCACATGCAGGCACACACACACACACACACACACACACGCACACACACATACACACACACACATGCACACATACATACATACACACACACATGCACACACAACACATACACACATGCACACACACACACACACAGCCAGATGTGTCTACTGATTTTAGAAGATAGGTAGCGGTGAAAAAAAATTTTAAAACATTTTAAATAGATTTCCTATCCCTTTTTTTTTTCCTTGCTTGCTCACTAGCAAGTTGTGTGTGTGTGTGTGTGTGTGTGAAGTCACCACACCATGTGAGCTGCAGGATCCTTCTAGGCGTGGCTGTCAGACTTGCTGAAAAGCACTTCAACTCACCTCACTTCAAGCCACCTCACTAGCCTAGAAACTGGTTGCCTTTTTAGGACAGCGTTGTGTGTCGGATTAGGCCGAGTGTTTTTACTTTTTGATTGAAAATTTTTTTCACTAAAGTACTCAGTTTAAAACACATAGATGTATCTGTAAAATTACTTCCTTGGCAATTTGCTCATTGTGTGGTGAATTTCTTGATTGTGTATATAATATGCAGTAAGTAAAACCTGTGGGTAGCTGATTAGGCGGAAATACATAGACTCTTAATGAAGCATCTCACTAATTGGCCACTGACTTTGAAAAGACATTTCCACCTATGTAGAGAGACTCGATTGGTGGAATTTGTATACTATAATAATAACTTGCTTTCTTCTTTATTTCAACTATCAAAACGCTCTCTAGGAGCAATGAAAATATTAGCTCATTTCAGTCAGCACGTCTTGTTCTCTTTCTGAGTTGAAATTGCCCAGCAGATCTCTTGTATCTTGGGAATCTTTCTGACAGAAAAAAGTGGAGTCCATGATTGGCAGTTTGAAAATTGTGCCAAAACCAAGCTCTGTGTATCTAATTTACCATTATGTCACTCACCAGTTTCTGAACATGGTTGAGAAATGACATTGATCATTTTTCTCTGGTGACTCATCTTAAAATAAAAGAGTAAAATTGTAAAACAGACCTTAGTATAAGAATGACTGAGGTCAGCTTGACACGGTGGTGCATGGCTGTAATCCCAGCTCTTGGAAGGCAGAGCAGGCAGATGGCTGTGATTTTGAGGCTAGCCTGGTCTACTAAGCAAGTCCAGATCAGCCAAGGCTACACAGAGAAACCCTGTCTCTAAAACCCCAAAAATACTGAGGTCAACACTGACTGCCTCTATCTCAGGCACCATCACACCTAGAATATTTACTATGGATCAGATCTGAAATGACATAAAAATACCTGTAAGGTTTATATCTAAATGTTTTAGCAAACTTGTTTTAGTTACCAATGTCATCTGTTTTGACTGCTTACAATAATTCTTCCCAGAAAACAAAAAAGTGTTATTCGATGATACTGGGATAAAATTTGGACCATGATATAAAAATGCGTTAACATACATTTAGTGACTTTCATGTTATAAACAAAACTTAGAAAATAAATTTCGTTGCTGTCATATTTCCATGTGCTAGGCAGCACCTTAATGCAATGCATCTTTGAAAATGACAGCTTGTAGACAGTTATTGTACAGATAAAATAAACCGTGCTGGCAACCATAATCGGGGTGTATTCTAAAAGAAGGCATGGAAGAATAATTTTAAGAGATAAAATGAAAAAAATGCAGTTAAAAAAAAGTCACAGCATTCTGCTCCTCTGGTTCCAAATAGAAGGGAAATGCACTGCTCTATGTAAACTGTATCTTAGATTCTTTTTCTGAATGATAGCTTAGCATTTTCTGCAAAATCCTTCATATCAAAACTTCAACTATTTACAACCCCCCCTTCTCACAATAGAAATAACAACTCTTTTCCTGGGGGTAGGAAAGTTGAGTTCTACTATAAAAGCTATCTTCAAAATGAACGTTTTATTTATGCTACTTTTCTTGAGCCCAGGAAAGGTTGGAAGTGCCGAAAACTATTCAGGACTTTGTGCCATCTGCCCTGATTTCATATGTTCCCTCATATGAGTTGGAACAAAGGGGTGGGCTGGATGGAATTAAAGAATGTATATATATATATATATATAAAGAAAGTGGTGATCAAAAGCTGCTGATAAGAGAAGCCAGTGTGCTCCCGGGTGATGTGTGTATTCAACTCCAGGCTGACTCCTCTTATGCTAATACAGCCAATTTCCTCTTTTATTTCATTTCTGGAGCCTGAATCTACGATCTCTGATAAGGTTCCCAAGGATACCGCCTTCACTCACAAATGGGGAGGTGGAAGGGGGAGCTCGTGATGGAGATGTGTAACTCTGAGAGAGCACTAGAGGATGAATAATTTAAAACTCCGCCAGGAGATTTGAGGCAAAATGCAGAGATAAGAGACACCAGAGGGTGTTCTCTGTTTATTCAGAGCTTCATCTTCCAATGACAGCTGACCTCCAAGGTCAAGGGCATGATGGGAAATAGAACTGACAGTGGGAAAGGTAGTGCAATCCACAAGAAAGTAATGATTTACTTTGTGTCAAATGACACATTGATCTTTTTTTTTTTTTTTTTAACTACTCCTTTCTGTGTGTGGTTCTTCCTCAATGGAAAACCTGTGGTGGGGGCAAGTTTGCATATCCCACAGTCTATTCCCATGATTGTGAATTTCCCATAAGCTTTTTCTTAGCAATTCGATCTTGTCATTTTTTTTCATAATACTTTTCTTAAGGAAATGAAGGTCAGAATTCGTTGTGACTGAGCACCGGAAGTGTGCATGACTTCAGACCTCAAGGTATCTGGTTGAAAGGTACATAGGTGTTCAGTTTCTCTAAGCAAAGACTTTGTGCTGCTTTGGCTTCCTGTCTAAAACTACAGAGAAAACTCTGCAATTGGCCCTCATTACATTTTTCTGGAGCCTTCTATAATCCCTTTTACAAAATCACACACATTTATCCTAATCAAATCTTTGTGTTTTCACCAGTTGGCTGTTTCAGTCCAGAACATAACTCTTTGCCACAGAAAATTTGAAGCCATTTGTCCTGCATAGAAGCATGCTGCTGGTTTTAGAAACTTACAAATTCTGACAGTAAGACATACACGTAGGATAGCTTTGGTTCCCATGATCAAAACCTTCTGCTGGATCCATCCTATTTGTTTCAATAGAACGTAACCATGACCTCTGCAGAGAGAGAGAGGCAATGTCAAATGCTTCTCAAGGCTGTTTTACATTTCTCTCATCCTCTTAAACTGCTGTTTCTGCTTTCCTCTATCTGAATGTTAACCTTGTTTTCATTCCTGAGCAATCATACCTTTTATCTTTCTTTAGATAAACATGAAAACATAAGGAGGTCACTGCCGGGTGAGAGGTAAGATGTGCGTGACTGCCACCCAGCCTTACTCAGTCCATTTCTCCCTCCCCTCTTCCTTGACAAACACTTCTTGCCAGTTTCGGGGGGGGGGGGTGGAGTGAGACACTTTAGAAGTATGATTCACAAGCTTGTCACTCTGAGTGGCCATACAGGTTGTCCCTCCAAGGGCCCCTTTTCTGTGGTGCCAGCCTGCTTGGGTTTGACCACACACTTGCACACTGTGTCCCTCCTTCCTCCCCCACGCCCACCAGCCAACAGTCTCATTCTTATATTTATAATTCGGCAAAGTGAATGTGCCCTACACTGCATTTATTCCTTGCTTGTGTATAGGTGAACATTTTTGTCTAGATTAAAAAAAAAATCACCTCTGTCTTTCTTATTAATTTTTAAGTATTTTCCCCTTCTGAGTGGTAGTAGGAAAAATCGGAGAGGTATGGATAGAGGGGGAAGGAGGAAAAGGAAGAAAGAGAGGAGGATAGAGGGAGGGAGGTACGGAGGGAGAGAGAGAGAGAGACAGAGACAGAGACAGAGACAGATAGGCAGAAACAGAGAGAGGAGACAGAGGAGAGAGAGAGCTCCAAAATACTAAACCCCAAATTTGCAGATAAAAACACCCAAGCTAGTGACTGTTAAAAATAAAATAAACCATTAACTTTGGGGTAGCAACGAAATGTGATACTGTTATAGCATTTTTATTATTAACTCAGAAATCAGACAGTTTAATTTTGTTTACAAAACAACAGACTGGATGTCTGATTAGGTGCTACCAAGGTCAGTGACTAATGCAGGAGGAGTCACCTGTACTTTGTCCTGTTTTACTCTATTATGGATCCTGTTATCCTGGGGTTGGTATCAAACCAATGAGAAGTACACCTGTTTGGCTAGATAGTGTTGACTAACTTTTCCTATTGTAATATAAAGCTCAGTGTCAGAATGGACTATATTATACATCAGTGACAAGAACATTGTTTATTTAAAAAGAAAAATTGATATTTTAAATGTTATCCACACAAAGATAAACTGCTCTTCCTTTTTCCCAAAATTACTACTGCTTATAATTTTATTTTGATGCTTTCTTTCCCTCCAAAACATTTTTAGATTATTTTTGCTTATGTGAATAATATATAAAATGCCAGTCATCACTTGTGGAAATCTATAAAAAGGGCAGAATACATTCATGTTGTCTGATCTAAAAAATCCAAAACAAAAAACCAAACCAAGCCAAAACAACAACAACAACAACAACAACAACAACAACAACAGCAACAAAACCCTGCAAACTTTGAATTTTCCCCCTAGAAACATGTCAGCTGTTATATTGAAAGATTACTTCATGATACAACTTTACCCCAATCAGATATTTTATGTTTTCACTATATAGACACAGAGAGGTTAACTACTCAAGTATTTAACTGAAAAATTTAAACTATTTCTTACACCCCAATTAAAATCAATATGCTTATGACTATGAAAACAATTGTACATGAAAAAAATAAATGAGTAGTCCCATCATTAATTAACTAGTACTGGAGTTTACTATAGGAACTTTTTATTAAAAATAATTAAATGACAAAAAAATATAATCAAATTATATTGATGTGGCAAAGGACACTCCTACAGAAAGCACTGAATAACTTCTGTAAGGCATAACTCAACTCAAAAAAGAGGAATTAGAGTGTTGGGAATCTAGTGAAAATTGAGTCTGTGTGCATCATTGGAAATTCCAGGTGCCTTGGGGTACCATCCTTAAGCTATCTCAATAGGCTGCAGCGAGGGTAAACAAGCAACTTTCCCCCTTGTTAATAACAATTGATTTGAGGGGATGTAGGCAGAGCTATTCTCCTTCACACCTTGCCTTCTACTCCGGAGTCACTTTGAAAATGGACACACTTTCCTACAATGACTTAGTCTTTAAAAGCCTTTTCTTTCAGAGCCCATCAGATCTGGTTATCTCTGTGTGACTCCAATCCTTACTTCCTCATCTTCAATTTCAAGTGAATGATTGCAGAAGCGTGATAAGACAGGCCTTTCTATCAGGGTGCCTATCCCTTCCCCCCTCCCCTGCAGAAGAACGTGAACAAGGCTTTCAGAGTACATGAATTTATTTGTGGTATATTTTGGATAAATATTACTTTTAAAGCAAGGAAAATAAATCAAGGCAGCATTCTCAACTGGGGATATGTATGTCCTTACATGTGTACACCCTTGAGTTCTGATAGCACAATGCCATGATTCAGAATTGAATTTAGACATACTTAGTGCTATAGTGAGTAGATGATTCTTGTCTTCTAGGAGACGCAAGAGTTGTAAGAACTGGAGGAGAGAAAGAGTGCCCTGGAAAGAGATCTTCTGGGGCTGAAGAGATGGCTCCGTGGTTAAGAGCACTAGTTGTGGAAGTTTTGGCTCATAGGTAAACATGGTTTTGTTTTAATCATGAATACTTTATAGTTCATTACTGATATTAATGCATGTCAATGGTATGTTATACATCGGTATTACAAGGTAATATTGTATATCATTTTATGAAGTGAACTATACAAATTTACTACTGAACTGATAGTCTAATTAATTACCTTGATATATAGTTGAAGAAAGTATTTTTCACTAAGTTATTCTTCTTAATTGACATCTGTTTTTTTTTAATGTACTTATATGGTATGTTCTAGTTTACCATGTCTGTTAAAGTCAGCGAATCTGAAAAATAATACACAATACTGAAATACTCTGTTTTGATTCTTAGTTTATGTCCACTCAATTCAACTCTTGTATTTATCTCTAAATTTTTCCTTTATATACAAAAATGTATTTTTATTTAAGGTAACATTTCTCTTTCTGATTTGACTAACTTAATTTAACTATTGTTTTTGTAGCATGTACCTATACAATGCAAAGAGCTTGCACATACTTCATTGCTTCATTGTCCCAAATCCTCAAAATAACATAACGTACTCCAAATGCAAAAATCTATACCACATTTTCTCAGAATGAAGTTTTTGTAATTTAAGTCAAGTTATTAACTAAAACAATGGTTTAGCCTTCATTGAGGAGATGTTTCCAATCTTCATCTTTTCCCCCATACTTGAAATAACATGACTTTTGGATAAATGTTTTTAATCAGCTTTTAAAAATTAAATACAGGTATGTATGGTTTAGCCATTTTTTATTTTTTAACATATTTTTATTGAAAAATAAAATAATTCATATTATATCTCATTTTCTATCCCATCCCATGCATCCTCCCATTCCTCCCTCCCTCCCACTTTCACCCCAACCCCCCTTCCCTATGACTGGGACTGAGGGGGACCTCCTCCCCATGAATATGGTGCTAGGGTATCAAGTCTCTTCTTGGTAGTCTGCTATCCTTCCTCTGAGTGCCACTGGGCCTCCCCAACAAAGGGACATGGCCAAATATGGGGCACCAGAGATCGTGTGAAAGTCAGTCTCCAGTCTCCACTTAACTGTGGAGAATGTTCTGTCCCTTGGCTAGATCTGGGTAGGGGTTTGATGATGACTGCACGTATTGTCCTTGGTTGGTGGGTTTAGCCATTTTTAAAAATATTGTTTCCTCCTAGATGTGAGTAAGCCATAAAGGCCAGGTTTAATTGCTATGAGCAGTGATCTTAGTATAACTTAATTCTATTTGCTGTTATATTCCTAACTACGTGACTCTTATGACTATCACTAATAGTACATTATTCCAGCAGAAAATACCTTGGTTGATGAAGGTTTATAGCTGGGAAAGTGCTTTTGAGGCCTTTTCATTTAGGAAGTGAAAATCCATGACCCTCAAGATGTTTCTTCTGTGACCTGCACTCACAGTATGTACTAGCCCACTGACTCAAGCTCACCTGTGCTTTACACTCTACAGGTGTCACGGGCTGTACCTCTTTTCACACGGAGAGACCAAACATTTAAATAATGTACATATAGATGTTAGACCTTCAAAGGTCTTACAAATTGTTAGTTTTCTGGTTAGCTGTGGACTAACAAGATTATTATTAAGATTTGGAAATAAAAACCAATATTTGCAAAAGTGGGAAACGAAATGTGGAATTCACTGGCAATCCAAATTCTATTGGTTTCTAAATCATTTTAAAATATGTTCAACCCTGTACTTCATACAAAGCAGACAATGATTTGTAAGCCTATATCCTCCTGTCTGTCTTAATGAAGATAAAGCCTTGCTAAAATGAATATGTAAGCTTTTAGAAGTAGGGTCTCTGTGTAGATGGCCAGTTCTTAAACAGCAAATACTACTGTGGAGGCCCATTAAGGGAATGATCATTTTATTGCCTTGAAAAATTGCAAATGAATTTGTGTAATAAAATAAACACGTTTGATAAGATTTTTTGAATGTTTTATAATTTATCTGTATAAACTTACATATCAAAATTTTGCCAGGAACAAAAAGCACAAGTTTCAAGTAACATATCTGTGAATGGTATAGTTACAAAACGAAATACCGAACCTAGTGAAACAATTGCTTTCGCATTAATATTACAAACTGAAATATTTTTCAGTACTAAAATTTAACACAGTGACATAAATTATTTTCTTTGTTTTTAAACATTTATAAATATAAAATAAAGTAACATTATGGTATTGAGTTACACATAAAAATATAGAATTTATTGAAAGGCACTCCAGCCTGTGCTTTCATAGCTAGTCACAGCTAAAGCAATGTTATTTTGTTTAATGTGTTTTCTTTAAAAGAAAGGCAATCAACATCAAATTATATACTTAGGCAAATAATCCATGGAAGGAAGAAGTCGGTACACAAATTAAAAGTGAACATTTAAAGTATAGTACGTAAATTTCTAATTCAGGATACTTTTAGATTTTACTGGTCATGAGATGTTGAACAAATATAAGGTCGGAAAATGCTTCATATTAAAAAGAACACTAATAACAAGACAAGAAAATGTTAGCCAATATTACTTTCATCCTTTTTCCCTTTACAGTGATTTTTTTCACACTCCAATGCCTTATTGAGTCAGTGTCATATCCTGTCTAACTGCAGGATACATTTATTTTTATTTGGTTCCTCGGAACGCAAGACTGACACTCTGATTCCACAGAAAAGATATGGATTCATAACAAAGGGCTTAAAATTAGGGTGTCGCTCCCCCTATCTGTGTTGCAATTACAGATGACACTCGTTTCCAGAACAAAATTATCTTTAATTTGATTTTGTCACAGGTTTAGAGGTTTGAAATTTAAGTCACCCAATAAAGTAACTTCTTGTGGATGAAACTTCAAAGATAAAGAGACAGATAAAATAGTCCGGGTCAATGCCAATACAGAGCAGGTACCATTAGGATGGAACCGGACTAAGGACGAGGAGCTGTTTTCTACTCTCACTCGCCCTCCTGCCCTTCGCTTCACTTTGTAGTGGTCACGTTTTCTTGCTTCTATGGTGATATATTTTATTTTGCAGGATAAGAAAAAGCAAAAACTTTTGGATTTCTGGTGATAATAGAGCACATTTTTGTCTTACGGATCATAGAAAGATGGGGAGTAAAGAGGCAAGGGATGGTTCAGTGGTTATTTAATAATTTTATACTCAACTACCAGCCGTCAAATAGTTCAGAGACAAGCAAACTGGGGCGTGGCTTAGTGAAGGTCCCTGGAGACCTAGAATATGGAATGTCTTCCCTCAGCATCTAGAGGGATGGTGGGAAGTCACAGAAATAGAGACTCGTTCAGTAAGGATGCTCCTCTAGGTTTAATCTAGAGTTTGGCCATTAGGTTGCTCTGAATTGTGTCCTCAGTTTGTCATCATGAATTCCTCAAACTGGCCTGTTAAGGAGGAGAGCAACACTTACAGTCGGATTGAACCTCCTCTCTGGTTTCTGTGACATTTTTTTTCATTAATTTTTTCCTTCCCCCCCAAAAGAAAATTACCTCTGTTCTTTATATATATAGTAGGTACTAAACTTAAATGCTAGTGTGCATCATTATTCCTTCTTGATGATCATATTTAATGTGGCCCAAGAGGTTTAACAAAAATAATAAAACAAAAACAAAACACAGCAAACACTCTAAACGGGATGTGTTGTTAGCAGAAGTTGCTGTCCTTAGGTTTAAGCAGCACTGCAGAGTCAAGGCATTCTGTTCACAATCCTGCCATTATTACAGTTTCACCAAGTCCTTGAGTAAGGGAAAGATGACGCCAGCTCTTCACATGGGTGGAGGTTTTGCCGCCTTGGTAACATGCTCTAACACCTAGCACTCTTCATGTGTGTTCCTGGCCATGCACTCTTTAGACTTTCTCTCTTTTCTTCCTTACTTTATGTTCTGTTTCTCCAGGATCCATAAAGAGATGCCTTGAACACAGTCTTTAATTATTTAACTTGTTAACTTCCTGTGTCCCTGTGCTTTGCAGAGATATTTGTCCAAGCAAACATGAAATCACCGAGTTCATATTTTCTGCCCTTTATAAATAGCAGACACTGAGTTTAAGTACTACTACACATCTTTGTTCTTCTTGATGGTCATATGTGTTTAATGTGGTCCAAGAGATTTAATCAAAAAACAAAAACCATCTAAATGGGAAGTATCATTAGCAGAGGTTCTTGCTTTTCTCAGGCACTGCTGAATCTAGAGTTGAAGGGATAGACTCGGACTCCAGAAGCAATGATGTTCTATTTCTAAGTATACATCATACTTAGGGTAAATAATATAAGTAAATAGTAATACAAATTTTGGGATGCAAAAAATCTTCCAAAATTTTAAATAAAAAAAGATATGTACTTGATACTAGATACTAAATTTAGAAAGATTTAGAAAGATTAGAAAGTAAACTAGATTATATATATAGAGAGAGGAGGGGGGAGAGGGAGGGAGAGAGAGGGAGCACATTGGACTTTGTAAAAGAACGGTAACTTACCACATTGGGACTATTATTATCCAATGCTTGTGTGACCTGTACCTGCTTCACTTCCTAAAGTAGCAATTTTACTACACATGTTCTGATCAGTTCATATTCTTCTTACGCAGACATTTCCTTTGGGCTTTTGTGTTCTTGTTTTCCCTGTCTCTCCTTTTAAATTGCATTTAAACATAAATTCATCTCTTCTAAGTGACCTCTCTATTCTCAGATAGCGATCATAGGCAGATCTTCTCCTCCCCTTGCATTCTCACAGCACTGACTGATGCATACAATTTTCATTGTGTGACTGAGTCTGCCCATATCTAAGCCAAACCTGTGCTTCCCTTCCTGGAAGGGTGCTGTGCTTTCCAGAGATCCATCCTTCCTGCCACCCTCTCTCCTTCTCCTTCCCTCCATCTCTTCTTTTTTCCCGCCCTACCCTCCCTCTTTTCCTCCACTCCTCCCTTCCCCCTTCCTCCTCCCTATCTCCATTCTTCCCTCTCTCCTCCTGTCCTTCTTTGCATTTTCTCTTCTATATTCTTTCCTCAGTCTCATCTTCTCCCTCCTCCTTCAACTCATCCTCTTCATCCTTCCCCCTCATTCCTCACCTCATTCCAGAAGACATGGGTCATCTTAACTGATAGACAACATAGCAACTGCTTCCTGGATGTATACACTTGAAAATAAATGAACCAATGATGAGTAACTGAATGAAGAGTATTTGCACACAGAAAACTACGTACAAAACTGAGTGTCCCTAGGATTAGACCTGTGAGTGTTGTTAATTATCTCAGCACTGACTGGGTTGCATTAGAATAAGTAGGCTGGTATGTGTTAGCATCTAGTAAAAGGCTGTTTCCTAATTCAATATGTCCATCAGCAAACAAGGAAGGGGGATGTTTAATTTGTGATGAAGTATTGAAAGGGACATTAATGGATGTCTAAAGATAGGGAAAGGCTGGTTTATGAACAAAAAAAAAACCACTTTGTTTTTTTATAGGTGATTATTTCTATGAAGAAAGGGATATGGAGGCGATGACCTTTCTACTTACATAGAGGAATTAAATGTAAAACTAAAATAGCATATTCCAGCCAAATGCAGAAATTTACATCCCCTTATTTTCACAAGTTAATTTTTAGTTGAAAGATACTCACAAATTATTTCTAGTTTTGACTCCTTGATTACAACATAAATGCATGTCTCTTCTGTCAAAGCAAAGTAAACTGTAGATGTAAGAGGCAGCTAACTGGAATCGTGATGCGTTAACAACCAGAACTGAAATCTTACTAACAATATCCACCTGCCTCATCACTATCCTCAAATATTCACCCACTAGAACCCCAGTATCAGGTCTGCTTCAGAGTCATTTAGGAAGCCATGACCCCAACTTGTAATTCGTTTAAAACCCAACACTAAAAGGCTTCCAGTAAGGCTGCAAAGATAGTCCTGTCTGTTTAAAGTACTTGACATGCAAACATGAAGACCTGGGTTTAATGCATGTAGTTGCTTACAATATAATAGGAAGGGTTCAGACAGATGGATCCCTGAGGATTAACTCATAGTCAGCTTAGCCTTGTTTTGAGCCTTAGCTAGTGAGAGACTCTGACTAAAAAAAAAATAATAGTTACACCAACCTCAATTCTGAAGAATACATAAGAATGGGTAGACACATGTAGTACATCCTCTCTCATTTTTTTAAGTTGCCCAAACTCATTTCTAAGCGAAGCTCAGTGTCTCTGCCATGTAGATAGTCAAGATCTTCCTATGGTCTGTTAACACTATGTTGTCACTACTAGCTAATTTTATCCACACAAAATTAATTTCATGTCGAACTCGGTGTGATAGTTCAATCCACTGAACATGAAGACAATTCTAGTTGTCATTAAAAAGTAAATTAAGTATTACAAAACATTCATTTTTAAATATTAGTCAAGAAAGAAAGTCTAAAATCCTGCCTAAGAACTTAATGAAGAAAAGCATAACTTGACATGGCAACACTGCTCACTCCTCTTGGTTCACATGCTACAGCCTCTTATTTTGTTCCAGATGGTATAAAAAAAATTAAAGAGGCAGACCGGGGACAAGCCGTATCAGTAGAAATAGATGCCAGGAATATCTGCAGATAAAAAACAATCAAGGATATTAAATTCATTAAAGTAGATCAAAGAGAGTCAAAGTAAAAAGGGATCAAGAAAAACAATATTCCCAAGGACAAATAAGTTCAGAGTGAGTCATGTTAACCCTCAAGGGAGACAAGTGGACAGCACCATAATAGAAAACCCCAGCCTTGCCATTTCTCACATCCAAAATTTTTTCGTAAAATTTTGCTCCTTTGATAGATATGCTGGTTTCCCATAACACACATGCATGCTCACACACACACACACACACACACACACACACACACACACACACACACATGCACTCATATACCCATATACACATGCACATAAAAAACCTCACATGTTTCTCAGACACAAGAAAATAAAAATAAGGGTGAAAGGGGAGCAAATCTAAAATATATTTGTAAGGTGGTTTGACTAGAGAGATGGCAAGGAAGATGAGAATTACTGGCTCTTTCTTCAGGGGACTGCGGTTCAACTCCCAGAATGCACATGGTGGTTCACAGCTGCCTATAACTCCAGTTCTAGGGGACCAAATACCCTGCTCCAGCTTCTGTGGTCACTACAAGCATGCCATGCACAGATATAAATGCAGGCAGAATGCATTAAATAAATACACACAAAATAAACCAAAACATTTAAATATTAAATAAAATCCAAGTCTAAGAGAATTTGAGTTTTGTTTATTAGTTTTCATTCTGTTTTTTTAGTAATCGATTATTATGATTATTATTAATTTTATTTAATTAATCACTTTGCAGCCTGATCTCAGCTCCCTCCCTCCTCTCCTCTTAGTTGTGCCCCACCCCCATTTGCTGGAGTTTGGTTTTCTAATGAAGCTTGGAGTGGATTCGAGATGCTAAGTTTTGTGGTCATGTGTTCAAGGGGTATATGAGAGGAATGGCTCTTCCACCTGGTGGGGCACATTTCAGGGTCTGGTTAAAGCATGGCAGACAAACAGCTGCCTTTTCGATACAAGCAGCATACTGTTAAATGAAATTAATTTAGACTCCAAGGTTTTTAAAATTATTCCTTTTATCTAAGCACAAAGCACACTTATTTGTAGCAAATGGTGTTATAGATATTGTTAGTATCTATTGTAGAGATAGAAATAATTAGGGAGAGTTCAATGGAATATTGGTTAATTACATCATAACTTTTGACCACTTTGTCCTAATATACAGCTTTAGATATGCCCAAACTATCTGCAGATGAATATTTTAGAAGATTTGTCTTTCAAGACTGGGAGGTAGCTTAGTTAGAAGAGTGTTTGCCTTGCTGGCATGAGGATCCCAGTTAAGGCCTGAGTGCCTCATAAAAAGTGGGTGTGAGGGCACATGCTGGTAATCTCTGCACTCCGTAGGAGAAGACAGGAGGATTAGATGTTCAAGGCAAAGACCTTGTCTTTAAAAAGAAAATATTTAATCTTTCTAAATTGTAGTTTTTATACATATAAATTATTACATTCTATTAATTTGACAAAGAGTTTTCTTCTCTAACTCACTTATTGACAAACAAAAGCTTGGGAAGACACAAATAAAGAAAGGAAAAGTCAAGATTCAAACTCAGTTATATTTTAATCAGGTTTAAGATGAACAAAACCTCTGTATTATATTGAGTGGTGGTATGAAAGAATACACACACACACACACATGCACACACAGGCACACACACACACACATGCACACAGCCAAATGAGTTGTTTTCACAGAAATAAATTCTCTGCTTTAGTGTGAACAAACAAATCACACATCGTCCATTCTTCCCGCTATATTATTTTTCATAGTACAAGGTAACTGCACCTCCTTTTTTCTCTGTTTTCTTCGATATTAATTTACCCAGTCTTCCTGAAAGGTTTCTCCATGCATGCTTTCTTTTTCTTTAGCCATGAGCATCTGTTGGCATTTAGATCTACAGAAAATAATGGTGGAACCTGAAATGGGAGATTGTTTTGGTAGTGTAAAGACTACAACTTCTGCTTCTGAGAGTTGGCATTTGAGTTTGCAGATTGATGAGACAAGCGTCTGTGCCTTGCCACATGGCCTTCTTTTTTTTTTTAATTTTTTTATTAATTTATTCTTGTTACATCTCAATGTTTATCCCATCCCTTGTATCCTCTCATTCTTCCCTCCCCCCCATTTTCCCATTAGTCCCCTCCCCTATGACTGTGACTGAGGGGGACTACCTCCCCCTGTATACGCTCATAGGGTATCAAGTCTCTTCTTGGTAACCTGCTGTCCTTCCTCTGAGTGCCACCATGTCAAGTGGGATATGACTTTCTCAAGTACTCTGGTACCTCACATTTGGCCACATGACCTTTTAATGCCTATAATGTGTCCAGTGAGCAGCACTAGCCTATATTTTACACTTTTTGACTAGAACTGGCCATTGAATCCAGATCTTCAAGCTTTTCAGCAAGTACCCATACCTGTGCAGGTATCTTGCTGGCTGGCCCTATACTTGTGTTTATCATTCCTGTATTTCCTTCTGTCTCTATTAGATTTCATGAGCCATAGTGCCAAAGAAGTGCTTGAGTCTCTCTGTTATCACTATATCCACAACACCTAATTTAGCTTGTGGTACATCTTGAATTTTCAATTACAATTAATTAAATAAGCAATGTGTGAATAAATAAATAACTTTGAGATGTTCGAGAGGTTGTTGAAATGAATTGGAAAAATTAGTATAACCTCTTTTTAATATTGTTAAATGACAAGTATCTTTACTTGCCATATCATATAAATATGTACTGAATGAATGAATCATTCATATAAGTAGACTAAACAATAACATTTTAGAACTAGCGTGAAGTGTATTCTACTGCTGTAAGAGAGCTTTGGTAAGGCCATGCTGAGGAATGCAGCTAGTTTCTCCCTACAACCTTATCTCTATCACCTAATGAGAGAATCGTGGATTGAGTTTGGAAGGCAAAGTTGTATTCTTAAATACCCACATTATCTAGTCAAAGAAGATGGTCATCTCATCGTGTACTCTCTTGGCCAGCATAACATGGGCAGACATGTATGTAAAGAGTATTGCCCAATGAATAGAAATCCAAGCATTAGATGTGTTATGTCCCATCCATTGATCATCTAGCCATGAAGTGGAGGTACAGAAGATCACCAAATATTGAGCAAATCAAGGGCGGAAGATGGAAAAATCTCAGGTGTCTGGTGAGAGTGAGGAAGTATTGAACAAACTTTTGGTTCTGACTCCCATACTTCTTGTCTTTGACACAATATAAACTTTTCCCCAGAACATTTCTGTTCCTGAATTTTGTGTAGTTAAATGAAGGAACAACCAGCATGATGTGCTTGGAATTTATCCATGCATACTTATAATGTATTTGTATCAAACCCATCTCTCTCTCCCTCCTTCCACTGTATCCTCCTGCCTCTCTCACTCCTTTTTCTCCCAGTGCCATGTTCTCCCTTTCTTTACATACTTACTGTTCTCATTTAGTGCTGACTTTACTTTTTATGCTAATTCTAAAGAAATTTAGACTTAAAATATTTTCAACATGAGTGTGCATAAAGCTTTTTGGACTATATATCTTTTAAAATACCGTGGTTTGTATTTCTTTTCAGACTATTCAAATACCATTTTAGTGATGGATGAAATGTTCACTTTATATTTCTTAACTGTAGGATCTAGCAATATACAAACTTTAGATACAGTACATTATACACAGCAATCTCTGACAGCACTATACGTAAAATGGAAGATAGGTATGCTTGCTTGATGTCCCTGTAGATGTGAATTTACAAAAGAGACATCTCTATAATTATAAAGCTCCAATGAGGACCACCGCTCTCCATCAATAAGTTTCATTTGTATGAAGAAACTTTTAGACTCTAGAGATAACCAAATCTGGATCAGAAATGAAAGGAAACACATGAACTGGACTCTTATCTGAAACAGGATGCAGACAGCTACAAAGTGCACGATCAGATTAGTAAATAATCTCTGGGAAATAAATGAAGAAGCCTGTAAAACAGTGGAAGCCCGGAGCGAGTTCTCTACTTGCCCACTCATTTCCCTGTCGTCTTCACCCACTCAGAGACCCCTTTTTCTTTTCCCACTGCAAAGCTCCAATAATAGCCCCAGCTTTGCAGCTCTCCAGCTCTCCAGCTCTCCAGCTCTCCAGCAATCCAGCTATCCAGCTATCCAGCTATCCAGCTATCCAGCTATCCAGCTATCCAGTAGCCATCACAGCACATAAACCAGAAGGATGTCTGGCTGTAAGAAAGTGAAAGGCCGAGTCAGAGTCTAAGATGATTCATACAACTGGAGTGTACTTGGTCAGATAGTCCCTGCAACACATAGCTTTGCCCTTGATAGACTGATTGGGCCTTCTACTATGAGCAACACAGGCCCTTCCTTCCCTGGGTTACTAATGACAGAATATTTTATTTGTCAAAATAGCAAAAGAGGAAAAATAGTGAAGTCCAAAAGTTGAAGACAGGGCTCTAGCTTGGCGTTGTGCATTAAGGGACTATCAACCATAGCCTTCAATTTCCTCATCCTCCACATTCAATTCTCATTTAAACCCCTAGCACTTTAACCTCTGTTCCTGTCCTGAAACCTGTCAGCATGTCTAGTTTCTGTTGCCTCAGGATTCACCTCTTCCCTGGTTACTGATACCACTTATTTAACACGCACATATGTTCTTCCACTGACTCAGGATTCATTATCTCAAGGTGTTCATGATAACAATTTACTTATCTATTTGTGGGGAGATTTGGTTTAAAACTGTGCAGGTGTGCTACTTAACTACCAATTTTCTTGAAAGACTATTCCTGAGACTATACACTAGTGTGTGTGTGTGTGTGTGTGTGTGTGTGTGTGTGTAAGAGAGAAAGAGAGAGAGAGAGAGAGAGAGAGAGAGAGAGAGAGAGAAAAAAAGAAGAAGAAGAAGAAGACGAAAGAAGAGAGAAGAAAGAAGAAGAAGAAGAAGAAGAAGAAGAAGAAGAAGAAGAAGAAGAAGAAGAAGAAGAAGTAGAAGAAGAAGAAGATGATGATGATGAAGAAGAAGAGAAGACAAGAAGAAAGAGAGTTCCAGGTCTTTTGAATTATAAACACATTTCACGATTTTCCAAAATATAATTCTTAATTACTGTTAGGGACTTTCTTTCATTGCCTTTCTATGAACTCTGCATTCCAAACATTGAGAAAAGAGGGGCCAAGACTTGAGAAGTATGTAGCAGTTTAGATGAATCACACACAGTGGTATTAAAATGCACCTTCTTTCAGTGCTGACCAATAGAAACAGTCCCTGTATGCAAATCCACTGAACAGCAAGAAAAGGGAACTCAAGGTTCCAGGGGTTTATCCTGGCCCAGGTGCTAAAGCCCCTTTGGGCAGGAGCTCTGTCTCTTTAGCCAAGTACAGAACGTACTCTGCACACTTGGTAACTAAATAAACTAGATGACGGATGACACTGCTCTGCTAGCAATTTCTGTCATTCGAAGACAAGACCAAGTCAGGACAAGAGGTGAAACTGCCTGCCACTGTTTAGTTTTGGAAAAACAGTCTCCCCACCTAGTAGCAAGTGTTACAGGCACATTCTGAGTCAAAATAAACTGGATCCTGTCAATTTTTCTTTATTACCAGGACAGAAGTGTTCACTTTCAATATTTCTCTGTTTTGTTTTGGTTTGGTTTTTATGCTGCCATCACTGTGTAGGGTCTCCACGGCCCCCTGAATTCCGTATCTTCTTCTTGCTAGAGACAGGCAGGACATCCTTTCATTAAGAGATGAAGCCTCATGGTTATTGCAACTGTGCAAATCATTCCATAGATTTGTCACTTCTACAGGGTTTTACCTGAAAATACCTGCAGTTTGGTTTCCACTGCCTAGTTTGTTCCCTAATTAGCAGAGTTTTCCTGCAGGCAAACACCTGCATGAGCTCACCTGCTGGCCCAGGCACGTGAGGGAACCTCCAGGTCCTCTGTAGGGAGACCTTCAAACTCTTTGTTCTTGTTTTCAGAGCTCCAAGCTCAGGTTTTCTATGCACTGAAAGTGAAAAATGAGATCACGCTTTCTCATACATCACTTTCTGAAAAGTCTAAGGTAAACCAAATGCATTGAAAATAAAATAAAAATAAAATAAACAAGTGATTTGAGGAAATGAATGGAATTTTCCTATTTTTCATCCTATTAAGCATTGAAAAACTGTATTTCCATCCCTAGGAGTGTATCTCAGCAATGATATCCATGTATAATTCATACAGAAAAATAGATTTAAATAAATCTGCTCAGTAGCTCAGTGTGTGGAAATTCAACACAGTAGTTCCTTTCCCACTGAGCCTGCAGCCATTTTTCTGTCTCCAAGCTCCTCCATTCTGCACTGTATTTATTTCTTTGTATTATGAATCACAATACAATTTGTTTCCAAATGCATATCTGAGGAAGCCCACTCTGAGGGACACAGAACAACATCATGAGTGAACTGTACAGCAGCATTCTCATGTAAATTGTGTTTGATGAATATTCAAAGTACTCATCCACAGAATGTAAGTAGGTGAATATCCTTTACACTTAAGTCTCATATTATACTAAAGGACTTTTTCTTCTACAGTAATTGTTCATAACAATTTGTATTAAATATTTTTCTGTTCTTATATAATTCTTCAAGACATTTTCCTGACTAAGTTGAGTGCGTGGAGAATATCAATGCTCTCTTTAATTTGAACACTGGTTATGTCAGGTTTCTGACTCACAAAAAATGTGATTTAATCTCAATGGTTTTGATCCTACTAATTTGGATTTTGCAGTTTTTCAAAGCAGTGGAGATAACATTTTTAATGCAAGAATGCCGTCCTGTTCAAGAACATTGTTCATTTACTGTACTGAGTGGTACTTGCTCAGACTGGAGTAAAGTTAGGATGCTGTCTCTATTTGTGTTTAGATGTTTCATGCTGGGCATGGTGACACACACTTGCAATCCCAGCACTTGGGAGATAGAGGCAGGGGGGTCAGGAGAAGGTCAAGACCTGTATGAGACTAAGTGAGAAACTGTTAAAACACAGAAATACACACGAGAACACGAAATGTTTAAAATGGTAATCATGCTCAAACAATTTTTTTCTCTTAATAATCCCTGCTTAAAAGCAGGGTATATTTTATTTTTTTTATTTATTTTTATAATTTTTTATTTTTCACATATGTATTTATATCATTACCCATATATACAATAAAGTACTCACATCAAGAAGAACCATGAAACAATCAGGAATTATATAAATGCTGCGTTCTTCATGTTTTGGCTATTTGTATTTGGCAGCCTTGAAGAAAATATCTTTCCTATCTTGGTGCATCTAAAATTCTGATTGTAAATCAACATTCATCATATCTCATCTCTATTGACTTAAAACATATATCTAGACCTAAAAACAACTTAACCCCTGAACAACTAAGCTTAATTGTAAAACTGAACAATCTGGTCTTCAATTGCCTCAGAGACTTGAGAAAGAATAAAATTTATTACCTGAGTATACCAGAAATGCAAGTTAGTAGCTTCCCAAATGAGAAGATGACAGAGACAGTTTGCTAGCTGAACAGTCACCCAAAACTCTCTATAGCATTGGAGCATCATCTTCAGCCTTCTGGCCCAATATTCTGACAGACATATAAGTGAGACCAGAACTGTTGAGGACTTGCTTACTCTGTAATGAAACTGGCCGGGTAGTGGCAACTCATGACTGTAATCCCAGCACTGGAGAAGCAGAAATAGGCAGATCTCTGATTGTTCCAGGCCAGCCTGGTCTACAAAGCTAGTTCCAGGGCGGCCAAGGCTATATAGAGAGACCCTGTCTCAAAAAACTAATAAAAGAAAGAAAGAAAGAAAGGGAAGAAAGGAAAAGGGAAAGGAAAAGAAAAGGAATAAAGAAAGGAAACTGAAGTCTAAGGAAATTATTTTGGGTTTCCATGGTTATATAGGTGTAAACATGTTTTAGCATTTTAAATTTCGTTGAGAGTATAGTATAATTACACCACTTCCCTTCCCTTTCTTCCCCCTAACCTATTCCATATGCCCTTCCTTGTATTTTTGAAAATTCATGGGCTCTGTTCTCATTAACTGTTCTTTACAGACAGAAGTTGGATAATTAGTCTTTACTATGGAAGAGCACACTGACTGCTCATCCAATACCAATTGGTCAACCCTAAAACATACATACAAGTAACATTATACAGACTGAAAAGGTGGTATTTATGTATTTAGGAAGATGTATATACATATATGTATGCAACAAATGACATTTTAAATAAAAAGCTATTATACTGTTCTTTAACATTCTGTTTTGAACAAATAAACTTCCCTATGTAAGAGAACTTTTATATTAGCATTTTACTAATTGATACAGTTGTTATTGTAAGTATAAATTTTTATTATTGAAGTACATTTTTATATACTGTTGGGTAATATAAAGTTTCTTTTTATTTTTAACAATTTATTTATTAATCATATATACAGTGTTTTACCTACATATACACCTCCATGCCAGAAGATGGCACCAGCTCTATTGATAGATGGTTGTGAGCCACTATGTGGTGGCTGGGAATTGAACTCAGGACCTTGGGAAGAGCAGTCAGAACCCTTAACCTCTGAGCCATCTCACCCAGTAATAAAAATTTTCTTAAAATTAATTTTCCCTTTCTGTTTAATAATTCATTTCTTTAGAAAATTGAAGTTGTATATCTAAACTCTGTTTAAGAAACAGAACAGTATTTTAGTAATTTTATTTTTAAAATATTTTTTACGTATACATTTATATTATGATGCATATATACATTACTCCACTTACAGCAAGAAGAACCATGAAACAATCAGGGATTATATAAATTTTACATTCTTAGTGTTTTGGCTATTTGTATTTAGCAGCCTTGAAGAAAACATCTTTTCTATCTTGGTGCATCTAAAATTCTGAAAGTAAATCAATATCTATCATCTCTCATCTTTATCAAATTAAAACATCAACCTAGACCTAAAAGCATCTTAACCCCTAAACGACTTAGCTTAATTGTAAAACTAAACTATCTGGTCTTCAACATCTTTCATAATCTATCAACCTGAAAACGTTCCTTCTAAATACCTAAAATAAGGTAAATATGTATGTGTGTGTGTGTGTATATATATATATATATATATATATATATAAAAGACATTTCATTTGAGTGCAGTTAACTATCAGACTCTTCTCTGTGGGGTAACTAGCAAGTTATCTTTAAGTGATAAAAAGAAATATATTTAGGCAGATAAATTGTCACACAACTTCGGGGTGATTACTTTTTGATATATAAATAAACAAACTTAGAATTTTATTCTTTCTTATATATTATTTTAATTATAATGTTCTATGGATTCTTTGATTTGTTTCTTCTTTCACTAATATTTGTAACACTCAAGTTCTCTATGAAAGAATATATTATACTTGGGCTCATAAATCTGACTCAATTTACTAACTTGCTAATAATCTAATCATTCAATCTGTAAATGGTAGGTGTAGAGGCAACCTAATTCCTAAACCAATTTGGAATTCTAAATGTTATTTTTAAGAGCTTAATTTAAATAAATGTCATAAGCCTTTCAATAAGTTCTAGATATAGCTTGGCTGCCGTAAATAATAGCATGCTTCTGATCTCTTATCTGGTTAATTAAGAATGCAGACCAGGCTCTCAGGAAGTACCTTATGAGATGAAAACTATCAGGTAGTGCTTTAGGAATTATTCTTGCTCTGTGTAGGTGAAAATACCTCCTGAGACAGGGCATAAGTGTAAAGCAGTAGTCATGAGGAAGGCCACATTCTCCAAAAATCTCTGAAGTTAGACATTCCTTAAAAGTGCTCTGGAGACCCAGATCTTTGCTTGTTCATCACCTTGTTATAGCACCTCAGTGAGGCAATGTTCCCTCCTAAAGAAAAGGGGTCCCCCACAGAGAGCATTTTCTCCACAGGACTCAGTGCTGAAAGTCCAGCTGTTGGGCTCCTTAGATCTTAATCTTAAAGGGAAGACTGAGTAGAGACACATAGCATCAAGGTCATGTAGCTTTCTATAGATAAACCAGAACGCTCAAGATGAGAGCACATAGCTGGCCCCATGCAGCTGTATCCTAACAAACCTGGTTTTGGATCCTGTGTCTTCTTCAAGAACAGATGTTGAGGTTAGAAAAAAAAAAGACAGAAGAGTAAAATACCTAGACAGATATGGCATTTTAAAAAACACAGTGAAAACTATTTTTCAGAAAATCAGCATAGTTTTTAATATCACAAGTTCCAAAGGAATGATTATTTTTCCATACATTTTAAAAATCCTTATATTCAACTATTTATTTAGGAGGTATTGAACTTTTTAAAGGGAAAATAGTTTTTAAAACTAGTGTATCTATACTGCTTCATATTTAACTAATTGATTATTTTCCAGTATATAATATTCTAGTGATGAACAACTACATAATATCAGGAAAAAGTCTTTAATAATAGCAGGTGAAAGACAATAGAAATGTCTCTCACATATTAATTTAAGATGATGAGGCAATGCCAACTGTATTAGAGACATATTTTGAAGCCAAAGCATCTTTCTTGTGGTGTATGTAGGTATTTGTTAATTTCATTGGCAGGCTCATCCAGTTCAGTGCCAGGCCCAATACCAACCCACAAGTTGGGCAAAGCAGAATCATCATGTTCTTTCTTAAGTGCCATGCTTAGAAGTTGTATATAGAGCTATCTCAGAAATCCTATCTGTCAGAACTGAGTCCTAAGACTCTACCTCCAGGAGAGTTTGTGGAATGCCTTCAAATGTATATCCAGTGTCTAACAGGTACTATTATTATTGATATAAAAGACAAGTCAATGTATCACTTCATTCTGAATGTCCTCTGTCTTATACAGTGTTTCTAATGAACAAAGAATTCCAATGTTTTGAATGTGCATTATCTTTGAGCAATATAGGCATTTTATGAATAATTTTCATTGAGTATAGCTTTTATTTTAGCCATGATTAGTTTAATATGTTTCAATTTGTTTTCCGTCCAATTAAAAAAAGCCCATAATAGGGTCTTGTTTATGATTCCATTGGGTTTTCCCAGGCCACGTGGAAGTATTAAGCTCAATCTCCACAGTGCATAATGGAAAATGAAGTGAATTTTCTCTTTCACTCCAACCTGTTCTCTGTCATCAACTACTGTTATGTGGAGCAGCCAATGGTACATGCCTTTGCCTTGAGCTCAGCCTCCCATAACACCCAAAGAAAAGCTCCCTACGTAACATCCACACGAGCAAATTCCAAGTGAGTTGTATGGGCACCATTTTGTGGATGATTCCCCCTGTTCCCTCAGTAGGCAATGTTTAAGTGAAGTCTGCTGCTACGGCAGCATAGCCAACTCCTCCATCCATCGGACCACTCTGATACCCTCAGCAGTGAGGCTTAGATCTCAGTTCTGGGAATCATTATATCTTTCTGTATGTGTTATTTTCTTGAGTATATGGCCTTAGCTTTAGGAACAGTACTAGTGGTCTGTGTTCTCCAGAGTTATCATCTCAGTATCAAAATTTATTTCTACTTTAAAGGAGAAAAAAGTGAAGCTACAGACTTAGTTACTAACAAATTTCATCAGCCAATACACATATATGTATCTATGTGTTATTTTCCAATGAAATTTTATATTTTATGCCCCACCTATCAAGGACACTTGCTCTACTATGTTTATAGCAGCCTTAGTCTTAACAGCCAAAATCTGGAAACAATCTAGATGTCTCTCAACCGAAGAAAAGATAAAGAAACTGTGGCACATTTATACAATGTAATACTACTCAGCTATTAAAAACAAGGACATCATGAAATCTGCAGCCAGATGGATGGAACTAGAAAAGATGATTCTGAGCAAGGTAACACATACAGACACATGGCCTATACTCACTTATAAGTGGATATTTAGCCCAAAATAGATGTCTTCTGAGAGACCCCACCCAGCAGAGGATCGTGACAGAAGCTGGGACTTCCTTCTGGACTCCTGGTGGAGCACTAAGAGTGGTATGGAAGAATGGGAGGATGGAAGGACCCCGAGGGTTCACGAGCCCCACAAAGAGACCATCAAGACCGGTGGATCTGGACCCGGGGGGGATTGCACAAACTGTTGCACCAAACAAGGACAGTGATTGCAGTAAACCTAGACCCTCTGTTCAGATCTAGCCAATGGACAGCTCACTCTCTATGATTGTGTGGGGGAGTGGGTACTGCCTCTGACATGAACTCTGGTGCCCCCATATAATCACTTCCCCTTGGTGGGGAGGCCAGGTGGCATATAGAGGAAGGGGAAGCAGACTACCCTGATGAGACCTAATATGCTGTGGCTGTGTGGTCGGGGAGGAGGTCCCCTCTGTCAGCATTCCAGAGAAGGGGAATAGGGCAGGCAAAAGAGGGATGGAGGATGGGAAATGTGAAGCAACATTACATTATATTAATGATGTTATCTGAATAATTTATATATTATTATATATTAAATTATAATAAATTAAAATTAAAATAAAAACAAAGAAACTTCAAAATCCCATAATACCAAATATCTATTTGAAACTAGTATTACATCAAAATATGAATGCTTTCACTATTTTATTCATTATTTCTACTGTTTTTTTTTATCACTAGTTATTGGTTGAAAGCAGAACCATTACAAATGGACTTTAGTGGAACAATGAAATCATCATACAAACTATAATTTCTTTGAAACAATCGAGCTCTTTGAGATGGAGTCTAAAGTATGGTCCTTAGGTAACTGGGGGCAGATACCTTTGAAGGGAGTTATGGGGCCCTGGCCTTCTCTTGGTCTTTAGAAAATGTCTTCCTGGCCATGAGATGAGCAATTTTTCTCCACAATGTGTTTCCACTATGATGTACCACTTTGCCATAAGTCCTACCACAGTGGAGGCAACAGACCACAGACTAGACTTTCCAAACCAATATGCCTCAAATATGCTTTTTTTTCCTTTTTAAAATTATTTGAATAAGTTTTAATAAAGTAAAATTTTAAATTATTTATTTAATTTTCTATTACATTTTTATTGAATTTACAAGATAGATTATTTGATTATTGGGTCCTGTCTCATAGTCAAAGTGAGCCAGTCATAAAGGCTTCACCATCTAGTAAAATAGAGACAGTTTGTGGCAGCTCCCTGCTTTATTTTGACATCTAGTTCTTATGTTAAGGTTTTGCTCCCCTAAGGGCAGATGGAACAAATGCTACGCACATAAAAAACACACACATTAATTGACTTTGTGGGACAAGTTTACACGTTTGAAGTCCTGTGCATTCGTGGGAATAGAATTGCTGTGGGTGTTTGAAAAAATCCAGTCATTATTATGCTTGGGGATTTTCATTCCTTATCAACATCAGATAAAAAGCAAGCCTTTAGAGTCTCTCCAAATGTTCTGATTTTCTTTACAGTACACTTTTAAGAAAGACTATTCACATTACATAAAAGAAAAGCTCTTTGGCTTCTGAGCGGAAATTGCATTGTGTTCTGGATGGCACTGGCGCACTGGCGTATGTCTTCCTCTCAGATGACCAAATTTCAAAAACTGTAGCTTGGAAATTCAATTGGCAATAAGTCATATATTTGAAAAATAATGTTTTTAACTGACACTTAATGCCAAGAAATTGTGACTTAATCTGTTATTTGGCTGAGGAGACATAGAGCAGACATGAAAAGATCTGGAAGGGAGGTCACACTTGAAGAGAGCACCCTCATCTATGCACTCTGACCAACATCCCTGTTCATTACCTGTGAGGATCAACAGGAGTTTAAAAAAATATAAAACAATGGTTAATGCAAGTAAAACAACATTTAAATAAGACATAATTTTGGTTTTAGGAGCAATTCCTGCTGCTTATGTTTTTGCCAAACACCTTTCACTTTCGATTACTTTATATACATTAAGCACTATGAGAAATATGATTTGAGGGCTCTTGTAAATCTTGAAAACAGTTGTTTGAAAGTCCAGGTTGAGAAAATATTTCAATGCAATGAAGCTTATTTTCACGTTTCACATTATTCTTCTCATTATTTTCTTCATTTTTGAGCATCTAGTTGTCCTTAATCTTTCCTACTGACCTCAAGTTAAAATATAGAACATTGTATTCATCCAGGGAAGTCATGCTCAATTGTCATCCAGTCTGTGCACAGTGAGGAGAGTGATAGCCCGCAGACTGGTAAAGTTCCGTGGCGGCACCTGTAACCAATATTGGCATACTTATAACACTTTTCCAAGGTGAGTATCTTTTCCTTTCTGATTTTTTACCAGCATACACATTGCCTTGAGTGTAAGCTCACATTGTGAAATTTTTTCACATGACAGTCAAAGGGTAAGAGTTCTAAAAAGCTGCTGCCTCAAATGGAGATGCAAAGTGAGAATGAAGAAAGATGTCTGTGTTTCACCAATTATAAGTCTCTGTATCTGTGGAGCATTACTTCTTAAGGAGACATGCTTCATATATTCTTTACATACAATTTTGCAATTAGTATGTTGCTAGCATGTATTTACAAATTGGGAAATAAAACCTTCATTCAAATGTATTGTGTCTCTAATGGTCAATGAGAAAGTGAGTGAATAGAAAAATGGATTCAGGGTAAAATGAAGAAGGATATTAGAGGGCAGGGGAGGTGCCACAAAGTAAAGAGAATGACAAAATAGATAAAAATAGAATGTTAGACTACATCCTCAGTATAAAGTATCAAGGTCTCAGACCTTGAAGAAAATTTCAGTGGTAAAAGTTTAAAATGGCTTATTTTAACAGTTGGAGATCAAATTAGAATTAGTTAAATTTTCTGGTCAGTAGTTAATATTAAATTTAAGAGAGTAGCTCCTGGTGCAGGCATCTGGGATCTGTCTTGTTCTGTGATTCAGCAAATCCTTCTTTACTTCCTGTGGTCATACTGTCACTCCTGTATCTCTCTACCAGTGGCAAAAAAAATAAATAAATAAATAAATAAATAAAAAAAGTCACAGAATTGATCCTGACTGTGATACCAATGCATAATAAGAACACTTTAAAACTTCAGATATCACCCCTAAAAGCAACCAAAGAAGACAATTGCAAAAGACATACATGCATTTTAAATAAGACTAACAGTAAAATCATCAGGTCACAGAATTGGCTTCATAGCTTGCGGCACCAGAAAACTTGGTGTTCAGGCACAAAGCCTGAAAAGCAAGTCATAAACAAACAAAGTTCAAGTGTGGACACTGGACCACACTCCTATGGATAATTAACAATGCGTCAGTTCACTATCTTAACATAGACGAACTTCTTTCTCGATGAAAGCGTTTGCCTGTGGGCCAAGCAAATCCAGAAGGAAAATGGCAAGATGAAGAAAAAGACTTTTCCATTTTAAAGGAAAATGCTTCAAGTGTTTTTAAACTGATGAATATGCATGAAGATGCTTCATTCACTTCTCTGTTTGATTTGATCCTGCTTAATGAAAGTCTATTAAAATAAAGGTGTCACTGTGTGTCAAGCAGCTACTGTACGCATTCCTTATGTAGACCTCTTTTACATATTTTTACCTTTCTTTGAAGCTTGTTGGCAGATCCTGATTTGTTGAAAATACCT
This sequence comes from Acomys russatus, assembly GCF_903995435.1. Taxonomy (NCBI): domain Eukaryota; kingdom Metazoa; phylum Chordata; class Mammalia; order Rodentia; family Muridae; genus Acomys; species Acomys russatus. The sequence continues at coordinate 56,153,237 of NC_067145.1, forward strand.
TTGACCACTGAGTCCAAGGTAAATGAACAGTTATTTATATTCTAAAGAAAGCCTACTGACAGATGAGCAGGGGTATGGAAAAAACAAATCTCAGGTTAACTTACTTTTCACTTTAGCTGCTGATTACCTCTAATGTCTTATGCATGTACATCCACTTTGAAAATATAAATGCATTTTCCAGTTAATAAAGTCAGTCACTCTCTTGGGTAAAATGACGTCATTCATACAAAATACGTTAACTACAATCTTTCTTGTATGATCTCATATCTCTTTGTAGCCTTCCCGTGTGAGTGGGCAACAAACTGTAATGCTGCTTGAATACTCAAGGCCTAAAGAAGTCTACAGAGTTGCAAAACAAAGAAGTAAGAGGTAGTCATACAGAATGAAGAATTCTAAATATGTACTGTCTGTTCGTGTGAAGATTCTTAAAGTCTCTTAAAAACACAGAGGAATAAACAGCTGATCGCTAGGAAGTCTAGCTCTCTGAAAGATATGTATTTTACAATAGAAAATAATCACTGTTTAATAAAAACTGCTTTAAAATGAGGTCACTTTAAATTGTTGGTGAATTCAAATCCTACCCAGAAGGTTGGGGAAGCATTCTTTTTAATGTAGAATACCTACTGAAACAGCCAGGGAGCTAAATTTCAAGAACAGGCCTGGTAAATTGGTTCTTTCAACAAAGGTGCCAATTCAATTGCTATGCAAGCCTGGGAACTTCAGTTTGGCTCCTCAAACCCACATAAAGTGAGGAAGAGAGGACCTAATTCTCAAAGTTATTCTCTGAACTTCACATATGAGCCATGACATGGAACTGTCTGCAAATGTTGTCACACACACGCGCGCGCGCACACACACACACACACACACACACACACACACACAAATAGTAAACAAACAAACATTATCACAAATTTGATGGGATGATAAGCATCTCCTGTGCCTGGTTCTTTCAGAGTTTGCCTCACTAAACACACACACAGGAGCTGTTTCTCCTGTAGACTGGAGAATTATGTCAATGTACTCAAAGCTTTAACAAAAATGAGCACTTTTATATTTGAAGCATACCATTGGCCAATTTAGTCAGTGAAAACCCCATGAAACTATGTACTTTTATTTGTGTTCTACTTAAGTTCTTTCCACTTAATTCCAACATATTGATAGATACTTATCTGTCTAAAAGATTCATTCTTTTAAACCTAAAGAGATCCTCTTTTTAAAGGTAGAAAGAGAACTCAAATTGCAACATCATTGAAGACGTATTACCTTTTACATACTATCCACCTCGAACTAAGAGAGACGATAAGCAGATACAATGTATTTTATATCTCATTAAAAATGCCGAACACCTTGTCGATTTCCATATAAGACTCAGGGAAAACAAATGTTTGGGTGAACATGCAATAATTTGTGTAGCCACTGGATGGCAATGGCAGCTTTTCTCTCCAAAAATATGCATGATGCCCATAATACTATTTAGTGCCAAGACACTTGGTCCCTGAGTTTCTCAGGATAATCAGGTGCGAACTTTGCTTGTGTTACTTCCACGACACTCCCCCTGTCCTCTTTTCATTGTTTGCTTTTGAACCTTTTCCACACTAAGACAGTAACTATAGCTCCTTTACCCCAGTCACTCCTCATGAACCTGATGGTACCAGGTGCAATAGGATACAGCAGGTACCAGCAGAATCACCTTACAGCCTCCTGCTACTGAATGATGCTGACCTTGCAGACAACCTAAACATCCATTTGATTGCTTCATGTCCCATGGCAATTATGATACACTTCACTTGCTTTGGCATGTCATCGCCTAAACCATATCTTCCCAAGGCCTGTAGATGACTGGCATCAATATGGATGCACATTTCAGAAGTGTACTCAACAGAATGATCAAAGAAAAATTTCACATTTTTCCAGCTTGTTTTGTCGTTGTACGTGAATGAAGAAAAAGAAAATACTTTGGAAAAATTTAGATATACATATGGTAATAAAAATTTTACAATGTATTTTGTGTGGATATAGAACATATAGACTTTTGGGTTCTTATAAATTCAAAGATTAGGAATAATTATGAAGGCATGAGGGAAATATGGGTTTAAGCATGTCCACCTGAATAAAGTGCATCTAATTGTAGATAGCTTTTTATCTTAGTTCATATGAATGAGGAAGACCTTAGATTATTATTTTGATTAATACAATAAGATGATTGTATCTATAAACTAAAATAATATTTTATAAATGTGTAGAATGAAACAATGAAGGTACATTTGTTTTTCTCAAGAAATTTATTTATACTTTAACTTCCAGAAACCTTGGTTTGTTTCATGGGCTCTTCTTAGAAAATGAATATCTATAGCATGTAACATATAACCACCATATCTTCCTGTTATCTAAGTTCTCTCTGGCAGATACAGTTTTAGATCTACAGACGAACTAGACAAGATAAAGCCAATTCTTTAATTTTGGCCTTGGGTTGTCATCCTACAAACAAGCCATATATATACAATCATATACTTTTGGAAAAAGATATCCTGAGTAACTGGAGAGGAAACGTTCCCTCCCTACCCTGGGTGTTTGTCCCATAGTTTAAAGGACTGGACTGACATGAAATCTTGCACAATTGAAAGCAAGGTTTGGTGCCTTGTGCACTGTTATCTACTCTCTATTCACCTGACATTTGATAACTGTTTAATGCTTTAGGTTAAAAAATGTTTACACATATAAATAGGAATTTGCCAACTGATTAGAGATACGAGAGAAAGAATTATTCCAAAATCTTCAGATATTTAGTGTGAATTGAAATAACAAAGAGATATACAATTGATGTGATGTCGTGTGCTGATACATGTGTTCACACACATGCAATCGACAGAAACAGTCAGGTAGTACAAGAAAACTTACTGCTAGTAAGGTACACACACTAGAGAGTGCTAAGCAAAGCTCTTTTCGAACAAAGATACACAGAGTTTAACATTCAGGGTTACAGTTATATAATTTTAATTTTAAGTGCATGCTTGCATTTATGCATTAATTACAAAAAGTAAGAATTCAAATTCTGACACAAGTGACAAAGTCATGTTCTTGAGGCCTTCAGTATAGAAGCAATGGTTGACATGGGTCTCTGCACATGATAGTTGCATATGTCTCTGGCTTTCTTCTGTTTTTCTAACCTGTGTGTTTCCTCTTCTCCTCCTCTGGCTCCAGCAGGCTGCCTTCCCTTGGTTAATATTTGTTCTTAGCCATTTCCTCGTTCTCTGGCCTGAGCCAGCCTTCCTGGAAGTCTATGTTCCCCCTGCTCTTGAAGCTACATAAATAAAAATGGTTTTAACTCAGGTCATTAAAAGGGTCACAGAATTTTTGATGATTTAAAGAGAAGCCAAGGATGTGGACACAAAGACCAACAGGACAGAGCTTCTAATTGGAAAGGAGAGGTGCTCAATAACATTTCCATCTCTCCTCTTGTGAGTTCATCTGCTCTGATGGACCCCAGCAAGGACATCTGACAGTTTCAGCCTAAAGAGAGACAGAGTCCTGAGAAATGTTAGTAAGAATACTGCAGACAAGTGTATGGACTCTTAAATATGAATGAGGGCATTTCAAAACTTTTAGATGAAACTTGAAATTTCACATTTTGGAAATGCAAATAAGATTTTCTTAAAATATAGCTCACATATAATAAGGGAAATGATAGGAGAATAAAGCTGGCAAAAGAAGGAATACAATTTTCCAAAAACTTTGCCTATTGCAGCTAGCATGCTCTTCCTGGACAAAGATGGTTCACTCAACATCATTATTTCACATTAGGGTTTTCTACTCCACATCCTGTGCTGCATCATAAACTTTCTTTGGGCAGTAATGCTTTTTAAAATGTTTATACATTTATTTATTCATTGGTTAATATTCTCTCTCTCTCTCTCTCTCTCTTTCTCTCTCTCTCTCTCACTCTCACTCTTTCTCTCCCCGTGTGTGTGTGTGTGTGTGTGTGTGTGTGTGTGTGTACACATGCATGTGGATGTCAGAAGACAACTTTTGGGAGTCAGCTCTTCTTCTGCCACCCTGTGATTTCTGGGGATGTAAGTCAGATCATCAGGCCTGGCAGGAAACACCTTTGCCTTCCAAACCAACTTTGTGGCCCAATTCTGTTTGTTTCATTATCATTGTTTTTCTTAGCTCTTGTATAATATATTGTCCTCAAATATCATCCTTCTGACAAGGGTTCATTCAGTGCTTACTGTAGGCCAGTGTTTGCCACCTCAAAGAGTACCAGACAAGAGCAAAAGTGACCCAAGTCCATGCTCTTCGGTACCTTTGGTACAGCAATCTTGAGAGATGCTTTCATGGATTCGGGACACCAGCTCTCATCTGGTCTGAGTCCAATCCTTGTTTCAATGCATCAGAAGAAATGTTCTTCAGCATACTGAATTCCTCACTTCAATTTGTTTTTCTGTGAAAAAGATGCATAATTTGCCCTAGGAGATTATAGACAGTACCACATTTGATTATTTAAGTAAATTTTGAAGTTACTGTACTGGGACTATACAGTATTTCTAATAAATGCCACCTATGTGCTAGTTATTATTAGTTAAACTGTGCTCCCTATAAAGTATCAGCAAGTTCTTCTAAGTACATGCTTTAAACAGGGGTGATATATAACTCATGTCTGAGATGTGTCTAAGAAATCATTTGTCCCATCAGTGCAAACTGGACTATATGTTTACTGGTCACAGTAAAAAAATATGCGATATGCCATAGTTTTTGTTTTCTGAAAGAACACTGTAGTGCTGAATTCTCACTTCATAAATTTTAACTCTTGAAACTGTTCCAAGATTATTTTCATTTATTTTTAATATCTTCTTAAGAATATTTGTATTTAAATTTTTCCCTGTTGAATTTTATTTTAAATTTATATGAGCTAAAATGTAAGGGGAAATTCTACTTTACCAATTATTTTTCCAATGAGTAGTATATTTTCTTATTTCAATATTGTAATATATTTGTAATCTTACTTCATATTTTATAACTACCAGAAATAGGAATGATACCGCCACTTACAGTATTCTTTATTGTATATTACTTGTGTAAATTTAATTATTTATGTCTTTCCATGTAAGCAACTCTCTCTCTCTCTCTCCTCTCTCTCTCTCTCTCTTTCTCTCTCAGCTTTGCTTTTTCTTTTCTCTGCAGTATCCTGTCCACTGATTTTTAAAGAATCAGCTTAATTTACATTTATTTTAAATCAGTATAACTAATATCAGAGTAATGTTAAATATATTAATTTTCCATATCTTTATATAATTAATCTTCTAATCAACTGAAAGACATCTGTAGGTGCAATTTCAAAGAATTTCTGAGTATTTTATATTATGAATACTCTATATCTGAGCATGAGCATCATTATTTTATTCCAGCATATAAATCCGTTTAATCTTGGTTAAAATACTCTTGGACGTATCTTTTGTCAAGCTCTCATTCTATATGTAACAAATTATTTTGCAAGTTTGCATTATATATAATTTGAAAACAGTACTTTTACATTTATTTCTAGCTTTTTACATGAATGATGGTAATTTTTTTCTTTAAAATTCAAAGCCTTAACTTTATTCTAAACTATGATGCTATTTTATGTTTATGGGACATAATTACTGTCATTGTGACACATTAAACATATTCTTGATTCCCAAGAGAACAGGCATCTTTATTATTTTTTTTATACAATGTTGGTTAAGGATTTTATTACAGATGAAGCTAACTTTAGTATTTCTAGTGTAGTATCTTGTCACTCATTATTTTTATATTCTGTCAGCCTCATTTATAATTCATTCTTTTTTTTTCCTCTTAGTTTTCTCATTCACACTTACTTAACAAATCTATGACCAGTGCTTTCCTTTAAATAAATAGGCTGTTTTCTGGTTAGTAACTAACTCTTCTCATTGCTGTGACCACATGCCAGACAGGAAGCTGCTTAATGCAAGCAGGGATAATATCCACTTAGGTTAAGAGGGACAGAGCGTCATGGTGAGGATGTCATGGTGGAAGCAGGCTGGATGACAGCTGAGCTTTGCACCTGGGACTCTTCACATTGCATGCTTGTAAAACAGAAAGGAGAGGGCAGAGGACACTGTATGGGCCATTAAACCACAGGATTTGCTTGATCCCAGGAAACAACTTCCTTCAGCAAGGCTTCACCAACGTCTGGGGGGCTAGTATATAAATATGTGAGCCTAGGGAGGTATTTCATTTTCAAGTATAATTCACTGACCCAATGCCACCCACTTTGGTTTGTCTTCAGTGCTGGGAACTAAAACAAGGTACTCTTGAATGATCCATCACTGAACTGAAGGCCCATTGATAATTTTCAGTTCTTTCTGTTTTGTGTTGGTAACTAAGTCTATTATCAAGCTATTTCTCTGTCCCCCTGTTTTTTTGTTTTTTTTTTTTTTTTTTATTGTATGTTTGTTTGTTTGTTCGGGCTTTGATACAAGGTCTCACTGTGGTTTTGTTTGGCCTGGAACGTTCTTTGTAAACCTAGTTGCAAAGTCACAGATGAGATTAAATTTCACAAAGCTGATCTTCTGGCTAGCTTTCCATCCTTGGAGTCTTCCAACCCAATGCGCTGTCTCACCACTGGTGAGTCGTTTCCCAAACTCAACTGCAACATGAAACAATCAAAATATTCCACTGTACATATTTACTGACACATCATTGTGTTATAGAAAGATTTTTTTCTTTTCTTAAATTTATTTTTAAATTTTTATTCAATTTACAAACTAGACATAGCCCCCTCCCTCATCTCCTGCCAGCCCTGCCCTCCCTGTCTCTCCCCACCTATGCCCCTCCCCTAGTCCTTCGAGCAGGCCAGGTAAAAGGGTATTTTTGTGCTAGAGAGTATGCATGTTGGCATATGCTCCCATGTTGCCATTTCCCAACCTTCCAGCACCACTAATCTCCCTTTTGTCCATTAACAGTTTTGTGTCTAGTTTCATGGCATATATATTTATACACACAAAAAGCATATATAATTTCTGTATATCTTCCTTATCTTCCTAAGACTGCATTCATTTGTTCAATGTGCTTATCTCATTAAATAACTTGGTTATGCAAAAGTTAAGTAGAATATATATCAACCCACGTCTATTGTCCTGTATTTTCAGTGTGAGTCAATTTTGTTTCTAGATAATTTAGAACAAAAGAAACGGCTTTGATGCTTGTAACAGGTCTGATATTGCAATGTTGCCTCACTCCATCTTAGTTCAGTTCTAAGGAAAGTTTGTGGACTTCTGAACAGGGTGGGATATCTGATCACACAAAGCGAAGATGAGTGCTAATTTGTCTAACCTGTTCAAACTGAGAGTTAGAAATGGCCTCGAGTCCTTCTATTGATGACTTGAGCTGTAATCTCTACTGGGTAACTTTTTGATATGAGATATTTTAACTTCTTTTTATTATAGTATACCTATTTGAGCTATCCAGAAATGGATTGACTGCCAATAACTTATTAAATAGATTTATATGTTTTCGAGCTTGAGACTTAGAAATCTTTTATCATTCTTGCCTTCACCCACAGTTATAATTTATAATGTTTTCATCGCTATTTAAAATGTCTGGCACAGCCAGGTGGTTTTATCACAACCAGAAAGTGGCACCATTACTTTTCAACATGAACTTGAATACTTTAATTATAGTTGGTAATGATCTTTACTGCCTGTTGATACGTTTGCTTTTGTGATTAAGATTTATCATGATATTTAAACTCTCAAATAATGAAAAATTTAATGAAACTACCTTTTTTGGAAAGTTCACATGGACTGAATAGTTGATCAGATGCCTTTAAAATATCTGAGAAAATATTTTTTTTATACTCTAGAGGAGAATAATTTAAAAGGAAAGTAGACTTTTGTTTTAAAATTCATATTTTTATAATGATGGTAAAAAATTGTGCAACTATATAGAAAAATAGAAAATTCCAATTTAGAATTCCATCATGAAACTACACCATTCTAATTTCTCCAGGCCACGGTTTGTTAATATTCCACAGAGTCCCAGGATGCAACTCTAAGACTGCATTCAAATCTATGAACACGAGGTAATCATGCTCAGCAGAGTATAACAATAATTATAATAGAGATTAAATAAAAATAATTAGAAAAAGTTCATCTAGTTTTGATGTATTAATTATTCTGACCCTGTTCTATTCAGAGTCTAATTATCTGGTTCAGTGAAAATGCCGAGATTTCTACGACTCATAAAAATTACATTCAAGTAATTATGTCAGCAAACTAAACAGTATTCATTTACCATGCCTTTTTATGCACACATTTGAATATGCTTTTTTAACTGTTTTGGCTCTTTGTTCCTATTCATGAGAAATAATACCTGTAGAGAAATTTGAAAGTCGGTGTCACCCTGAGCGTCTTGTGCAATTCTTGCTGATATTCGTCTTTTGTAAGAGTGCTGTAAGTCTCATATAACCTTTGTTTAAAAAACATGAATTAAAGTTCACTCTTCAGTTACTTCAAAGAAATCTCCAGAACCTACCTTTAGCTGTAGTTTAAAAAGTTTAAAGCAGTCATACAGAGTATCATTTAGAAAGTTTCTTACTTTGAGTAACTCAGGAGATGTCTAAGTAGTTTCTTCCTAGTTTTTTCGGATGCACAAATTTCTCTGAAAAGCATATTATGGCATCATCCTGTAAGAGATACTGGACTTAGAAGATATATTTCTATGCTCATGTGAATATATAATATTTAAGGTTTTTGAAAGTGACAAGAGAACCAAAGAGCGTAAAGCACAGAAATTTAAAGCATGATGATTTTGAAATTCTTGTGACATAGTAAGATCATTAGTGTTGGAAAGCACATAAGTTCTGAAACAACTGACAGAGTGACACTGCTGAAAAATTCAAATCGATCTGTTTTAAACACAAATTTATAATATACCCTATGTTATATTTATATGATAATTTAATGTTTTTATTCAGCATTGAGCTATAGTTGGTTGCCTGAATTATTCGGATTGCTGCTTTAATCTGTTTTCACTTTTATTTAGACAGACAGGCACAAACCTAAGTTGAAACTATGCCTTCAGTTATCCCTTGTTAAAATAAAAAGCTTAATTTCTTCATCCCTGGGGAAACTGGAAGAAAAGATATTTCCAAACTTCTTCCTTGAGATTCCGGTTACAAGGCACTTAGACATAGAAATAGGCATGCAGCTGTAACTTATTTGTTAAAAGGAGAGTTATGGGTTATTTATTTATTTTGTGTATCTTTCTGGTGACAGTAATATCAAAGTTTTATCCAAAATCAAAGAAGAAGAACCAGAGAGTACTCTTAAAATTGATGGGATTGAAATGAGCTGGGCAGGAGGAGGAGTGTGGAAAGTTTAAAATTGATCCCACTTATGACAAATAAATAGGCATTCACCATGGATGACGAGACTTTATGCCCACATTATATTCTTTTCTCCTAACAGAATTTAGGTGCAACTGCTGATGGAGTTGCAGGGAGATAAGCACGGCCCTGACGGTGACTCATTTGTGTTTCAGATGTCCATAGAAATAACGTTAGTGTGACTTCCACTTGTCTCTACTTCTGAGCTTGTGCTGAGTCATCCATATAATTTAATTAAGTATCCTACGAAGTCAAAATCTTTATGGATAAACTGTGTTTGCATTATTCAGCTGCACTTATTACCTTTTGATTTCCTTAAACATCAGGTGTTGAGACCAAAGTGCTGCTATGTATGAGTAGCAGCAGAGTCCAGGTTTTATGCAGAACAAGAAGAGCAGAGCTTTTCAAAAACCCCTGTCATCCAGTATAGAGAATTCAGAGTGGATCTCCCTAGCAGGGGAAAGGATTAGTGTAAGTAATTGCAGTTGTATTTGTCACATTAAATCATTTTGTTATCTGTGATTTTGTTTTCATTCACTGTGCTTTTGTTTCCTATTTGTGATATACAGAGCCAAAGCATAGGAACACATGCTCATGGCTCACCATCCAAGCACATAGCATTTGCACGTAAGGTTATGAAGAAGACTTGACAATGGCTTCAATGGGGTGTAATATGCCCATTTTGCTGTAGTACCATGGAGATTTGATCACTGTCATCCGTAGGCTACCTATGCCAAGTAAGATGAACACACTTTGCCAATACCAAGAGTGAGTCTCTTGTGCAACGGTTCAAACCATCTGATGAAATTTACACTTCAAAAAGATACTCTGGAAGATGGCTTTTGGTTTAGTCTTAGTGTGGAAAAAAAAAAGGAAAGACAGGATACTGCATGGTAAGAAGTTTTGCAAGTCTGTTAAAATAGACACAATGGAAACTATCTGAGATCTGTTTTGTGGGTAGAACTTCAAATTACCTCTCCAAGAATTGAAAAACAGAATGTCCATTGAAGACAATATTGTGTGGCTGTTTCTTTATACAAAAATATTCTCTGACTCAACTGATGACCTTAAATTAAAACAAAATTTCTTATTCCATAAAAGAAATATTACTAATAGGCACTCTCACTCAAAGGAATATCCTATGTAGATTTTGTTTGGCTCTAGATTACTTTTTGAAAAATAGTGTCTTAATAGATGGCATGTATTACAAGAGAATTCATTTTAGCTCCCACAATGCCCTGTCTGCTGATGTATTAACTAGTATTTACTCTCAACAGTATTTGCATTTTAAATTACTTCGTGTGCACTGGATATTTGCTCTGACTCACATCATAAGAAGTATGTTGCCTTAGGCAGGGCAGGGGAGGAATTATTCTGTAGCCCTAATTAAGTCATGATTAAAAATTATACTGATCCTAGAAAATAAAGAAACTTTGTTGATCGTGCTTCATTTTCACCAGACCATAGAATATTCTTGGAAAATAATTTCATTTTAAAAAGTATTTTCTACTTTTTTTTAAACAAAAAAAAAAATCTGTTGTTGTTGAATATTCTCAAGTAGTACACTGACTTTGTAGTTTTGTGATCATAGACATGGGAACATACTTCATAGATATGTCGGAGTTCATCTATTTCCTATGCTGGTCAAAACACTGTAACATTTAAGGGCTATAGTTAGACTAACAGGCTCCAGTATATAATCTCTCTCTCTCTCTCTCTCTCTCTCTCTCTCTCTCTCTCTCTCTCTCTCTCTCTCTCTCTCTCTCTCTCTCTCTCTCTCCTCTCTCTCTCTCTCTCTCTCTCCCTGCGAAGAGGAAGGGAATGCGCTCGAGCGCTCCCACGGTTCAGAGGGACGCCGAGAGAAATCTGCGCTCCGCTTCTCCCTCCCTCCCTCAAACGCAAAGAAAGCAAGAGAAGGAAGAGAGGGGAGACGAGATCAGGACGGAACGACCTGGAAAGATCGGGGAGGATCCCTCTTCTCCTCCCTCCCTCTCTGTCTCTTGAGAGAGGGCTTCGAGCTAGGAGACGCAACGAGCGGAAACGGGATAGAGTTCTCTAAAGAAGAGTGCCTTGGAGAGATTTGCCGCGTCTAGCAATTACTCCCTCTTCTTCTCCCTTCCTTCCTTCTGTTCCTCCCTCCTCTTCTCCTCTCTTTCTTGTCCCTCCTCTCTCTCTTCCCTCCCTCCCCTCCTCTCTGTCTCTCTCTGCCTCTCTCTCTTCTCCTCCCTCCTCCCTCTTCTCTCTCTTTCTCTCTCTCTCTCTCTCTCTCTCTCTCTCTCTCTCTCTCTCTCTCTCTCTCTCTCTCTCCCTCCCTCTCTCCCTCTTTTCTGAAACAAGGTTTTCTTAGGGAGATAACCTAAGATGGCCCAGAACTCTCCGTGTAGCTCAACTCACACGCTTCCAGCCTCGGTGTTCCAAATGTTGGGGTTTAAAATACACACTAACACAACTAGATCCTGTTATTAATACGCTGCTGCTAAAGTTTTCTCCCTGGAAGCAATACATTTTAGGTTGTAAATTATTATCCAGTTTCCCCACTATGATACCAAAGGCCAGAGAATAGAGCTACCTGATGTATGTTCTGGGACAGATTCCAGAAAGACAAAGATTGTCTTTTCTTTTTTAATACAGTCACCTCCAATGGTGAATGGTGGTCATGAATCTGACAAGACCTAGTGTCAGGCAGCGTGCACACCTCGGGGGAATTCTTTTGATTAGGTCATTGGAAGTGAGAAGTGTCTCCTTAGATATGGGCACCATTTTCTGCCAGCAAAATCAGATGTAAAGAAGTCCAAGAGGAAAGCTTTGAACGTTCTCGTCTGCTTGTTTTTGCATAGAGGATCATTGGACTGTTGCTGTCACTCTCGCTGTTGCTGTTGTCGTCTTTTGCTGATACAAAACACAGCTTCTTCCACTTTCCTAGATGGATTGAAGACCAGGCATTGGCCAGAAATCTTTCAGACCTTCCGCACCATACAGGGAGTGCAGGAACACCCATAATTAGGGACTGAGCAGTGGATGAGTTGTCAGACACTTCGGGGTGAAGCCGCCATTGTTATAGCATATGAACTGGTCTAGTAAATCTTATTTTAAAACATATTTTTCTATTGTTTTCCTGTAAAGAGTCCTGAAAATATACTTACCTATGGTGAATATATACATATATAGAATGCATATGTGTGTTCTAAGTAATGCAAATAATTTTATAAGCATGGAATGAAATAATTTTATAAATATGACAAAGCGTTTATATCATAACAGATAAAATAAATGTTTTTATTTGGGAAAATATTAGAAGATATAATTTAAAATGAAGAGGAAACATCACTACAATTTATTTGCTTCACAATGTCAAGATAAAAGAACTCAGGGCAGTTTGCCTTTGTGGTTGATTTTTCATTTACACAGTTAATGTACAAGCAAATACAAATTCAAATCACCGCCTGGAACAAGAGACTATCCTATTCAGTATTAAAGTTTAAAATTAATTTTGCTATGCTTCTCACTCATTTTAAATCAGATTTATTCTGTATTCTGTAACCCAAGCTATCAAGTCAGTACTGTTAATATACCTTTAGTATTTCACTAAGCGTAACCAGGTACCTTTTAAGAAAAGGGTGTGTGTATGTATTGGGTGGGTACATGCATGTGTGTGTGTGTGTGTGTGTGTGTGTGTGTACGTGTACAAGTGTGCTTGTGCATTCATGTGCACTTGGGTGATTATGCTTTTAGAGGCCAGGGGACAACCTTAGCTTCTGCAACCTACTTTAACTAGGTGATTTATTTATTTATTTATTTATTTATTTATTTATTTATTTATTTATTTATTTATAAGAAAGCGTCTCTCATTGGCTGGGAATTCGTCAGCTAAACACCACATTAATCCATCTGTTTTGGCCTCCCCAAGTCTAGGACTATAAATCCTTGCTACCTTGCCTGACTTTTTAACACAGGTTCTGGAGGTTGAAATTAGGTGCTTGCAAGGCCTTCTGAGTGATTTTTCCAGCCCAGTATGACATTTCAAGCCAGTTGAGTTGTGTATCCTGTCTTTCGATAGATAGTTAAAGGATTATGTGTTTTCCCAATGTCTAATGAAAGAAGAGAAATAAACACATACTTTTTTTAAAAAAAAAAAAACCTATTTTGTCTACACACAAAATGAACACTCTCTTTTGGGCAAGGCCATGATGTACATTTGTGGAATCAAGTCAGAAAACACAGGTGCAAATATAAATAGTTAATCTTAACACATATCACCAATACAGGCTTGGGGAAATTTATAATCAACAATTAAATCTCCACATTCTTAGATCACAGTAGGACCATTACATTAGAATCCATACACAGGGAAATTGCTTGAGAAGTGAATTTGCTATGAGCTGTAGTGATGGCCTAGTCAGGAACATGCTTGCAAAGCAAGCATGAGACCTACTGTGCGATCCTCATCACCCATGGAAAGTGCCAGGCATGGCAGAGCACACTTGTACTCTCAGTATAGAGGAGGCAGAGACAAGCAAATCCTTGGGCTTGGAGCTTAGCTAACCTAGCAAAATTTGTCATATACAAGAAGTGGAGAGAGACCCCAATTCCATAAGTAAGGTGGAGGTTAACTGATGAAAACACGTAAAGTTAGCTTTTGGCTTCTACATACATCTATAAAACATGGAGAGAGAGAGAGAGAGAGAGAGAGAGAGAGAGAGAGAGAGAGAGAGAGAGGAGGAGAGAGAGAGAGAGAGAGAGAGAGAGAGAGAGAGAGAGAGAGAGAGAGAGGAGGCGGGCAACATGCTGGCCATTAATGCATAATTTAAAAAGTGAGAACCTCGCAGGTTGTGATCTTTCATAATACCCTCAAATAAAGCTAAAATGGATAGGCATAGAGAGGAAGCCCAACCTTTCACACAGAGGCAAACAGTCAGTGCATTTCGGAGATGGAAGTATAGCTATCTGAATCTACACAAGGAAAATAAATCGGAAGCTTATTTGGCTAAGTCAATTGAATTCTTTGGGCTTAGAGTTTGAATCTGAAATATACACTACCTTAACATGTTTGAACTCCTGTTCCTGGAAGTATAGCAATATTTTAGGAAGTTCTGAACCTTTATAATATGGGATGTAGCTGGCAGAAATGGGGTACTCAGTGCCAGAAGGCTTTTGAAGTTTATTATCCACCAATTTTCCAGCCTGAGTTATTTATTTCCTGGTCTGTGTCATGTGACCTACCACCTTATGCACTTGCCAGAATCAAGGAAGCTACTCACATTGCCCTACCTTCCCAGCCATATGGGCCAAAATCTCTTCAAAACAGTGTACCCTACCAAACGTTTCCTCCACTAACTATCTTTCTGTCAGCCATCTAATAATAGCAAGACAAAATAATGAACACAAGTAACAATAGTTTTGAAATATTTTTAACTTCAGAAGTGTCCCTTAATAAATTCCAATAGTTAACTATCTCATCCCAATTAGTTTGTATATCTCAAGAATTTTAGCTATATGATAATCAATACTCTTGACCTATAAAACTCATCATGAATATATGCTGAAATGTGCACATTATAAACTAAAATGTAAGAGAAAGTGTTCATTTAAGCTGAACAAATGAAAGTATTTTTAATTTAGCAGCTGCACTCATACTCACAAATAATCAGTGGGTACAACAGAGAATGGTAAAACATTTTATGTGTTAATACAGCTTGGCAGTCTACTACACTCTAGAACAATTCCATTGATCTGCTGAGTGTTACTTACATTAGTCTCATGATTTAATTTCACATGGAAACCAGTGTAGGAATATTTCATCATTCACTGTTCTAATTTATGTCTGGAGAATATGAGATAGGTCATTACTTTGCACTCTACAAGAAAATGCAATGCCATGATTATTATTAATTATGGCATTTGCACATGAGTTTTCTGGAGCATCCCTTCATGTGATGACAACAGTATTTCCAAACTGCATTTATTCTTCAAGTATAAGTTAATGTTTATATGGCAACCAATAGCACTTCACCCTAGGAAATGCCACATCCAAAACAGCTTTTGCCTTCAGTGGAAACAAAATTTAATTCTGAATATTATATGTTTCTAATGAGGAATAATTCCTGCTAGCTTAGAGTTGAGTCTGCACATATGCATTTGAAACAATTTTAGCAAGAAAATCTTCAATTAATGTGATACAAGGTTAGGGAGGAAGTTAATATCCCCTTCTTAAAATTCATTTTTAATGCATTTTGAGTTTTGGCCTAATGATTTGCTCTTGTCTTTAATCTGGATCTGTTGTGATTCTGTGTATGCTAAAATGGCCATTAGGGAAAGCAGGTGTGAAGGCTTCAAAGAAATGAGGCCTTTAAAGAATAAGGAGATGAAAGGAAAAATCTTGACATGGAATCTTCCAGTCTGCCCTGTCATCTCTGGTTTTGTTTTGTGTTGTTGCCGTTGTTGTTGGAAAATGGGAATCACAAAGATAACGCTTTATGCTAACAGTTGAAATCGTGTCAGCTTTGTCCCCTGGATTTCTAACACTTATTGATCATTTGTATCTCTTAAACACAAGAGGGAGGAGGGTTGAATCCTGATGCCAAGATCACACCCAAAGCCAATGGTGCACCCTTCAATATGGGGATGCTCTATTGATTTGCTGTGTTTTTCTCTTTGAATTGGCCAGAAAATAAGCATGTACAGTCAGGAAGTACTGTCACAGACAGACATGGCGCCTAGGTGAAGAAGATGTTTCTATTCTTGACTAATTTCTATTATCAACTGGCAAGTTTCCAATGAGACAAAGGTGATGAATTCTCCCCTGTTAGCTCCAATCTACACTCCTACAGCTCAAAGGATAACTGAGCTCCCTTGCATTGTTGAACTATTTGAACCCTAGTCTCATGGACACTAAAGAGAAATGGGAAGTAGAGCTTTGAAGTCGGTACCACAAAATAGTCATCCTTTTTTTCCTTCTAAGAGTAGTGTTCAGGCATGATGCTTGGCATTGTATTGCTTAAAATATTAGAACTTTTATATATTTCCTAGTTACGTTGAGAACACTGATCACTTCATCTGTTAGAAGTTAACTTTGATATAAGGGGCTTTGTATCGCAAAGGCTTCAGTCATCTCAATCATTCTGTCATCAACACATTTGTATATACATTTAGATGACTAAACATTTACTTCTCATTCACAAATATTATCAGTGGTTACCAAAGCTGATTCCTGCATCTCTTTCAGAAATAATGGCTACTCTTTGGGACAAAAATTCAGAGTCCCAATAACTAGCCACATGCAAACTTTCTTATTTCCATTGTAATCTGAAAGAAAAGGAAAACACTTAGCACCTTATAATATTGACTGATAACCGTGTCTGGTAAGTGAAAGTCTCATCTTCATCTCTAAGGTCTCACTCCTAATCTATACACACTCTGGCCTGTTATGGACCACCATAATCATTCCATAACCACACCACTAGTTGGTTTATTCCACAATGACTTGTCATCCAGATAGTCTACACTATAGCTTTTGTAACACCTGGATTGCATTTCTAATATCTCTCAGACAAGTTAGATCAAAATATAAACTCAAATGAGCATATAAGAGTCTCTATAGGTTATTTCCTTTTTAAATAGGTTATTTTTATTCTGGCTAAAAAATAGTGTTTATATCTAAATATACTTTTATAATATTAAAGTCTCTTTTCAATGAAAATTAAATATATTTTAAGCCATAGTTGTCTTAGTTATTAAATGATTTCTCATTCCTTTCTAGGAAGTGACTGTAATCACTTTGCAATTGGTAAGTGCTAACTAAGGACAAAAGTCGAGAATAATTTAAAGAAATTATTCAAAATTGAATAATAAATGGTTCGGGAACTCTATTATGATCGATAGCAAGTCATTATCCAGACTGGGTGATAAGGAAGGAAATTAGACAATTGCACAATGTTCTTGGCCTTTCCTGTGTGGACTGCCTCTCATCACAATATTGGGAGTGTTTACAGCTTTCTGATTTGATCATAGAAATTGTGACCAAGTTGACAGTAGTGCTTCTGTTCCCAGAGACATAATAGTGGATCTGATGCCTTTGGCAGCCAAATTTTGTTATCCATAAAAATTTCTACTCTCCCTCTATGACTTTGTGATCCATTATTCATCATAGGAACCTGGCAGATGCTGACTACATGAACTCAAGAAGCTACATTTAATTATGTTCTACTAGAAAGCTGGGGTATTTCATACTGACATAACAATAACTCAATTCATATGTTTCTTTTTGGGAGGCCATTCCTAAACAAAAAAAATGTCATGTTAGCTTTCTTACTACAATGACACCAAACCACCTTTAACTAAAATTCTCATTATTTGAGTCACAAAAGCATGAGATTGCAAAGCTGAGTCATTGTTTCCTAAAGCTGCCATTGTGAGGCATGCACAGAGGAAACACACAGGAGCTAGGAGATTCTTGGGGAAAATGCCAGAAAGGGGTTGTTCCTAGGTAAGAGACAGGGCAGGAAAGGAGTATAGTCATTAGGTGGGCAATATAGAGGAAAGAGCAAAATGTTCAATTAATTCTTCTGCAGATCAACACAAATATCAGTTATCAATCTTCTTCCTTTGTTCTGACAACACCCATAGTTTCACTTGAAATGAAAATCAAGAGTGCTCTGTACTTTGAATTTTGACCTTGCTATATTTATTAATTTCATGAACCTCAAAGTATTTCAAGTGTTTTAAGAGTCAATGACAACCTAATAAGTGCAATTAACAATAGTACAACAATAACCGATAGTGATTTTTTTCATTCTCTTCGTTGTGTTCAGTGTTAGACATTAGACACATGATTTTGATCATGACTAATTTAAAGACAAATGTTGTGATCTTTTACAAAATAGCATAGACAACAGAATGCTAGCTACCTGTTTTCACACAAGTATCTTACCTTGTTAAATCCTCAGTGAGACGAGCATGTATGAAAGTGCAGCTCAGTTGTCTAGTCTACCACAATTGCTTCATGTTGCTATACTTTAATTTCACTAAGAGTGTGGTATTTGCTCAACTACATTGGGAGTCCTCTAATGACAATTCTGCAATCAAGATTGTTAAAGGTGCAAATCACAAGGAGATGTCTGAACAACACTGGAATATGTTTACTAATAAATTGGCTTAGTATCCATAGAGCTGTGGCTTGTTCATATATATTAATTTTTGAAATGTTTGAATAATTACACCAGTCCCCTGGTCCTTTCTTCCCTCCAATGCCTATTATGCACCCCCTTTCTTTCTCTCCAATTCAAGGATTTTTGGACTTTTCTGCTTTAATTGCTATTACACACACACACACACACACACACACACACACACCTAAGTAATACACAAATGCAACTGGTTCTGATTCAGTCTGTCTAACATTATGTGTATGCAGATGTTTTCCCAGAGTTGACCACTTCTTGTTAGATGAGACCACTGGGGAAGATTATTTTAGTCTGATTATTCCTCAGGTACCTAGAGGCCTCTGTCTAGCATGAGGTCCTTTTAGTACTGTCCATTTCAGGTTCCCTTTTCTTTGGTGTTGTCATTGCTCAGGTTATGTTTAGGCAGCTGTGTTGATGACACTTCATTCGTGTAGCCTCGCTGATATTTCTAGGGGATGCGATCTTACAGTACTATAAGGGAGGTTTTGGTTTCTTTGTAAACTCAGTTATGTAAATATGTTTTTGTTTTAATCCCAAGTGTGGGATGTTAGTTTGGGCTTTAGTTTGTCCACAGATGATAATTGCCTCCTGTAGGGGCATGGTCTTTACCAGCTGTAGTTACTTGAGTTCTGAGGACTCTGGAGTGTGAAAGAGCGTCTACAGGGAGAGTGGCAGCAGTTTGGAGGATACTTGGGGAGGACTGAATGCTACATTTCTGTTGGCATCACCCCACAAAGAACCTGACAACACTACCCAGCCAGAAGACGTAAAGAGGTCTAAGTCCCCTGTCCCCTGTTGTCCTCCTTCTAACCTTCTTTCTCTCCTACAAAGGGTTGGAGGTGGGAAGGTAGGTAAAGGGTTTAAGAACACAAAATAATAATAATAAATGCTGAAACACAACTTTTGGAGTGCTTCTGTTGGGTAAAACATGTAGTTGGAAAATAGAAATTGAGCATTATTCTCTTTCAGTGCGATAAGGCAATTTCTACCTTGATTTCCTTTGGAGACTTTTATTTTGGAAGCTGAATGTGCAAAAATGCACATGCCTCCTCTTAGCAGCAACCATTCTGTGGTTTGCTCTTTTGCATTTCCTTTGCTTCTGACTAAGCACTGTATCAATTTCTTCCTCTTCCAACAATGCAATTTCCTCTCCTTCTGGCTCCGTTACTGTCTGTGCGATCAGGTAACCCAAGATAGAAAGTTTAGCACATGCATTCTTCAAGCACAAAGCGATTTATATGTACAGTTGTGAAAGAGATCAACTGACAGGCAGCAGGCAGAACCTTATGGACGTTCTAAACAGTGGGATCTGACAGGGAACAATAAACCAGAAATTAATGGGGAAATCTTCAAAAAGAATACCATAAGTTGCAAACAGCTTTGTCAGGAGGACACAGAAGCAAGCAGAGATTTAAATAAGGAAATTTCTGACAAGTCAAAAAAGTGGCATCTCTTTACTGTAAAATAGGACTATGTCTGATGTTAATACGTACATATATATGCATATATATGTATATATATAAATTCTGTTTTGAGACGTTAGGAAACCATCACTTGTGGCAAACTGCACCCTGTTTTTGCGGTTTAATAGTCAAATACAGTCTAACGATACCCACTAATGCACAAAAAATAACTATAGCCCACAAGAACTGGTGTACAATGAGGTATTCCCTACAGCCAGACAGGATAAGCAGTTCCCAGTGGGTTATGATAAAAAAGGTGTTGTCTCTGTGGACTTCGCCTTGAAGCTTCACTGGCTGAAACATAGACGGTATGTATATTTGACAAAAAACAGACAGCGGCACGTGCTGTATGTGCCCTGATGTTGATGACCTGACGTATACAGCTAATGCACATTCTACTGGGAGGAACTCGGACAGCAACTGACCTAAGAGGAAAAGTTTACACTAGCCAGCACAAATATCAGTAGTGTATCTCTCAGTGCCAGAAAAAAATTCACTGTCAGGAAAGACCCTGTTGTGAATGTTCTAGAATCAAACGTGAAAGGAGCTGATATTCCTGTTGTTGTATGAGTTCAGTCATCCAGCAATTACTGAAAAGAAGTCGAATGAAACAGTTATTTCACTTATAGGAGAAATGTGTAAAACCAAGCTCAATGCTATTGAGGCCAGAATTTTTTTTTTTTTACATTTCTAATACTATGTAATAAATTCTATAAAAATATCTGACTGAGATATAACTATGGTTTATAGTATTAATTATCAGGAGAGCTGACTGTAAAATGCATTAGATACTTCTTGACATCTGAGGCAGTAAGTGTATCTCAATCACACAAAGAAGATGAACATAAAGTAAAAATTTCCTGTTATTTCAACATGGCAGAATACATTTTTTAAAAATCCTCAATCTTTGACTCTTTGTTCAAATACTTGTATTTTTAGCAGCTGCATATTTAGAGACATATCAACTTTTTATATCTATGCTTAAAATAATATATTTCAACAAGTTCAAAGACACTAAAATTGTCAGACATGTAAGGGCAATATTTAGTATGAAGGGTGTAATTTGTATTGTAAAGGATATTGCTTATGCTGTCTTAATATAAGTTCTATGACCTTTATATGACATAGTAAATGATTTTTTTAAAATCCATAGTTCATATTGCATAGAATTTACAAACATTGCTTATTGGACATCATGTGACAAAGCACCCACAACTTAAAAAATAAAGATGAATTTGGATCACAGATTCAGAGGTTTCCACGCACAATCATGCATTTCTCTTGTTTCTGGCCCATGGTGAGGAAAAGGGTGGAGAAAGCTGCTCATAGCTTGGAGGCCAGAAAGAGTGGGGAAGAGGATGAAAGGGGTGAGGAGGAATGATTTGCTAGAAAACTTGATCAGCCAATGGACAGCTCATTCTCCCTGGTCATGTGGAGAGCAGGGACTGCCTCTGACATGAACCCTGATGGCCCCAATTTGATCACTACCCCTTGGTGGGGGAGGGGCTGGCGGCACACAGAGGAAGGGAAGCAGGCTACCCAGATAGGCTGTGGTTATCTGGTCGGGGAGGAGGTTTCCTTCTGCCAGGTCTGGGTGGGGAGAAATAGGGCAGAAGAGGGAAGGAGGGTGCGAATGAGAAGATCCAAGTGAAGGGATAACAGTTGGGATGTAAACTGAATAAATTATAATGATTTTTTAAAAAGGAAACTTAATTATGGAACTATAACTGAAAATAAATGAAGGAAATAACTACTACTAAGGCCTGTGGTGGAGAACAATGCAGTTCACCAACTTCCATCCAAGCCTTGGTCACTTCTGTGCTTTGTGACATAGGAGGCTGAATTGTGCTCACATGCATATAGGAAGAAGTTGATTGTTCCGTTTCCAGGTCTGGTCCCTAAATATATACTGTTTGGTCTTAGACAAGGGTAATATAGATGAATTAAAGGTTCTAAGGAATAATGCTGCTAACAGTGAACCATCTGATTGACTTTTGAGTGAGAAATTCAGTCTATGGGAAGAGTCCACTAAGATCTGAGAGTTGCTGACTATGACAGTTGACCGGTTCTGTGCAGTAAAGCATCATTAGTCTATTCTTTCTCTTGAATAGTCTATTAAAAACAAGGGAGTTCATTTCAATTAATAGAAAATTGCTGTCTAGAATGTGAGCCTTAAAGTTAATTCTGGTGACTGAAATAGGTGGTATTAGCTTTAGCCTCTTAAAAACATGACACATGGGAACACTTTATTCAAAAAAACTACAGTCTCTAGGGCCATGAAATGGAGGAATATTTACATACTCTATTTCCTTATCAATAACTGCTTATTATTATATACTAAGAAGCACAAGCATAAACAAGTAGGAATTTTAAATGGCCACTCCATTAACTTCCTCGAGACTGAGTGTGCAATGTCATTTTACAATATATGTATTACACATGATCAAATGTTTCTTTTTGCAATTTTATGTTAATTATAAAACTTAGAAATAACCATGTTGAATAACTACTAACATATTTCATTCATTGCTAGTATCATTTATGTTTTTAAAGCAAGGACTACGTTCCAGAGTGAAAAACCTCATTACATTCAAATACCATTTATGTGCTTTGGGCTTCAAGTATTTAAAATAGCAGAGAAATGATTAACATATTCAAAAGCAATTTCAAAGCCACACTAATAAAAATAATGAGGAAAACCCCAAAATTTCCATCATTTTTTAAACCTAAGTCATGCTGTATTTCAGACATTATATTTTTAAGTACATATAGAAAAACAAATGTAGAGATGAGATACTTTTCTATATAAGATGTAAAACATTTTAATAGTTGTGAAATGAGTATGTTCTGCTTCATTTTTGATGTGCAATTAATGCCCAAAGAGAAAATACTGCCTTGGTATTTTGTTTTTTGGATTAATAAAAAATTGTAATAAATAATATGACAAAGAATATTTGATAAATAGTTTGATAAGGAATAAATACTATAAATCTTTACCTAGGAATTCATAGCAGCAGAACTATGAGCAGACTCTGACACTTCCATTAGCTTCTAGGAAGGTTCTAGATGAGAAACTGTGGTTTAGAAATGACTATATTCATGTATTCAAAATAGCGACCTGGCCTTAGAAAGACAATAGTTCTGGTCATTACCCAAAAGTAAAAGGTCACCCTTCAGGAACAATCATGATTGGGGGAAATCTATAAGAAGAAAAATGTAGACAGTATAAAGCAGAAAAACAGTATAGACTATCAGTCAAATCTGACCACCTTAGCCTTTGACCCAGCAGGCGACCTTTGCAGTGAAGGCGATGAGGCGGTGTTTGGCAAGCACAGCCGAGGTGACAGAAGACCATGAAACACAGATTAGGTGACTATGAGAGTCACGTCTGCTTTTTACATTGTAGTGTCTAAAAGATCTGGAAAAATCCCCAAGTGGCTTTCGATCCCATAAAATCAATGTTAACTGTTGTCACTTTATCACTGGAAGAGCTAGAGATGGAAATAGTTGTGTTTATATATTCATTGAGTTAATAAAATTTTAGAGAAATAAGCACAACAGTGACGCACAATAAAACCTGTTTCAAGGAACTTCGGTGTCTCATAGTTAACTATATTTTTGTAGGAACTGATCAGCCAGATGTGTGTTCATTTAATTCTATCCTCAACCATAGGACACTAGAGTGAAATAATTATTTTATAATTTTAAAATTATTTTTATATTTTAGTATAATATCATTTCTCTACACCTTTCTTCACTCTAGATCCATCCATATATCCCTCCATTTTCTCTTTCAAATGCATAGCCTCTTTTTATTAATTATTATTCCATGCACACTTGTGTGTAGCTCTCAGGGATGACCATTTTTTTTTTTTTTTGGATAATCGGTTGGTGGTCTCTTTCTACTCTTTCACTCTCAGCATTTCTTGACCATGGACAAGAAAAGACATGCTAAAGTATATAGGGTAAAGACCATAACGCCTCAACCCTAGACAAGTAATTCTCTTCTATGCTGAAATCTCATAGATCCCTCTTCCCCTGGCCTATGGGTGAATGTCCTATTTTCAGGAACATGTGCTTACTGAACAATGTTCAGCTGCCATCTTCTTAAGGGCTGAATTCATAGTGAAGACCTGTCTGCCTATCCCTATTTCTCACTGACAAAGACAGATTTCAAAATTCCCAGCCAGTTTGGTTCAACTAGGTGAATGCTAACTCAAGAGTACCTCTTGTGAGTCAGATAAGCCAGACTGTCCCACACCTAAGGCTACTGAAATTATGCCCCCACTGTCCTTTTCGCACAAGATGTTGATAGCTATAATAAACACCTCACAGTCCTACCCTTGCCTCATCTTCACAGTTAAACACAATACTATTTAAATTGAAACCTAGTTAACATCAACTGGCTTCTAAGTAGATAGCTGCAGTTCACCTGTGTGTGTTGAACTTCCGGAAAGGTGGTTAAAGAAGCAGAAAGACTCATAACTAAAGCGGGTATAGATAGTGTTTTAGCAAATGACTCCAGTGAATAAAAATATGAAGGTACAAAAATGGAAGAATTGGGCAGGGGGACTTATTGGCTAGTTTGCAAACTTAAAGGATGGGTTTAAATGTTATGTTAAGGTTACTACTAGTCTTGACGGTGATCATGAAGAAGATTAGAAAAGCTTGGGTCTGTAGAAATCTTACGCTAAGACCTGGGAGCTGGAGCAGAAGAAGATAATTATCTTATTGATACTACCAGACTTACCTTTAACCTTCATATACCTTCATATAACCTTCAAAACAGCCTGAAACACCCATAAGAATCTTACATGGGCCTGAGTATATGTTACTGTGAGTAGGCAAAACACGGGAGGAAGAACAGTATATCACTCTTTGTAAACTTTTTGCAGACAATTACCTTTACACAGCAAATAAATGTCAGTCTTCAAAGCAAGCACCAGAGTAAGCCTGAATGTGTTGCTTCAGAGGGACAATTATAAACAGTGCAATCCAAAATCTCAATAGTGTCAGATAGGGAAACTGACATGATAGAGAAATCTACGTGTGGAATCCAGAGAAAATTTAATTTAATAAAAATTATGTTATATTTAATTATTCAGTGTGTGTGTGTGTGTGTGTGTGTGTGTGTGTGTGTGTGTATCTGTGTATGTTATATGTGCTCATGTGGGGACACATACAGAGCAAAACTCATGCTGAGGTCAGAGAACAGCATGAGGGATGTCAATTCTTTCTTCCCACAATGTGGGTGTCATGTTCTGCAGTTCAGATTATCAGGCTTATGGGGATGTGCCTTAACCACTGAACCACTTATGGACCTGAATTAATGAAAACGTTAAAGCTTGAGTGACTCCCTGGGTTTCAGGTAACCAGAAGTATAGGCAATACTTAATGTATTATTTCAGATCTTTTTATCATTTGGATAGATAGCATAAAAAGAGATTTTGTGTGTGTGTGTGTGTGTGTGTGTGTGTGTGTGTGTGTGTGTGTGTGTGTGGTGTTAAATCCAGTGATGTGATTTTTTTCTTTTGAGACAAGGTTTCTCCGTGTAGCCTTCCTTGGCTGTCCTGGACTCACTTTGTAGACAATGTTGGCCTTGAATGCAAAAAACTCTGCCTTCCTCTGCCTCCTGAGTACTGGGGTTAAAGGTGTGTGCCACCATGCCCAGCTTGATAATTCTTAAAATATGTATTTTTTTTTCATTTTCAATTTCCTTGTATATATATTTTTTTCAGAACATCAGTAGCTGCCATAGAACTTATCTCCTCTTCTACAATGAGAAGTCATCAGAAGTGGAACTTAAATCTTCCTGATTTTCGTTCACTAACGCCTAGCCCGCCTATCAGTAGAGCACAATTGGAATTTAGTGCATATAAACTACGATGGAAAAAAGATGGCTGTCATTTCAGTTTTCA
This sequence comes from Acomys russatus, assembly GCF_903995435.1. Classification (NCBI taxonomy): domain Eukaryota; kingdom Metazoa; phylum Chordata; class Mammalia; order Rodentia; family Muridae; genus Acomys; species Acomys russatus. Next base: position 56,179,185 of record NC_067145.1, read on the forward strand.
AGACACAAAGCACATTTGTATAAAACGCATTTTATGACATCATTCCACTTATTCAAAAGCTATAGAGATAGCTATGAAAAGGGCAGATAAATGGTTCAGCCATTCAAGGCTAAGTCTTATACTCAAAGAGATGAGAGATTATTCTGAAGAGGGGAAGTAGATAAGTGAATAAAACCATAATGTTTATTAAGTATATGGTCCTATATAATATGCTCATATAATCTTTAAACATTAGTGTTTAGACTGAGGTTATTTCCCTTGGTTCTGTTTTCAGTAGCAGATAATGAGGTCTCTTACACGCAGTAGTAGCTGCCGACGAGGAAACAGGAATATGCTTGTTAATGATCAGCGCCGAATCTGTGCCAAGTTTGTTAGTGTTTGCTTGGAGGAAAAAAAATGAAGAAAAACGCATTTCCCCTTATTAGTAACACCTCATAAAACGTTGTTCTGTTGCTCAGGCAGAGTGGCTTTCAAATATTTGCAGCGCCAGATCATGCCTTTCCTGTAGTTACCAGTTGTTGGCCCTGAGGAACATTTTCGTGTAGTGAGTCGCATGCTTTATCTTTTATCTCTAGCCAGACCTTTCCTCCTTTAATCACTGTGGTTTCGTGTGTGGGGTAGAGTGTTGTTGTTGGATTGCTGCATTTTTCACATTTTCCTGTTTAATTGGGAGCTGTGTGGGTCACAGTTGGGATTAGTCCTCTCTGAACCTTTTCCAAGCTGTCTGGGGTTAGATACCTCAGACTTACTTCAGGATCCAGGCGTGGGCCTCTTGGAACTTCATAGCCCCTGTCAGTCTGTAATGAGATGAGATATGTCTCCATTTGTCACTTAGCTGTGGAATACATCTCACGACATCACGGTAGGTGGAATACATCTCACGACATCAAGGCAGGTAGGTTGAAGCATGTCATCTCAACTCTCATTGTCATTTGAAGTCAAACATCAGCTATCAGCAAACTAGTATGTCTGTTAGTGTTAAGTTGCCTTCTCATAAATGTCATTTTGTTATGTAGCTCAGTTAGTTATGGGCCTGCAATAAATTATCCTATCTTAGTATCTTAAAATAGTCATTTGCTTGTGATTCAAAGATGAAGAACTGGAGAAGAAATCGCTTTAGTGTTTTGACCCAAAACCATAGGATGCAAACTGAGTTAGACCTCAGCAGTCCACTTTGAAGACAGTGTCTTCATTCAAGCACTGGAAGCCAATGGATCCCCCCACCCCCATTCTTGTTTTGGGTGCCATAGTGCTATTATAATGACTTATTACAGCTCTACCTCTAGAGAGGACTTGGATACTTCTATTCAGAAGCAATTGTGAAATGGTATAGAGAAAGATCAGGAATTGATACGCACATCATGTGCCAGTCAGAGAGGCAAGATTACTCCCAACAGGACAATCTCCTGTCAATTGCATTATGGATGAAGTAAGTTGGTGGGCAAATGGAGAACCAGGCTTCTACTGTGCCTTCATGAACAGAAAGATGGTTTATTGTAAATATAATTAGTTTGTTTTGTTTCCTAACAAGTAGAAGTTAACAGAAACAGGATAAATGAGGGACGAGATAGGAATCATCTTCCTCTGGTTAAAACCCTGAGAGAAAAAAATATTTTGACTCATTTACTTTTCTTCTATTGAATAGTCTTTCTATTTCCCCATAGAGTCATTTCATTCTTGTTTATTTTCTGAATGTAATTTCATTCATTGAACATACGAGGACGTTCTGCAACACTCAGAAACTACATCAAAATCTTCTTCCCTGGTCACATGGTGAACTACATCTGGGTCGAATCCATAGGGCAGAGTCAAGCATTGTTGGTGTGTGCATCCACTTGGAAGTGAAAGGAAAACTCTGATCTTCCCATCCTGAGTAGAAAAAAAGCCACCTTGAAAGTGAGAAATCAAACATACTGGATCCTAACTCACACCAGGCTTAAGTAAGAGAACATCACAAGAAAACAACAATGAAAAAACTGAAAGATGGATCTTTTCTTTTGGTTTTATAGATGCAGCAAATAAAATTATAATGCATCACACATGAGTAACATGTAAGAATGCTCTCATAACATACTATCTCATGTGTATACATTTACATTTGTCATTATGCCATTAATTTTGTTAAGATATAGATCTTCAAATATTCTAAACTAATATGAAAGGAGAGGTTAGAGTGATCAATAGAATGGAACCTTCAGAAAATGTAAGCTAACAAGTATGAATAAAATCAATAAGCATGTTTTAAAGATGCTGTCTACACATTTCTTCTGGAAACATCTGCTTAAACAGTAAGCACAGCTAAGTGAGGAAACTAGATTGTTCTAAGCAAAAATTTCCAGTTTTTTCAGGTCTAAAATAAAAAAGTGAACACATAAATTCACTAATCCTCAAACTAACTGAGGATAAAACAGCACGCCGGGGAGACAAGGAATGAAAGGCAAAGAGAGAAATCTTAAAAATTGGGAAAAGATTACTTTTTAAAACAAAAACAAATTTATATCGACAGTACACTTAGTATCAGCAAAAAGTTGGACTAGTATTTTCAAAGTATTTGAAGAAATTATGATTTTAATAGAATTTTACATTACATGTAATTCAAATTTGAAGTGAAAACATTAATAGCATTTACCTATCAATTTTCTATTTTGAGGATATATCAACTCTCCAAGGCAATATTGGGTGTCACCTTGACACCCCTAGAAAGAGAGAACCAAAACTGACAAATTACCTCCATCCAATTGGGCCATGGGTACCAGACAGGACATTTTCTTAAGTACTAATTCTTGTTGGTGGAGCCAGTCTGGGAGGCACCATCTCTGGACAGGTGGGTGTGGGCTTTCCAGAAAATACAGTTAAATGTGAACTTGGAACAAGTAGTGCTCTTCCTGGTTACTGCTTCAGTTCCTGCTTGGGAGACTGTCCTGATTTTCCACAATGATGAAAAAATTCTTGTAAGAGCCAACAGCAAAGGAATTGATTACTGCGAACTTAGCCATAGAGAGGCAGGCATAGGGTATGGAGAAAACAGCTGGCTTAAAGTATAAAAAGTGAAAGCCTGAAAGCCACAATCTCTATGTCCTCCTGGCTTGGGAAATGAAGTTGAGTGGGTAACTTCAAATTCTTCCCTTCATCTTCAAGTTTCTTTTTTTTTTTTTTTTTCTTATTTTGTTTTTATTTTTTCCAATACCAAGAACAGCAAGCACACACACACACACAAACACACACACACACACACACACACACACACACACACACACACAAAAGAGTGTTGCTGACTTCAAGACATCACAGAGCTTTGCTGCCAAGAAGCCATTTAACATTTATTGACATTTGTTATTGCATGGGAACGGCTGGCCTTCTGATCAGATAAGGATGACATGGAGGATGCCTTCGCTGTTATTTACAGGAAAATCCGCATTATTTCTAATGAGCTTCACCAGGAGAGAATTCAAAAAGAGGACTTTCCTCAGGCTCTCTGCCAAAACAGCTAACACCTGACATTAAAAAAAAAAGAATAAACAGTTATTCAGCAATGAAAGCTTCTTCTTTCCTTGGTGGAAAATGAGTGTAGCAGATGGAATGAAGAGCTGAGATGAGAGGAATGAATCAGACCAGCCAGGATAGGCAGTCTCAGGTGCATTACTTGGTCTTTTCATCCAATCTTCAACACTAAACAGGATGACTCAGTAATACACGGAACACTCTACAATGCACGTGACTCATCACAGAAGAGGAATTTGCAGAAGAGACTCAAAGAACATGTTTACTTGAAGATTATGTTGCTGACTTTGTGTGATTAAACTAGACTATGCAGTTGAGTTTCATTGTTCTAACGATGAATTCATAATGGTTCAAAAATGCTCTATTGTGTGAATTCAAGGATCACAAATGTCTATGTTTTCTCACTCCTTCACAAATATTGGCAATCTAGGTTTTCTTGCATAGAATGAAATATAGCCATCCAGAAACATAGTAGAGTTGTAATTGTAGTTCAAACACAAATATCAATGCAACCTTAACTTTTTTATCAGGAAAATGAGAATTTTCAAAATCTGTATCTTGGATATTGCAACATTACATGAAAGAATTATTGGAACAATAAAAATAAAATATAGTGTGCATCTCTGATTGTTGTGGACTGTCCACTACGGCTAATATAGATCCATCCTGCAGGTCCGACCACTAATGACTGGATAAAGAATGTGTGGTAGATATGCATGTTGCATTTTATTTAACCATACTAAAATGAAATTATAACATTTGCAGGGAAATGATTGGTACTGGAGATCATCATGGCAAACAAACTTAACCAGTGGCAGAAAGATGAACATCACATGTTTTCTCTCATGCGCAGAAATGATATGTGGCTTTATGATTTAATGTGTACCATGAACAAAGAAAGTCTGCATAGGAGAGGAGAGAATTTCATATCCCCTGGTCCCCTGGAATTGGAGTCACAGGTGATTCTGAGCTGTCTGCCATGTGGGTTCTGGGACCCAAACCCAGATCTTGTGTGAGAGCAGATAGCTCTTAACCACTGAGCCATCTCTCCACTTCCAAGACTCATTGTGTTTCATGGTAACCCAAATCATTAAATGATAAAAGTAAAATAAAAACAAAATATGTGAAAACTCAATAAACTTTATGAACACAATAAAAAAGAACCCTGACTACTAATCCTATCAGTGTTGATTAACATACAGACATACACACATACATACAAACACACACAAACATGCACAGACACACAAACATGCACACACACAAACATGCACACACATACAAACACATACACAAATACACACACACACATACAGTCACATACATACAAACACACACAGACACACACATACAGACATACACATACAAGTACAGACATACATACACACACATGTAAGCATGCATGTACTTTTATAATCATGATATTTCATTGCCAAAATTCATTTCAGAAATTCTTTGGTCCTCCCTCAAATAATATTGAAGATGAAGGAACTATTTACAAATAAGGAAAGCCTCACTCCGCACCTAATTCTTAAATTAAGACATAGTTGATCAACTACATAGGTGTGTGTGTGTGGTGTGTGTGTGTGGTGCGTGTGTGTGAGTGTATTCATGGTGTGAAATGGGATGTTTGATTATGATGACATAATTAAATCATGTACTATTATCTTACACAAATTAGTTTTCTGATGCTTAAAACATGATTTTTTTTCCTTATGGTTTTTGGTTATTTAGTAGTCAACAGTAATTCTTAAGATTTATGGTTTCAATCATCTTTATTTATTATGTGATGGCTTCTAATAAAAACACCCCATAAAAATGAGTGAATCTATTGATACTAAGGCACATCTCAGAGATGACCAGGGGGAAGGAGTTTTGGTAACCCCGCAGGTGGTACCCAGAAGGAGGAACACTGTGACCTAGCCAGCTGCTCTATGTCTCCCAGATCTCATAGTGATGGTGTGTCTAGCATTCCACAGTATTTGTGGCCAGTTGGATTTTAAACATTTCTGAACCACTGTAACCTGATGTTTCAGCTTTGTACACTGGACAGAAGCAATTTGCTTCTTTCAAAACAAACTCATAATTGCTTGAGACTTTTGCGTCCCAAAGACTTCTGAGTACCTTACAATGTGTTCTATTTACTTTCATTTTAAGTCTAAAGGACTCTGTCTGTAGTCTACTGCTTCGCTGACTTGAAGGTGCCCTTGGTTGCTTCAAATCATGGAAGAATGAGATTGCTTTCCAGCTACACACTCCTTGTCTCACTCTCTTCCCCTTGCTGTGGGTTCTTGACTTTCTGATGAATTGACAGAAGTAGTTCTCACAGAGAAATTATGAGCTGGGATGCCTCTCTCCCTGCTTGCCATGTGTGAAGCTTTTGTGCTGTCCTCTGCTCAGATGGCTGCACTGTTCCTGGACATCACGTGTGCTCATCTCCACATCTTACCTGAGCAAACTTTAGGTCTAGCTTTCCCTTCAGTGTGTAAAGAGCTTCCAGAGATGACAGCAGCAGCTTCATGCCAGGATCACAGATAAATAGAAGAAGAGTCATCAAATTAGGAGTGTAAGAACTGTGATCTGTACCTGGCACCCACTCATCAAATCACCATACATCATTAAACTGAGAAGGGGAAATGACTATTTTTAAGCAAGTACAAAATGTATTACTATGGAGACTGGTAGCTTATAAGTAAGGCAGCAATTCAAGTCACCCCCAGGAGCTCACACATTACTAAATCATGCTTTAGATTAATGTATTGGCCAGTTCAAAGGTTAGACAAACAGCTGCTTCTCAAGGAGACACAGTACAAAGCTTAACTGTTCATTGGAAGGTCTGTAATAGTCTCTGCAGATCCCCAGAGGACTCTCTGTTATTTGTTTCTGATTGGGAGATTTCCAAAGCTGACTCCATGCTACTGATGACCTTTCTAGCTAGGGCAGGAGGGGGTGAGTCTCTGGAGCCAGTGTGATTCCACCAGTCTCTGGGAAAGAAACATGGAAAGAAAAAGAAAAAGACAAAAAGAAAACCCACATAACTTGCCTTTAGTGATTCCAAGTTTGTGCAGGATCGTACACTTCAGAGGGATGAGAATGCGAGAGAAGATTCATTCAGTCACCAACTCATTTATTCTAGCATGGGGGTTATTTCGAAAGTCAGGTTTTATCTAATGTAAAACTATGCAACAGATTAAAGATAGTGGAGTAAGTTCCATCTTTATTAAATATTTACTGTCACACCTTTGATGATTCCCAATACTTGAGCTGAATAACTCACTGTTCATATGAAGTTAGTTCTTTTTTAAAATTTTATTTATTCATTCACAATTCCATACATGTTTTAATGTTCATTGATCAATGCTTTCCCATTATTGTTTCTTAATCTTTCCCCCAATAAATTTTTTTTTGTGTTTTGGTTTTTTTTTAATTAATTTATTCTTGTTACATCTCAATGTTTATCCCATCCCTTGTATCCTCCCATTCTTCCCTCCCTCCCATTTTCCCATTATTCCCCTCCCCTATGACTGTTCCTGAGGGGATTACCTCCCCTGTATATATGCTCATAGGGTATCAAGTCTCTTCTTGGCAACCTGCTGTCCTTCCTCTGAGTCCCACCAGGTCTCCCCCTCCAGGGGACATGGTCAAATGTGAGGCACCAGAGTACGTGAGAAAATCATATCCCACTCTCCATTCAACTGTGGAGAATGTTCTGACCGTTGGCTAGATCTGGGTAGAGGTTTAAAGTTTACCACCTGTATTGTCCTTGGCTGGTGCCTTAGTTTGAGTGGGACCCCTGGGCCAAAATCTGCCTAAGTGTCCATCAGTAGAAGAATGGATAAAGAAACTGTGGTACATATACACTATGGAATACTACTCAGCTATTAAAAACAAGGAATTCCCGAAATTTGTGGATAAATGGATTGAGCTAGAAATGATCATAATGAGTGAGTTAACCCAGAAGCAGAAAGAATCAAATGGTATATACTCACTTATATCTGCATACTAGCCCAAGGGGCATGTCCCACGAAAGCCTTCACTTACCAGGAAACTGGGACAGAGGGAGGACATCCTATTGGGACTCTAAATGAGAGAAGCATGGGAGAATAGCAAAATAAAAAGATACAGAGGGTCCTAGAAACCAATAAAACTTTTTTAAAACACAAAGACAAAAAGACTATTTAAATTGGATTTATAATTCATATTTGAATGTGATTGTATTAACATAAGAACTATTTTCATGCATGTCACAGAAATATCAACAAAGCATTTTCAAAATTCCAGTAATTTGTTTTAGGAATTCTTCTGGAGTGAATTCCACTGTCAACTGAGAACATGGCTGTCTTTTCTTTCTTGCAGAAACTTTTTATAAGCTTTATATAAGATCAGCA